>NC_138517.1:75429481-75926981 GCF_000230855.2 Cajanus cajan
GCATAGGCTACTACCCTTCTCTCCTGCATAAGTACTCCACCTAAACCTGATTTGGAAGCATCACAAAATACCTCAAAAGTCTTGCTAGGGTCAGGTAATACTAACACAGGGGCACTAGTTAGTCTTCTCTTAAGTTCTTGAAAACTCTCTTCACACTTAGAGTCCCACACAAAAGGTTGGTTTTTCCTAGTCAATTTGGTCAAAGGTAAAGCTAATTTAGAAAAACCCTCTATAAATCTCCTATAATACCCAGCTAGTCCTAGAAAACTCCTAATCTCAAAAACTGACTTAGGTGTTTTCCATTCAAGAACCGCCTCTACCTTAGAAGGATCTACAGCTATCCCATCCTTGGATATCACATGCCCTAGAAAATTTACACTCTCCAACCAAAATTCACATTTTGCCAATTTAGCATACAACTGTTTCTCCTTAAGGGTTTGAAGAACGATCCTAAGGTGCTCAGCATGCTCCTCCCTATTCTTAGAATACACTAGGATATCATCTATGAAGACCACTACAAATCTATCCAAGTAAGGGTGAAAGATCCTATTCATGTAGTCCATGAAAACACTAGGTGCATTAGTCACACCAAAAGGCATCACTAAATACTCATAGTGCCCATAGCGGGTCCTAAAAGCAGTCTTTGGGATATCCTCGGATTTCACTCGGATTTGGTGATAACCTGATCTCAAATCTATCTTACTAAACACACAAGCCCCAACTAGCTGGTCCATAAGGTCATCTATTCTAGGCAATGGATACTTATTCTTAATGGTTACCTTATTCAATTGTCTATAATCTATGCACAATCTCATGCTCCCATCTTTCTTCTTGACCAATAGAACAGGCGCTCCCCAAGGTGAAACACTAGGCCTAATGAATTGTTTCTCTTGTAGTTCCTCTATCTGTTTCTTAAGCTCAACTAACTCTTTAGGAGACATCCTATAGGGTGCTATAGATATGGGTGCGGTACCTGGCACTAAGTCTATACTGAACTCAATCTCTCTCTCAGGTGGTAAACTAGACACATCCTTAGGAAATACTTCTGGAAATTCTCTCACTAAGGGAATCTCATCTAGCTTATTCTCAGTCTCAACTGTTAATGAAGATAAGATCATGTATACCCTTTCATTTTCCTTTAAACAAGTTTTAATGTTAGAAGCACTAAGAAATTTCGTACTCTTACATTCACCAAATGAAATGGATTTATCAAAGCAATTTAAAAGAACATGGTGAGAAGATAGCCAATCCATACCAAGGATTACATCTAATTGACTAAGAGGCAGACAGATTAAGTCAACTAGAAACTGTTTATCAGAAATTGTCAAAGGGCATTTTAAACACACTAGGGATGTAGTTACAGAACCATTAGTAGGGGTTTCAACAACTAAATCAAAATTTAACAAAGACACAGGCAATTTCAGTTTTTGGACACAAGAGATGGAAATAAAGGAATGAGTTGCACCAGAATCAAATAGTACAACAAAAGGAGTCTCAGCTATGAAACAAGTACCTTGTATCAAATTTTCTGACTGAGCAGCTTCAACACCACTAAGAGCAAATACTCTTCCTACAGTCTTTGGTCGTTCGGTTTGCGATCCTGATCCAACGACACGTGTTCTTGGTGGTTCAGGACATTGAGTGCTAATATGTCCTTTACCACTACAGTTGAAATAGGTAATCTCCTTGTCACGACATTCTGACTTGTTATGACCAACACGTCCACACTTCCCACATCTCCCTGAAAAAGTAGATCCTCCAACACTTCCAGTAGTATTTACAGTGGTTCCTCTAGTAAAGGACTTACTTCTATTATTAATAGTCATATTCCCTTGAAATCTTGTAGGGTTGGAATAAGGCTTACTTCTACTAGAAGTATTAGAATTCACTGTACGAGCAGGGCCTCCAGCTCCTTTATAGAAAGCAGCACGAGCACGGTTGTCACGATCATAAATACTGCACTTATTGACCAGAGTGGGAAAATGATATATCTCCTGATAATTGATTGCTGTTTTCACTTCAGGACGCAGACCATTTACAAACTTTATGCATTTGGCCCTTTCCCCACCTTCACCATGATAGTGTGTACAGTAGCGGACCAAAGCATCAAACTTTGCAGCATATACCTCTACTGTATCGTTTCCTTGTTTTAGTTCAAGAAATTCCATTTCCTTCCTACTCCTTACATCATCTGGAAAATATTTTTCAAGAAAGACCCTCTTGAAGTTCTCCCAATTCAAATGTACGCCTCCATCAATTATCCTCCGAAGTGCTCCTTCCCACCAAAAGTAAGCATCAGCTGTCAGCATGAAGGTGGCTAGCTTCACTCTCTCTGTAAGGGGACAATCCATAACATTAAAGATTTTCTCGATCTCTGATAACCAATTAATGGCGGCATCTGGGTCATAACCTCCTTTGAAAGTGGGTGGATTATTCCTCTGAAATTGCTCCAACCAGTTAGGAGCAACTCCATTCATATTATTGTTGTTCATAGCTTGGGCTAATGCTTGGAGAGCATCAGCAATCGCACGATCATTTCTACCAGCCATATTCTAAAGAAATAATACAATTAATAGACATAGGCAAGCATCATATCAACATAATAGATCTCACAATCAATTCATTTATCAATAAATATAGTAGACACATAACTCACGGCCGATAAAATCGACCTGCTCTGATACCACTAAATGTTACACCCTCTACCCCAACATCATTAATAAACATAAACTATATTTATAAAAGATTTTCTTAGAATGATATAAAATAATAAGTATCATAAGGTAGAAGATGCACATTCATAATTCATACACATAAATATTAAACTCAAGAAGTTATTATAAAACAAAGATTATAAATTAATCCCAGTAAAGGTGGCAGTGCCTCCTAGTTAGGAATCAACTTATAATTTATTAAATTACACAAGAAAAGAAAATATTTTTAGAACAAGAAAGACATAAGAGAAATCCTAGCTAAACCCGATGTCACATCCTATCAGAGCATGCCCCAAGAAGCCTTTAGGCCTCATCACCAACATCCTCATGATGATGATCACCTGCAACATAAATTTAAACATATACAAAAAAAATAACAAGGGAGTGAGAAACATCTCACTCAGTTGTAGATGAAGAAATAAAAGTTAAATAGCACACACACATAATCATTATCATATATAATAATTATTTATCATGCAATGATGTCATAGACTCAACTCATAAATATATGCATGTGGCGCCATACGGAAGTTCACATATCATCATTGGTGACCCTAAGGCACACCTAGTTAGCATATCGTGGGTGACCCAAAGGAACACCTGGTTACATCATTGGTGACCCAAAGGCACACCTTGTTAGCATATCATGGGTGACTCAAAGGTACACCTTGTTAGTCGTGGGTATGCGGCCTCAGCGGCACACCTGGAGTATATATGCATATGATGCATGTCATACAATCATAAACTTAACATTTAACATGTTACAGAATTTCCTATAATACACCATATCATAACCATAATTCATATTTATATTATATTTTATTAGTCCAATAGTCCAAAAGTCCAATAGTTCAATAGTCCCATAGTCCAAAGGTTCAATAGTCCAATAGTCCATTATCCATTGTCCAACAGTCCAACAGTTCAACAGTCCAAAGGTCATTAAGTCAAGGGTCCAATAGTTCAAAGGTCTTTAGGGATCATATAATTTATATTTCATGGTATAATTAAATCCTTAAGTAAAATAGGAAGCTTAATGAAAATAAGGAGGCTCGGCCTTCCATTTAGATAATAAAGTCTAAATTTATAAGTTAATAGGAGGCTTAGTCTTCCATTCAATGAATATTTTAGAATAGTAAAAGTGAAGTTATCCATTAATTATAATTATTAATTACCGCAACAAGAAAATCAAGTAGTACAAACAAAACACAGTAATAATGTATATTCAAATAATCAAACAACAGACAAGGGATTGGGAGCCAATCCAACAAACAGACTATTTAACAATTATTTCTACACCCCCAAGCAAGGTTTCCCACTCCCCCCTTACCTGGATAAATAGGAATTTGGGCAGAATCTCCTCTCTTTCTCCTTAAACCGGAACCGGAACTAGAGCAGAACCTTCTCTATTCTCCTCCTCTTTTCACAACCTAGGCAGAACCTTCTCTCTTATTTTCTCTTTCTATCTCTCTAGAATTCCTTCTCTCTAAACTTTTCTTCTCTCTAGTTATGAATTTTCAAAATCCTTAGGTCCCTATTTATAGAAATTTTGAAGTTACTATGCACTATGCACTATTCATCAAAATAATATTATAAGTTACTATGCACTATGCACTATTCATTAAAATAATATTATAAGTTACTATACACTATTCATTATTATATTCAAATTTATTAAAAAATTTGAACTCGCGTCCCTCGTGCAGCCGCCCCTTCACTATGCAATTGCATAGTAAAATACTATTTATACATACGTATACATAAATAGTAAAATACGTATATGTAAATAGTAAAATACATATACATGAATAGTAAAATATGGGAATAAAATACTTATTCACATAATAAATAACTCTTTTCATTTGAATAAAATTTTGGGATATTACATTATCCGTACTGCGGAACAGAGCTTGAGCTCGGCACTGAAGCGCTAGGCCATATCGGATGAGCGCTACAAGACATCGGCCAAAACAAAGGCCCACTATCTAAACGAATCTCAACCGATCTCAGGCCCAAGGCCCAGATAAACCCTAATTCACACTAAGGTACGTGCATTACATATACGAGACTCATACACTTACAAACACTAACTTTAGCATCGGAGTCTCTTTTGCAGGTACCACCCCCACTTCGTAACAGCCGACGTACCCAGCGAAGGAGGCTCACCAATCTTGCCCAGCAAATCATCCCTCACGACCGATCTCTGGTAAGAACATTTGGCACCCACCGTGGGGCCGATCAAGACATCTCTTATCAACCACGCTTATGGTTTTCACCCGAAGCCATAGTAGACGAGCAACAGACGAACAAGATCACGCAACAAGAATGGAAGGTGAAGCGACATTGAGGCAGCTGATCGAGCAGGTCGATCAAATGCGGCAATAACACGCCGCCGACCTCGAAAACATCCGTGCTCGACACGAAGCCGACTTAGCAGCGCTACGAGCTGAGAATGAGCGCATCCGCGCCCAGCTTCCTCGGCGCCCCTCTAATCAGCCCCCTCAACCAATCAATCAAAACGAGGAAGAAGGGCACTCAATTTCCCAGCCACCAACTACACCCAGGGCGGCGAACCATAGGTCTACTGCACATCGATCACACGTACCGACGAATAGGTCAGACCATGAAATCAGCAATGCACCTGCCTAGGCTCCAGGGCATAGGGCGAGCATCCGCCGCCATCCTTTTGTTGACGGCATCATGGAGACGCCCCTTTCCTTTGGATGGAAGCCTCTCAACATTGATCGCTATGATGGCACTACCGACCCAGATGAACACGTCGATCTGTACATCACGTAGGTAAACCTATACACTAACAATGATGCTATCCTATGTAGGGTTTTTCCGACCTCGCTCAAGGGATCGACACTCACCTAATATACTCAATTGTCAGCGAGATCAGTCGATAGCTTCGACACTCTGGTGAGGCAATTTACGGCGCAATACGCATCGAGCTGACCTCATCACATCACATTTGCCACCTTGGCTAGCCTCAAACAGGGCGACGACGAACCTTTGAGGACATTCATGAAGTGTTTTGCTGGCATCTCCGTCAAAATCCGCAACCTAAATCCCGAGGTCGCCCTACACGCCACGCTCATGGCACTCAAGCCAGGACCCTTTGTTGACAGCCTGTGTCGACGACCTCCCTCGGACATGGACGAGCTCCGTGCCCAAGTTGCGAGGTACATTCAGATGGAAGAGCACACTGCTTTCCGCGACCAAGTTCATGGGAAGCCACAGGAAAAGCCAGACCACGGCCACAAAGATAAGGTGAAAGTCACCAATGATAGCCAATTCAAGAAGGCTAGGGCAAGCAAAGGAGGGAGGTATGACTTCTATACTCCCTTGAACGCGCCCTAAGTACACATCTCGGAAGAGGCTAGCAATACCAACCTGCTTACTCTGCCACCGCCTAGACACAGCCCTAGTAGCGCGGACAAATCCAAACATTGTCGATAACATAGAAACTATGGTCACACAATCGAGGAATGTTGCACACTCAAAGACCGTATTGAGGAACTCGTCCAAGGAGGACACCTCAGACAGTACGTCCAACGGCAACAATCTCATAGAGGAGGCTACCATGGACGAGGACGAGGACGAGGCTGAGGTGCTGGTACACGTACAGATCAACCCTCCGGATCTCAGCAAAACACTTGCGGGGCGGTGCAGGCCGAGGTAAGTCATGATACATGATCGAAGCTCCAGTAGCTCGGCACGTAAAAGGCACTTACGAAGCATCAACAATGTCCATACTAACACCTCGGCCCCGACCGCAACACACCACCCATCACCTTCACGAATGATGATTACACCAGTATTTGTCCAAACCAGGCCGACCCTATGGTCATCACGGTGGAAGTAGCAAACTAAAAGGTCCACAAGACGCTGATCGACCAGGGAAGGTCGGCTGACGTCCTATACTGGCCGACATTCCTAAGGTTAGATATCCCCCACTCCCTCATTCAACCTCACACAGAACCCCTAGCCAGTTTTGCAGGAGAACGAGTCCACACTCGAGGATACATCGACCTACTAACAACCTTCGGGACCCCTCCTAACTCAAGGAGGATCATGGTCAGATACCTCTTCTTTGAGGCCAACACGTCATACAACATCATCATCGGCAGGCCGACATTGAACCAACTGGGAGCTGTGGTATCTACCCCGCACCTGACAATGAAATTCCCACGGAGCAATGGGAAGATCATCTCAGTTAGGGAAAACTAGAAAACAGCTCGACAATGCTATGCCGAGAGCCTGAAGGTTTTGCCATCAGAGGAGCACCGTCGACGTGACCCCCTACTATCGCTCATATCACCCAGGAGGACATCACTGATCTGGACCTGAGGTCAGAATCCTATGACAACCGACCAAGTCCAATCGACGAGTTGGTCGATCTACAAATTGGGAAGCTCCCCAGCTAGTACACCAAAATAAGCCAACACTTGAGCATAGAGTTACGACAACAACTTGAAGCTGAAATCTCCAAGAACGTTGACCTTTTTGCATGGTCCAGCATCGACATGCCAAGTATAGACCCTAACCTTATCTGTCACAAGTTAGCAATCCACAGAGAGGCCAAACTGGTGGCCTAGAGGAAACGGAAGGTCGGCAGTGAGAGGCGAGAAGCTATCATAGATGAGACACAAAAGCTAATAAAGGTAGGGTTCATCCGAGAAATCTGGTATACCACGTGGCTAGCGAATGTGGTACTTGTTAAAAAGAACTCAGGCAAGTGGCGTATGTGCGTCGACTACACCAACTTAAATAAGGCATGCCCCAAAGACTTATACCCCTTACCAAGCATTGATAGGTTGGTTGATGGAGCATCTGGGCACGCCCTCCTTAGCTTTCTGGACGCTTACTCCGGGTACAACCAGATCATGATGTACCCACCAGACGAGGTGCACACGTCGTTCATCACCGACCACACCAACTTCTACTATCGCGTGATGTCATTCAGCCTAAAAAACGCGGGAGCTACTTACCAAAGGCTGATGGACAAAGTCTTTCACCAACAGATTGGATAGAATATAGAAGTCTACGTAGACGACATGGTCGTCAAGACCACATCGGCTGATGCCCATGTCGCCGACTTAGCCGAGGTGTTTAACCAAATGCAGAAGCACAACATGCGCTTGAATCCTGAGAAGTGCGTCTTCGGAGTCCAAGGGGGCAAATTCCTCGGCTTCATGATCACCTATAGGGGTATTGAAGTCAACCCAGAAAAGTGCAAAGCCATATAGCCCTCACAATGTCAAGGATGTCCAACGCCTGGTAGGAAGGTTAGTATCCCTTTCCCGTTTCATCCCCAGGTTGACAAAGAAAGCGAGACCTATCTTCACCCTACTTCGCAAACCAAAAAACTTTGAGTGGACTAACCAATGCAAAGAAGCTTTCAAGAGCTTCAAAACTTTCCTCACCACCCCGCCAGTCCTACAAAGACCAGATCATCATTCTGACCTCCTCCTGTACTTGGCAGTCGACGAAAATGCAATCAGTGCGGTCATAGTGCAACAGCGCAACAAGAGCCAAACTCCTATATACTATATTAGCAGAGTTCTTCAAGATACAGAGAAAAGATACCAAATAATTGAGAAGCTAGCCCTAGCATTGGTTACCTCGGCCCGACGCCTCCGGCCCTATCTTCAAAGCCACCAAATCATTGTCAAAACGGACTACCTAATCAAGCAAATCCTGAGGAAGCCAGAACTTGTAGGGCGCATGATCGCGTGGTCTGTAGAGCTATCCGAGTTCAGCATCCGATACGAGAGTCGAGGCCCCCTGAAGGCTCAATGCCTGGCAGACTTCGTGGCCGAACTCACTCCCACCTCGGCAGAAGAATAGCAGGTATGAACTCTATACGTTGATGGATCTTCCAACTCTAAAGGAGGTGGTGCAGGTATTATTTTGGAAGGACCGAACAAAGTCACAATAGAGAAATCTCTCAAATTCGGGTTCAGAGTCACCAATAACCAAGCAGAGTACGAAGCGTTACTAGCAGGTCTAAGGTTGGCTCATGACCTTAGAGCATAAAGGGTGAGTTACAACAGTGACTCAAAGCTCATGGTGGAGCAACTTAGTGGGGCATACCAGACCAAGGACACCCTACTGCAGAGGTACTTTCATGCAGCATCCCAGAGGATCTCATCCTTTGATGAGTTCACTATACACCATGTGCCCCGAGAGCAGAATGTTAGAGCCGACCTCCTATCCAAGCTCGCCAGTACAAAATGCCCCAGACAACATTGGACCATCATCCAAGAGACTTTGAATTCACCTTGTCTAGACGATAAAGTCGTCAATACCAATGACAATGAAGACCAAGGATGGATGACATGCATATGGAGCTATTTAAAGGAGGGAACTTTACCCGAGGACAAAGATGAAGCTCGGAAGATGAGGGTAAGGTCATCCAAGTTCGTTATCATTGGAGACGAGCTGTTCAAACGCGACATCTCCACTCCCCTGTTGAAATATGTAGCAAAGTCCCAAGCCACCTACGTCATCGAGGAGATTCACCGAGGAATATGTGGTATGCACTCTGGGGCACGCTCGATGTGTTGGATCGAGCGCTTACCACTAGGCCAAAAGCTATAGCTGATAGTCAGGGCGCAACTCTTTTTACTTAAGAGCGCAACAATTGGTATCAGAGCCAATATCTTTTAGGATCTTTATTTCACTTTTAAACTTTTCTAAGAATGAATTTTCAAATGAAGCTTTTCTAAAGACTTGTTATGAAAATATGAATGCAATATGCTTACTTGATTACAACATAATGAGGTTCAACAATAATGCTCTAATTCAGATTTAAACTAACAAAATTCACATACACTTGTTAATCAAGTTTTATCTTCTTTAAAGTTCAACCAAGAAATTACACAATGTAAAAGATAAGGTAGAAGAAGATTGCACAAGTCTTTTATACTGGTTCAGCCACTCCACATGTGACCTACATCCAGTCCTTAATCAACACTTGATTAAGATTTGTTCCACTATCTTAAGCAAGAAGGTTTACAAGCACACACACATGCATATACTTCAACACAAAAGATAACCACTTTCTTGACCCCAAGAAAGCACCCCTTGTAGAACCCACTACAAGAAACCTTACCACTTGAGAAACCCTTCTCAAGATTTTTTACAAAGATTCACAAAGAATAAAGGAACGAATTCACCTGGAATTCTTGAACAAATCTTTATCTTCCCCTTTCAAGAATATGATGATGATTATCTTCTCACAAGCTTTTCACAAACGTTTTCACTCTTGGATTTCACAAAGAAAACTCTCCAAGATGTCACAAAGACTCCACAAAACGTTTTTCACAAACTGATTATCAGTTCTAACTCTTGTCTGAAGTTTCTCAAAGTTCAAACTATATATAAAAGTTTCAGACGTAGATAATCGATTATTTTAAAGAATAATTGATTATTTTGTTCTTCAGGTTTTCTGGAAACCAACCAAGAACAATATAATCGATTATTTTGCTGGATAATCGATTATTCCAAAAAGTTGTTCCTGGGATAATCGATTATTTTGGCAAATAATCGATTATTGCAGCAAGGCATCCCATTTTGCCTATTGCTGGAATAATCGATTATATTTAACAATAATCGATTATTTTGAATTAGTACTTAAAACTTCATTTTAAGTCTCAAAATAACTTTTCAATGTTTTAACTCATCATCATATACTCTCTACTTAGTTTAGATATAGATTTGATTATGCACAAAGCATACTAAGCACACACAATATAAAATCTCATTCAAAACAACTTAATTTCTAAACTCTATTACATTGCTCCATTACATATCATGTTCTTGACTTTTCTTTGACTTTTTTTTTGTGCTTCCAAGTTGTAAGTTTTTGTTGTACACTTGTGTTGTGATCATCAAAACTTCTTTAGGCTTCAAGCTCTCCTAAGCTCAACACGATGGCGACCAAGGTGTTCTGGGCTGGATACTACTGGCCCATATTGAAGTCAGATTGCCAAGATTACGTGCGAAGGTGCAAAGAATGTCAGCAATTCGGCAACCACCTGAAGTCCTCCACAAAATGATGTCATCGTGGCCCTTCGCCCAATGGGGAATGGACATCCTCGAACCATTTCCCCCCGCAAAAGGCTAACTAAAATTCCTCCTTGTGGCAGTCGACTACTTCACCACGTGGATTGAGGCATGCCCACTAGCGAAGATCACCGCCGAGAATGTGCACAAGTTCACCTGGAAGAGCATTATTTGCAGGTTTGGTATCCCACACTCCATCGTCACCGATAACAGCAGGAAATTCATCGCGCAAAGCTTCGAGAACTTCCTCCAGGAACTTTGAATCAAGCACCTTCCAACCTCGGTGGAACACCCCAAACCAATGGCCAAGCAGAAGCCGCGAACAAAGTAATACTCCGAGAACTCAAGAAGTGACTAGGGAGCGCCAAAGGACAATGGGTTGACGAGCTCCCCAGCATCCTCTAGGCGTATCATTGCACCCCTCAATCAACAACGTAAGAAACGCCTTGCAGGCTGACCTACGGGGCCGATGCCATGATCCCAGTTGAGGTCGACGAGACGTCTCATCAGCGTCACACCTTTGACAGTGAACAAAACGCCCAAGAAATGACAGCCAACCTAGACCTAGCTAATTGATGAACTCAGAGAGGAGGCTCGGATTCACGAAGAAGCTTGCAAACTTCGAGCCTCCAAAAGATACAACACGCGAGTCCGACCTCGCTCTTTCCGGGCAGGCGACCTGGTATGGTGACTACAAGGTGAAGCGTGAAGAGACCCATCAGAAGGGAAACTCGCACCTAATTGGGATGGCCCTTTCCGAGTTACAGAAGACCTAGAGAACGGAGCATACCGACAAGAAGAGCTCAGCGGTAAAACCATCTCGCGAACTTGGAATGTCACGCATCTCAAGTTTTACTTCAGCTAAAATGTACAAATAGGTTGCGCACTCTTTTCCTCACTCAGTCTTTTGTCCTGAAAAACAGAATAACGGGCTTTGGCTGAGAAGATTTTTAACGAGGCACACTCACAACATCAATAAAAATGACTCATTTTACTTTTATTCCTCTAGTTTCATTTTGTCTTGATTTATATTAACCCAAGGTCGAATTCGAACCTTAACACAAATTATATCAATTAAGCCAAGGTCGAATTCGAACCTTGGCATGAATCATATTATGCCAAGGTCGAATTCGAACCTTGGCACAAATCATATTAAGCCAAGGTCGAATTCGAACCTTGGCACAAATCATATTAAGCCAAGGTCGAATTCGAACCATTGGCACGACTCATTTTCAACCAAGGTCGCATGTTAGGAACCTCGCGCGTATTATATTGAGGGTCGAGTTCGAACCCCAGAAAGGCGAAAAGGTCAAGTTTGAACCTTCATAGGCCAAGATTGAGCCTCAAATGAAAATTACAAGTCAAGTTCTAAATCCCAAAGGCCAAACATGAGCCTTAAAGCGCAACATAGAGGTCAGGTAGGAATCATGACCAAAAAAGCTACCCCTAATCGAATTTGTTCGAGCGAAAAGTCAAAAACAAAAACTCAAACAATATTGAGAAAAACAATTATTTATTTCCTATAAATTTTAATTATAAAATAATTTAAACTTAAATATATGTTTATTTTTTTACAAAATGAATAAATTTTAATTTTGATTATTTTTTTTATTATTTTTTCCTATCTTTAAAATATAGAATTATTATTTTTAGTCTTTACTATTTTGTAATGCTGTTAAATAAGTTATGTATTTATTTGATGATTGAGATTAAATTTGTGAACTCGTTAAGTAAATCTATACTAAACACTTTCCCTAAAAAGTGAGAGCAAAGCTTTCTCTAGGAATTATGCTCCAAAGGTTAGTATATATATAATTGTATCCATGAACATATATACTGTGATTTGTATGTATTTTATTCGAATTTTATTGATGTTATTATAATTTTTACGAATAAAAAATTATTTTTCTATCAAATAGTATTTTCTATTGTTGTTATTCAATTTCTTTCATTTGTATTTCTCAAATTCAATTTAGGAATTAATTTCATGCTTATTATTTTAATTAGAATTAATCATGGAGAGACATGCAAGATATGTTCAAATTGGTTGAAGATTTGTTTTTAGTGGCGGCTAAGGTAGATTTGTCTGGATCTCCGTCGGACACAGGCCCGACCAGTTTCCACTCGTAGGGCCTGAAGGCGTGCATACGCATGGGCCCACTTTTGAGGCCCAAAAATTACTTCCAATACCCTTGATCATGTTCTTCAAAAGGTCAGGGACCCCATATATTCACCGTCTACGTGTTCTTAACAATTGTATGCACCCTAAAATATTCACTGTTGGATCATGGGCTGTTTATGTACATGATATTATTATATATTTTAGGGTCCAAAAATCTTATATGTAAAAAAAAAAAATTTAAATACACCTCTATTATTATTTTTTTCTTCCAAAATATCCTTAATTTTTTTTATTTTCAAATTTCTTAACTTTATTAACCTCCCATTCTCTCTAACGGTTAATTTTTTTTTCTTTCAAGAATTCAACCCTCTCTTTTTACATATATCCTTTTTTCTCTCTTATCACAACATTAATTTTAATGTTTCATAAATAACTTTATAGAATAATTTATTTTATAATTATAAAAACATTATTTTTTTAAAATAATAAAATTAGTGTTTTAGTATTTTTTGGAAGTGAATTTTTATATAATTTTATAAAGTATTTTTCGAAATAGTAATAGTGTTTCAAAAAATACTTTTTAGAAATGTGTATTTTATACACTTTTAAAACATACTTTTTGAAATAATAATTTTATTATTTTAGAAAGTGCTTTCTAAAATACTAAAAAAAAAATTCTTTTAGAAAACTTTTTCCAAAAGTATAAAAAAAATATGAAATCTAACAAAAATCAAAAGAATACCTTAAAAATTTGAGATTGACTATGTACCTTACTTGCAAAAAAATCCATTAAATTATTTCTTCTTCAAATTACCCATTGTGTATAAATTATATGAAATAAATTACAAAAAATTATAAATAGAATGTATAATTTAAGACATTAATTTATATTTTGTATTCTTTGTAAACAACAAAGATAGAGTGAAATGTTAAGATTTAAAGAACGAGAAAATTAAAAGTGAAAAATAAAATTTAAGAAGGAAGAGTGAATAAAAAAATATTTTTAAATTAAATTTATTTAAAACAGAAAATTAATTAGAAGAGTATTTTAAGAAAAATTTAAACAAGAAAAAGAGATCATGAGCGAATAAAATTCACCCTCCCCAATTTCAATAAGCATTCTAAGTTTTTTTTTTTTTAATCTTGAAATAACAACAAACAATTGTCCGAGACTAAACATCGGTGATTGAAGATACAATTCAACAAAGAAAAATGTCTATCCATATAATTTTTTTTGATTGTCATACCGAAACAAACACACATTAGAAATTGTCTTCTTTCAAGTTGGGTTTATGCTAGGCCATCACATTATGCTAGGCCATCACATTAAATTGGTCCTAAATAAAAAATAAAAATAAAAAAGATTTTATATTATAAAAAAAATTAAAAGTGATTTATTGTAAATTGAAAACAAAGAAGTTGTTTAAAATTAAATTGACCTGCACTATTAATAACTATTTAGTGTCTCTTGATTTCTTTGGCATTGGGTAAAATTGAGTGTCTCTTGATGAAGTACTATGTAAATATGAACTTGATGTATTTACTTGCTTTACACATTCACCAAATAGATTATAACCCTCTTTCAGCTTATTCACTCGGTAATCAAAGTTTTCTATAACAAAAGCTTATGAAATTTAACTTTGTCTCAGGTCAAGAACATCCAAATACAATATTGATATAATATTCACTCAAATACTTGTCAAATTTGACATTCATCTTTGTTGTCATATTTTTTATCAACTCATCTTCACATAACAAATTTCACACAATCTCATTTAACATTTATTACTTATGTACATATTACTAACTATTAAATTTATTTTCTAAAATTTTTGATTAGGTCAACCTAATTAAAGCCTATAGGTTAACTCGGCTTAAGGATATTTAGTCCATCGGACTAAACGGGTCATATTAATATTCTAATTTTATTTAAGTCACTTTTTTAAAGGTCTAATCATGATCTTATTTATGAGTTGACCAAACCAAAATAGATAGATCTACTTACATGCCTCTTCCTTGCATTGCTAGAAGGTTCCTCCATAAAATAATCTAGCTATCACACATACTCCTCTCCAGTTGTATTTTGAATCATTTTCTTATCTGAGGAACGCTTCCATAGTGCGTTATAGTGATGATGACTTCTCACTATTTCTTACACTCATTATATTGCAATAACTTCTTTAGTCACGATGAATTGAAGAACTGAAAGAGAAACACATTGTTTCCAATAGACACCAGTATTGTGACGTTGAGCAAAGAATTAGGCTTCAGGTGACTTCCATGATGGTTTCGAAGTGACACGCTCAGATCTCAGCAACGTTAAAGTTGTTATTGCGTTAGTAAACTCATATTTTGGTTGCGACACCTACAAGGACTCTAATGTTGAATTTATTAATCTTCTTAAGTTTTTCATAAGATTGAAAATGGTGTATCTTAGTGAAGGAATCCTATAGTAGATGTATTATGAACATCCTCCACTTGCAAATGTCATTAAAGATATAATTAGTTAATTAAATGTTGATTAACTAGTACATTAGTTAATTAGAGGTTGTTAGCTTGATTAACTTGTTAGTATATAAATTAACTCCCATTATATAAAATTCAACATACAATTAATACAATTTTTAAATTTCTCTTATAGAAAACCGACGTTCCATGTTTCATAGCAAATACGATTTTAAAAAAATGTGAATCTTAATAATTAATATTAAACAGCATAAATTGTGAAACTGTAACACCTTTAATTTAATGGAGAATTATCCCTAAACCTAATATAAAAAATGTTGTAGTGAAAGCATTTGTCTAGTAACTCTTTTGTAGCACATTGGGATTAGTTTTTGTCCATTCACAACTACAAGCTATGTTGAGAAATAAACTTCAACAATATTGAGAAGTAAAAGGAAAATCTATGTGATTTAGCTAATGCGAGTCATAATTAATTAAAAATGCAAAAATTTTATTTTATTTTAAGAAAATCAGGCAATATACGATATTGATTCATGGTCACCACCTTTGTACATCACAGTTATTCTAGATTTGAAAACTTACAAGTATCACTATTAAATGCTAATAACTGAATGTTCTTTTTCATCATGTAGATCTCCATACAACGTAACTCAACTTAATATTTATTATTTATTACTTTTGATTAATCTTGTTGATGAGTGGGCGAGCTTTACACATGGCATTCAATGGAGTTAACCTTGATAAGGTGAACCAATTTGCTTCTCTCATATCAATCTCTTCCTCATTTACTTGTTTCCAATCAAAGCATTGAATTAATAATCCCAAAGTCAAGCCAACATTTTGCATAGCCAAAGCTTCTCCTGGACAAGCCCTTCTTCCCATCCCAAATGCAATCACCTTTTTCTCTAGTCCTTCTTCATCAAACCTCTCTGGTATAAAATGTGTGGCATCATTCCACAACAAAGGGTCTCTTTGTATAGCCCAAATATTAACCATTACTATGGTGTCTTTTGGAATGTTGAATTCTCTAATAGTGATGTCACTTGAGGACACATGTGGTATAGCTAGTGGAGCAGGGGGATACAACCTAAGTGTCTCAAGAATAATCTTCTTAAGATAAGGCAATTTAGGAAGATCTGACTCATTTACCAGACGATCTTTTCCTACATAAGTGTCTATCTCATCTCTTGCTTTTTTCAACACCTCTGGATGATTTAATAAATTAGATAATGACCACTCTAAAGTTACAGTTGACGAATCAGTTCCAGCAAAGAGCATAGCCTACAATACAAGTCAACAATATGAAATCAAAATTAAATTAGAAAAATATTTAATTTTGCAATAATGGGTGATGCATAACATGTGATTGTGGTTATTAGTTTGCTAGTGTAGACTTGAAATTCTTCTAGCATACATAAATTTATACATACTAAAATTCCATCCTCTAAATTATAAATATTTTAGGATATTATATTGTAACAAATCTTATAAAAATTGAATAACAATAAAAGTATAATCAGGTAGTTTTGTATACATTTTTAACAAATATATAACGCTAATTTTGATGTATATTAATAAAGTATTAAATATTTTTATTAAAATAAATTTCAAAAATATAATTTATAAGATAAGGTTTTGTATTTTAAAGGTAAACTTTGTATATTAAATGTAGTAAATATATTATGTAAAAAAAATTATTCTTTCAACTCAATATGTCAACTAGGAAGGGAAAAACATTTTTGTGGATATAAGTTGTGTAAGGTAGTGACAAATAATTTTAAGGATATCAATTTAGGTATGATCTATCTGACCATAGTATAGGATGGATTAGGATAATCTATTCAAATATTTTCTTACGGTGTGTTTGGACGAAGAATTTTACAAATTTAAGAAATTTTAAATTTTTTGTATTTGGATTACTTTGATTTCAATTTCTATCATTCTTAAAATATTTTGTTTGGATAAGTCAATTTGAAATTCTTTAAATTTTAAGTTATTAGATTGGATATGATAATTTGATTCCACCATGATAAAATTGATTTTAAAAATATATTTATACGTTGAGATTTTTAAATTAAATTTTATAAAATTAAATATTAATTAATTTTTAAATATTTAGTAATTTTAAAAATTAATATTAGATAATATTTAATAAATTTAAAAATATTTTTTAAATATTTAATAATTAAAAACATGAGGAAATAAGAGATAAGATAAAATATATAAGTGAAATAAGAAGAAAAAAATATGAGAAATTTTCAATTTTTATTTTTTGGGAGAATATGAAATTCTACTATTTTAAGAAATTTCATAAATGTTTGAATTTCAAATTTTTTTATAAATTCTCTATCCAAACAAAGTATTTCACCTTAAAGAATTTGAAATTCTTCAAATGAATGAATTACTCCATTTAAATTTCTCATCCAAACATACTATTAGAGAGAGAGAGAAAACTTCAAGATAGTGATTTCTAGATAGGACATCCAAGGTTATGATTAACCAAAAGAGGAAATTAAGTGTAAGATAGAAAGCATCACTTGAGGAAGATCACATTGCATAACGAAAGCATGACATTAATAAATAAAATAAAAAATAAAAAATAAAAAAGGTTTAAGACCTCACCAACTCGAGAAACCAAAGAAATAGAAAGGGTAAAAGAGCGCAAGTAATAGATTCCTAAAATTGAGGGATGTCTCAAATGTAGTAAAACCATAAGATAAGTCTGTCCGACCTAAGTGTGTACTGCCTAGCTATGTCAAAGAAAGCCCTAACAACCAAAGAGAGAATAGACAATCAATCATATACAAACAAGGATCACAAGCCTACCCTAGGTATATGTTTCCTAAGTTAATCATAAGCCTTTTGGTTGTGTGCATGTCCTAAATGTAGCGTGTTTCTTTCTCTTGTTGTGTGAAAGATGGAGAGTTGCCCACAAACTCTTTGTCCTTATTTTGAATGCTTGAATGTACATATTGTCTCATTATATGTTTCTTTGATTGATGTGAT
This sequence comes from Cajanus cajan, assembly GCF_000230855.2. Classification (NCBI taxonomy): domain Eukaryota; kingdom Viridiplantae; phylum Streptophyta; class Magnoliopsida; order Fabales; family Fabaceae; genus Cajanus; species Cajanus cajan. Next base: position 75,447,860 of record NC_138517.1, read on the forward strand.
GGCTCATGAGTGGGAATGATGTTATATTTATCATGATTTGTTTATGAATTATGAACCAACTAGTTATATTTTGAAGCAAAATATAATAAAATAGTAGCAAGTAAGAATCGAACTCAGAATATAATGGATTCAGGGCACATCCAACCACCACAAGGAATTAACTTACGTGTGAATGTCGCAAATATTATATATATATATATATATATATATATATATATATATATATTAATTTGCATACACTTATATTTAATTAGATACTACTAACATTGGCTAGTGCCTAGTGTTTTTTTTTTATTAACTTTTTATAATAAAAACTGAATCATATAGGTCAATTAATGACCCAACAATTTAACTCCTAATACAGTATATTAACTAGTTTGATTATTGATCGGGTTTTTAAAACATTGAATTACACATTGTTAATTAAGATAATTAATATAGTAGACTGAGTTGTTAGGTAGTTTAAACCTTCTTACAAGAAGAGCACCATCTTAGATAAACCAATGTAAAGTATAGAAAATCCTATGAATATGAAAACTCCATAAGAACCTAGGATAAGATTACTAAGGACATTTAGAAACCTCAATCCATAAGTAACTTAAGTGATGATTATCTTATAGAAAAAAACAACATCTTGAAGAGCCTATAGCAATAGATTTCTAAGCAACACATACTTCATGGCTAGAAGCCTAAATTTAGAAATACTTGATTAGGTTATCAGGAATTTGCATCATGCAGTACACTTTTATTAATCCTCTTAATGTTTTATAAAAATTATTTAAAATCATTTTAACACAAACATACATTATTAGAGAATTTTAACTTACAATTTAATTACAGTACATTGTTACTGTAAAGATTTCTTATATTATCATCCACAAATTGTTATAATATTATTCACATTTATTATGATTATTTTAAAAAATATATTAAGGGTGTTTTTTTTAATTAATTATTGACATATTAAAATTTGTTAAACTCTTTTTAGATCAGCAAAACTTAAAGACATTACCAAAACAAGGCCTTTGATGATTTGATCATTATAATACTCTGGCTGCGATTCTTGCAGAGTGAGAAGATGATCTATCATGGTATGTTGATTTTCTCTCTGCTTCTTGCTGCGTTGCTCGAGAATGAGTGCATCCAAGAACGTATCGAATCTCTTACTAATACTCTTGAGCCTCTTCTCCAAGTTCTGAAAATCGAACCAGCGAAGGAAGGGCAAATAATCAGCCTTGTTGGAAACACCAGCGAGTTGCACCAACTCCTCCACCGTCTCTCTGAACTCCTTCGCTTCTTCCACATCCTTCATCTGTCTCTCGTCCCCATAGTACCTCTTCCCCGACAGCATCCTCATCATGTTGTTATACGTCATGTCGTGGAACAACGAACTTAGCTCCACGTGCGCATAGTCCATGCACGAGGCCTTGGCCAAGTCACTCACCATTCTCTCCGTTTCGTCCTTCCGGATTCCCGAGAAGGAGTGGATGCGCTGAGTTGAGAGAACGTCGAGCGCCGTGATGCGGCGGAGGTTGCGCCAGTGCTCGCCGTAGGAGCACGACCCCACGGTGGTGCAGTTGTAGAAGATGTACTTCGCCGAGAGGGAGCGGGGTCGGTTCGCCAAGGCGACGTCGTTTTTGGTGAAGCATTCTTGGAACGCGGCGTGCGATGAAACGACGACGGCGAGACGCGAACCGAACCAGAGAGAAAAGATGTTGCCGTGTGTTTTCGACATGCGTTGTAAGAAACGGTGGAGGGGGCGTTCGAGGAGGTTGAGGTTTCCGATTATGGGAAGAGTGGGTGGACCAGGTGGTATGTTTTTGTATTTTCTGCTTTGGAAGAAGCGCTTCAAAGTGAGAAGCGAAACAAGGAGAATGAGAAAGTAACACACGAAGGGAAACATTTCCATAGGGATTGTGTGTAGTTTACGTAGTTATAGTTGAATCACCTTGTTGTGCATTTGAGTTGATGAATTAATAAGTGGCACATGAAGCTACGTTTATATAGGACGTACGTAGGGTTGATGAATCGTTTATCATATTCTTATCTATGACAAAGTAAAAGTCAAGACGTACGATATCTCGAAAGTCAAATTTCAAATGGCAACATATATAAATAGCAGGCTTGCCCGTATTTTCAAATTAACGTCATGAAATGGATTTGTATTTTTCAAAACAATTCATTTTATACGCAATTTCAATCATATTTTTCATTATCCTAATTTGATATTTCTACTATTTTTCTTTTCCTTTCTTTGAATGCACACTTCACATGTATTACTTTTCCAACTAGTTTTTCTTTTGTGTTGCTAGCAGGAGATAACATTACAAAGAAAAGGATAAATTACACCCTCAAGAAAGAGACTTGAATTACTTTTCCAACTATTTTAAAAACTCATCGTACAACTATCTTAATTTATCAATTATCGATATACTTGTCTTTTAACAATAATGTTTATATTTATTTATAAATTAAACTTTAATAGTTTTAGAAATTAATAATTTTTAAAATAACTTTTATATTATAATCCAACATGTTCATTACAAATATAAAATATATTTAAATACATTTATTATTATAAATTTTAATTTAAATATATTTTATATGTTAAAAAATATATGATTATTCTAAATTTTAATTATATAAAAAAAATACTTATCCAAATTTAAGAAGATGTAGCCATCAAAATTTGATAATAGACACACATACATTTACATATAGTTGAGGGGATGCATTTCTCCTAACTTTAAGAATAATATATTAATGTTTCTTTAGTCATAAGTTTTTTTTTTGGTCTCGTCTAAATTTATATTTTGAATTTATTGTTCCTAATTTATCAGTTGTTGTTAGTTTTTATTTTTTATTAGTTAATTTCTTTCTTATATTCTAGTCATTTTTTATACTACAAGAAAAATATAAATTTTTTACGGACATAATTCGTCGGAAAGAAGGAAAATCCATCGGAAATTCTTTATTTTCGACGGATGCAAATTCATCAGGAAAATGAGCGTCGAAAAAAAAATTTGTCGAAAAAAAATTTAATCTGTCAGAAATTTCTGACAGATATATCTGTCAAAAATTTTTGTTGGAAATTACCGACGGATATATCCATCAAAAATTATTTGAAAATCTTTATATGATTCCGACGGATAAGTCCGTTGAATTTTTTTTTAATTTAATTTTAATAAATTTATTAATGTAACAACTCTCATATTTAGTCTCTCAAGAATTTTTTTTCACGACACTTCACTTTTCAGCGTGTTTTGCCCTTACTGCACAGTTTCTGGAAAACTTCCCAAAAGGTCACCCATCTCTATATTACTCCAAGTCAAGCACGCTTAAATGTGGAGTTCTGATTGTGACACCCTTACTACCCCAACACATATATAATATAATTCAATTAAGAAGAATAAACTTTCAAAGGGTTCGTAAAAGGGTTCACATAAAACTTCGAAACTGTTCTTTCTTCAATATAAGAAAATGACTGAAAAATGAAACTTTAAAGGTAAAATTTAAGAGTTTACAGTTTTAAACACATTTATTACAATACCAAATCCATATAAATATTCTGTCCTAGAAATCCTCTACCCCGATGTCACATTATCAGAGCATTCCCATAATTTAACTGTTGACATTCTAGATGCCACTCGTAGCCGGATCTTCTTCACCTAAAATATCCACAGTTTATACGGTGAGAAAAGAAAATATCTATATGCAAAGTACATCCAAACACCTCACAATATAATCTCATCATAATTCATTATTTAATAAAATATATATATATATATATATATATATATATATATATATATCAATCATTCGTCGTCTTCATATCTCAATTCACATTTAACATATCTCATTTCACATACATATCTCAATCCATCATAATTCACACCAATTATACAATTTACAACATCATTTCCATATTCATAATTCATGTCAATCTTACAATTAACACTATTCCAAGACCTCGCCACATCTGACACAAGTGATACAGGTTAATTGCCTCCCACACCAAACCAGGGTCACGCCCTCCCTGTAGCATCACTTACCCAGGGGCCGTGCCATCCCTAGTCATTAAGGAGTACGCTCGTCCCTGAAGCATCACCTACCCAGGGTTCGTATCATCCCTGATCATCCGGGAGTACGGTCGTCCCTGAAACATCAACTACCAGGGTTCGTATCATCCTTGATCCTTTAGTGTGAAGAACCACAATCAAATTACAATCCATACAGTCTCTTGCAATTAACCCTATGCCAGGGCTGCCATAATCGACATAAGTGGTGTGTGTTAACTGTCTTACTCATCTCACACCATGCTAGGGTCACGCCCTCCCTGTAGCACCACTTACCCAGGGGCCATGCCATCCCTAGTCATTAGTGTGAGGAAACACATCGCAATCATATTCTTAATCATTTCCATACCACATCTCATCTCATATCACAATTCAATATAACATACACAATTTCATATCACATACTCAACAGATAAGTCTAACAAAATAAGGGTTTACAAATCTCTCAAGCAATTCATATCTCGATCATCAATTCTTATAATATAATATAACAAGAACATTAATAAAATAATTAATAGAATTAGTAATTTAATATAATTTCAGCACAGTAAAACCCCTAATTGTTCCAAAACCTAGTTCACAGGCACTTTTCTACAATTTCGTTCTCTCTCACAAATCATCATTTTTACAAATTATTAATACATACCGAATCTAATGATATAATTAATTCCTCAAACAGGAATAATCCAATTTTTCCAAAACCTACCCTACAGGCACTTTTCTATAATTTCGTTCTCTCTCCTAGAGCATCATTTTTACAAACAAATTATATATTTATTGTCCTAAATATATACATAATCAAATAATGCCAATAATTCTTCAAACAGAAATAATTGTAAAATTACTCATAATCCTAAGGGCTCTTCTTCTACCCAAATTCCCTAATGCAACTCCACATATAAATAATCCCCTTTTCTCCCGTACCTGGATACATAGGAACTCGGGCAGAACCTCCTCTTTTTCCTTAAATAAGGATTGAAACTAAGACTGGAGCAGAACCTCATCCTCTGAGTTCCCCTTGGTCTTCAGAGAGAAGAAGAAGAACGAAAGAGAGAACAGAAGAGAAGAGAGAGTGAGAATGAGAGGTGTGTAGAAATGAGAGGATTTGAGGCCTATTTATAGGATTTTTCGCCCACCTACCACTACGGCCCGTTCCAAAATCGGAACGGCCCGTTCTGGGCCCTTCAAACCTATGTAAATTTTTCAACTGGAACGGCCCGTTCCCAAACCAGAACGGCCCGTTCTCAAACCCAGCAGAACTGTCAGTTCTGCTTCCAGAACGGCCCGTTCTCCAAACCAGAACGGCCCGTTCTCCCTCTGGAACGGCCCGTTCTCCAAACCGGAACGGCCCGTTCTCCCTCCAGAACGACCCGTTCTGCTTCTCAAATTTTGGGCCTTTAACTTATTTCAGAACGGCCCGTTTCACTTTTGAAACGGCCCATTCTGGGCAACGAATTGGGCCTACGGCCCATTGAAAATTGGGTTGTTACACTGATGAGATAAGCTACAGAAAGGTAGATGAATATTGTCAGTATAAGTAGTACAAATTAATTCATCTAAGTCATCCTCATATACAATCTCATACTTATACTATCTTTCGATCCCTATCATTTTAGTGTATCCGGACCAATATAAAAATATAATAATATATATATAATTATATTACCAATAATAATAATTATATTATATTTAATTATTCTTTATTTATATATATACTTATTTTTATAATTAACAATCTACTTATTTCTATTTAAAATTAATATTATGATACAATTTAAATTATTTATTATAAATTTAAAAGTTTAAATAATAATTTATATATTTTAAAATGAAAATGGTTATAATAACACCGATATAATTTTTACTAAGTATTACACCGCTCAATAATTTTATATTAATTTTGTAAATCCAACCGTTGATTGAAAGTTCATATCACTTTATATGTTTATATCAAATTTTGTTAAAATTCAACAACAACTTGAAGGTAATCAAAGTGTTTATATTTTAGTATATTTTGAAATGTATATATTACGTCAACTTTGTTTTACAAGAATGAAGTATCAAACCATCTTGAATTAATATAAAATTTTGTATATATGATTTAAGAGTAAAAAACTTTTAATCTAACGGTTGAATTTATAAAATTCATATTTAATATAAAGTTATTGAGCGGTGTAATACTTAGTAAAAGTTACACTAGTGTTATTATAACACTCTTAAAATATTAATTTTATAAATTAAATTTTAACATTTTAAATAAATTATTGGTTAACTTAATATATTTATTCATCTTAAATCTAAGATATAAAATTTTAAAAATATATTTATCCTTGTTTTATTTTCTAATTATCAACAATTAATAAAATACTAATTTAAAATTTTATTTAATTATATCATAATATTTTCATATCAAATTTAAAATCAGATAATTAGTTATACAAAAATATCAACATCATATAGTAAATTGTCAATATGATTCTAGTTAAATAATTTAAAATAATTAATTTTTCAACTATATTGTTTACAAATAATTTATTCCAAAGCTAATCAATTTTTTCTATATTAATTATTAGTAAAATTTAATAATTGGATCAATGAAGTTTAATAACTTTTAATGTATATTATCGACGAATATATCTGTTGGAAATTAAATTTTTTAACGGATTTGTATCCGTCGAAAATATAAATTTTTCGACAAATTTGTATCCATTGTAAATTACCGACATATATATCTGTCGAAAATATAAATTTTCTGACGGATTTATATCCATCGGAAATTATCCGGTAATTTGCATTTTTCTTGCGGAGTTAGTTTACTTTTCATTTCTAATGAGTGTTTCTCTCTCTTTTTTTTAATGTAATATGTATGTCTTTATATATATATATATATATATATATATATATATCAAAGTGCTCCTACTCACTCAAGGTACTAGGTCTACTCTTGCTTATACATAGTTACGTAATTAAATATTAATTTCTTCGTGAATAAAATTCGCATATTAGAATTAGCTCCAAACACGGATCACTACTTTTCCCAATTTTTGTCACGGTTCTACGTACATGCGTATGCATTGAGGTCGGATGATGGAAACCGTTCATTAAAATGTTCTCAACGAACATGACAATTATCTGCTGTACGTGAATAAAAAAAATTCTAGATAAGTGAAATAATGTAAATCTTTAGACAACTAAAACTCTACAGATACGAAATAATGTAAATGCATTGAAAAATAGAATGCTATGTATAATTTAAATTCATCCTTAAAAAATAATATGGAATAATTGATTTTGTTTTAAATTTAAAAAAGAAGAAGATTATTTTAAGCAACACTTATTTAGCGATTAAAGTCTCTTCTACAACAGCTGCCTTGGTGGAAACTGTTGGCAATAGAAACAACACCGGCATGTAAGTTAAGACGACTATTACATGGGGAAAACTCAATATTGACGTGTGTTGGGATCTGAGTTTGGTATTGCTTCATGTATTATCCGTACTGCGGAACAGAGCTTGAGCTCGGCACTGAAGCGCTGAGCTCGGCACTGTGAAAGTTGGAGAATTATTAATAAGAATTGTACAAAAATTACCTCCCAATAATAAATTCTTTGATTTTTTTCTTGCAAAAAAATTCGCAGGAAATTTCACAGGAAATTTTCTTGCAAATTTTTTTCGTATGAAACTTTCCTACAAATTTTTTTCATAGGAAAATTTCTTGTGAATTTTAAAATTTGCAGAAACATATTATTCACGAAGGTTTTACCTGGAGATAAAATTTCGCAGAAAAATTTGTAAGAACAACGTTTCCTACGAATTTTTATGAAAAATTCATTGAAAAAATTGCATGTAATAAAAGAAATTCTAGTAGTGATTGTTCCTAGTATGAGATGTGCACCTCCTCCTCTTGCACCTATCTGGGCAAAGGATAGGGATATTTGTGCGTTGCATGAGGTGGCTCCTCCAGTCGAGAATGAAGTTTGCCCATTCAACAATAATTGTGGTCGAAGAAATCCCTTCCAACGATGGTGGTAACAGCTCGCTTTGACTCCCACAACTGTGTTGAGGTTTTGGACAACCGGGTAAAATGTACAAGAATTGAAATACAGGAATTAAACGACACGAAGTGGCCTTGAGTTTTACATCTTGAGACAAAGATTTTAATAATTTAGGTGTTACTATTGAAAAAAAACTCAAGTTCCACATCGATTACAGATAAAATAATTAAAGGGTATATAATTAAGTAGAGGGTAATCTTCACTTTACAAATTAATTTTGTAAGATTGAGTTAAACTCTTAATCCATTTTAATTACCACTCACCTTATAAGCTAGTTTTGTTAGATTGACTTAAGCTCTTAATCCATTTTCCTAAGAATTCCTCAAAGAATTGAGACTATATATTACTTTCTTATGAAGATTACCTGGATTTTACTAAGGTGGTGTTGTTGCTCTTAGAATACCTTAAATGTCGTATTGTGGATAATCATATGACTGAAAATAGATACATGTTGGGTTATTCTCAAATGTCTAATCTCATACATGAGTGATTTTGTAAGGTTGAGTTAGACTCTTAACCCCCTTTTTTAAGATGTTATTAGAGCTATCTAGATCTATTATAAATGGGCCACCAACCATTTATCTACATACTAAGTTCAATAGTATTGAACGTGAGAGAGTGTATCGAAAAAAAATTCAAGTCACACATTGACTAAAGATAAGACAAATAAAGAGTATATAAGTGAGGGAGGGCAACTCCCACCTTACAAACTTGTTTTGTAAGGTTGAGTAAGACTCTTAACCCACTTTCCTAAAAGTTACCTCAAAGAACTAAGACTTTTACTTTCTTATGATTTATGAAGATGACCTGGATCTTACTAAGGTGGAGTTGTTGCTCCTAGAATACCTTAAATGTCTTATTATGGATAATTATATGATCGAAAATAGATGCATGTTGGGTATAAATAATATTAATTAATTTCTTTAAGTTGTTCTTAAATGTACAATCACACACGTCCAACCATTAGATTTTTCTTATTCTAGTGTGCTTAGAAAGTTACAATAAATGTCAAGCCTTCCTTTTTTCCTTGGTAGTGATTTTGTTTCCTATGTAGCCCAATGAGTTGTTGGTTTGGCCTAAATGAACCCTCTAACTAGTTTATTAATAATAATCACATACACCATAGCCAACAATTTTTCATCATATATCTAAGAATAGTTGTAATAATTGACTTAGCTAGAGTTGTCCGGCCCACTCCATTAAAAAGTTTGGTTTTCTACCTTGCCAACCTACCATTGATCTTATCAATAATGAAAACAAATTTGTTGCATGTTAAATATGTTAAAACTAAGTATACTTTATCGTAGTAGTAACAATAAGTAAGAGTCCAAATACATTACGTAAATCACTAAACGTGACATTTACCAATTTACTAATAATTCTCAATTGTTCGCGAGAACTAACTTGTAAGAAAGTATCAAAAAGTTATTGTAAATCAATTAAACTGTAAAAATAAGAATCCTAGAATTATGACTTCATTGACCTTAATTCAACCAAATTCAATTTGCCTGAATTCTAAAAAAATCTTGATTGTTAATTTTGCCTCTCATCACTACAACAAAATTGATTATTACTGAAAATTATTTAGTGACAATAAATTAACTGTCTTTATTTTATTATTTAATAAAAATATTAATGACTAATATATAATAGCCACTAAAAATGTATTTATATCATACCAAAATTTACTATTAGCAACAATTATTTATTTAGAAAAACTTAAGTCCCACATCGACCAGAAATAAGATACTTAGAGAGTATATAAATGGATGATAACTCTCACCTTACAAGTTTGTTTTATAGGATTAAGTTAGACCTATAACTAACTATTCTAAATTAGTATCAGATTACTCATCATTATCAAACTCAATAGTCCCTAAACTTGAGGGGTGTATTGGAAAAAATTCAAATCCCACATCGACTATTAATAAAATAATTAATTAGAAAATAAGATAATTAAAAAAATATATAAGTAAAAGACAATTTTCATCTTACAATTCCCATATCGAGTAGAAAGTAAAAAATGTCACAAAAAGTTATACACTTTTTCCGATCATTATAAGAATTTTTACCAGCATTCAGAATAATTGCCGCTAAATATTTTAGCGACACTGTATACAATGGCTATTGTGAAAATTTCACTAAAAATTTTTATAGCAATTGTTATTATCACTAAAAATCATATTAAATGCCACTAAAAATCTATTTTATTGTAGTGCATGTTGCTAATCACTTTTGGTCATGAAAATTAACCGTCTTTGCCATATACAAATCTTAAATTGGACACATAGAAAATTATACAAAGTAAAGCCCTTAAGGTAGAAAGGGAACCAATATCAGAAAACTTCATTAGGGAAAAGAACTTCATTAAAATCTCTAATCATGAACCACTGTCCGAAAGTATACAGTACTACATTTAATATCTTTAACAACATTTTCCTACTTACATTTATTAAAATATTACTTTAGATTAGTGACATTTTTTTTAGAAAGTACTACTATAGATAAAGTAACATTTTTTTTTATCTCAATATTATTCTTTATAATTGTCTTTTAAAATTAGATCTCACATTGAGTAAAAGAATGATATATAAAATGTATAATTCTCTAATATCTAGTTGTTTCCAAAATTCAAATCTCACATCGAGTAAAAAAATAACATAAAGAGTATATATAACCATAAAGTGAAACTTAAGATAAATGTGTTTTGATCTAAATTTGATGATGACTAACTTGGGATATCTTCTCTTGTTAAAAAAAAAAACTTAAGATATCTTAAATCTTGGACTTGTAGACAAGAGTCATAAAGTATAAGTGATGATACAACTAAGGATGGCAACGAAACGAGGTAGAGGACGGGTGTGAAATTTGTGTTTCATCTCTATCCCCCTTAGGTCGCTTAGAAATTAATTAAATATTTTGTTTTACAAAAAATATATGAAAAGAATTTCAACATAAAATAACAATTATAAAATTATATTAATTAAATTTCATCTAACATAAATTTAAAATAGAGTAAAAATTACATAATTTTAAGTATATTCTAAAGAAAATAAATTAAATTTCTAGAAATTTAAAGCAGGACAAATATGGAGCGGGTAAGTATATATTCATTCTTGTCCCCGTACCCGATTTAATAAATTGGATATTACTCTCATACCATACATGTACTTGATCAAACTAGATATTCTCCGTCAAAGTTAATTTGAACAAGTTCGAACATTACTTATGAGTATGGATTTATTCGTCATCCCTAGATGCAATTTAATTATCATTTTATAAACTACGAAAACTTAGCAGCATTATTAAAATATTACAAAATACCACTTTAATAACATTTTTAAAAATATCATTGATATGTAAAATGATATGTTAAAAGCCTTTAGCTACATATAGGATTTATCTCACATTTGATAAAATGTCACAAAAATATATTAATAACATTTACTCATTATTTGGAAACATTTTTCTAATGTTAAATGTTGCTAAAAGCACATTTTATTGTAATGTGTGTTATCCTTTATCCTTAGTCAAGTGATCTCATAAGAGTTGAATAAAAGTTATGGCTTATTGGTGTTGATTAATAAGAGAAAAGAAAATGTTCATGGGGAAAGATAGCTTTAAAACCAAAAGTAGTTCACTACACCCAACTTTGTCAAATAATGAATCATTGTTAGGTTAAGGAATTTTACATTAAGGAACACTCTCATTCATGGGTATTGAGTAAATCACACAAGAGAGCTTAACACTACATCATAATCTAAAATCTTAAGGCATTAAATAAGAAGGTCCTTCTTACTTATAGACAACTCAACATACCCAATTATATCCAACGTGGAATTCACTCCATACTTGAACTCTAACATTTCCCCCAAACTGTGAATCTCTTTCACATGGTCACATTTCCTTTCAAGTGGAAGTTGTTTTTGTCCGTGAGTGTTCAATGGTAGTCTACTTAAGTCATTGTCGATCACTAGTCACTTGGGTAATGTAGACACCCAATTTTGTCCGGTGGCATACAAACAAGGAAATGGACCTCTGTTATGGAGGGAAGGAGCTCCCAAAACATGAAAACAACAAGACAGGACTTCAGAAGGCCCAAAAGCCCAAATAAGCTAATTTTAGAAGACTGGAACGGGTTGTTTCCAAAACTGGAACGAGTCATTCCCAAAACTGGAACGAGTCGTTCCCAATTTAGAACGGGCCGTTCCGAGATCCTAAAAAGGCCAAAAACCCTAATTTGGAACGGGTTGTTCCTAAATTGGAACGGGCCGTTCCAAGATTAGAACAGGCCATTCCAAACTTTTCAAAAGAGGGCTAAAACTTTAACTGGAACGGGTCGTTCCCAAACTGGAACGGGCCATTCCAAGTTATAAAAAGAGCCTAAAGATACTTGTTTGGAACACCTGTTCCATTCTACCAAAGGATGTGTTAATTTTATCTCCGGAACGGGCCGTTCCAGTTTTAGAACGGGCCATTCCAGTTACAAGATTTACACGTAATGGCCATATCCAGGAACAGCCCGTTCTGGACCTTTTCTGACGTCTATAAATAGACTGCTTGGGCTCATTTCTCAAGGACCTCCAAAATTTTGTCCAAAGCTCCTTAGAGCTCGAAATTTCTCTCTTTTTCTCTCTCCCTCTCTCTTTTGTATTTCTTGAGTTTTGTGAGGCTTATTGTAGTGTGAAAGGTTGCCACAAAGTACCTAAATCTCCATATTTGAAGATTAATAGAGCTCGTTCAAGAGGTATTTTCAGTTAATTTTCTTCTCTCTCTTTTATTTCTTATCTTTGATAAATATTGTTCATAATAAAACCAATCATGTAGACATTTTAGGGTTAATTGTATAATTTAAATTTCAAGCATGTAAATAGTTATTAATAAAAGGGGATTTAATATTTATATTATTATTGTTTATAACGCTAACTTCATCATAGGGTACCAATTGAGGGCGTTGTAGGGGTGCTTAATACCTTCCCTATACGTAATCGACCCCCAAACCCAATTCTGGTTATCAAGGACATTATTGGATTTTTAAAAACCTTTTCTTTTTCCAATGTTTTGAGTAAAACATTGGTGGCGACTCCATGAACTCATTTTTCAAAACCATTAATTAAGGATTAGTCTGGTATCCGGGCATTCCTTAATTGATGAGATATTTAAAAGGATGTCTAAACCATTAGTCGCGAGATCGGAAATTTTCGGGTTGCGACAGGTAATTGGTCGAATCATCGACTCTGATAGCACTGTTAGACTGGAGAGTTTTAACATTATGGTGCACCCCAATTGGATATTGAGTAAATCAAACAAAAGAGTTTGATATCACATCATAACCCAAAATATTAAGGCATTAAGTAGGTGAGTCATTTTCACTAATATACTACTCAACATATCCAATTCTATCTGATATCAAACTCACTTCACACTTGAACTCTAACAATCATGCATCTTGTGTACAAAAGGAAAGAGACAACAGATATGTTAATTTTAACCAAAACTCGAGTATGACACCAAGTGCATGCATTTGCCATCAATTCTAATGGTGTGCTTAGATGAAAAATCTTAGAAATTTAAGGAATTTGAAATGCTTAGAATTTGAATAATTTTAATTTCAATTTTTTCATTATTTAAATATTTTATTTGGATAAGTCAATTCCAATTTCTTAAATTTTAAGTTTTTAGTTTGAATATGGTAATTTGATTTTCATCAAGATAATTTCTAATATGTATTAAAATTTTAAGATTAAATTTTATAAAAATAAATATTAACCAATTTTTAAATATTTAATAATTTTAAAAATTAATATTGAATAATGTTTAATAATTTTTTTAAAAAAAATTAAATATTCAACAATTAAAAACCATTAATATTTTTTATGCAAGAAACGAGAGAGGTAGAAGGAAAAAGAAAAGGAAAAAAAAAAGACAATTACATAATAGAAGGAGGGGGAGATAAAAAGAAAAGAGAAATAGGAGAGAGATATAGAAGAAAGAGGACAATATACACACACACACACACAGATATATATATATATATATATATATATATATATATATATATATATATATATATATATATATATATGAGGGTTATAATAACACCGGTGTAACTTTTACTAAGTATTATACCGCTTAATAATTTTATATTAATTGTGAATTTTGTAAATTCAATCGTTAGATTAAAAGTTCATATCACTTTATATGTGTATATCAAATTTTGTTAAAATTGAACAACAACTTGAAGACAATCAAAGTGTTCATATTTAAGTATATTTTAAACTAAATATATCACGTCAATTTTGTTTTATAAGAATGAAGTATCAAATCATCTTGGATTAATATAAAATTTTGTATATATAATCTAAAAGTAAAGAACTTTCGATCTATCGGTTGGATTTACAAAATTCACATTTAATATAAGATTATTGAGCATTGTAGTACTTAGTAAAAGTTACACCGGTGTTATTATAACCCTCCTCTATATATATTCTCTTTTTTTTTAAAGAATTTAAATTATATTATTTTAAAGAATTTCACAAATGTTTACATTTTAATTTATTTATAAATTATTTATTCAAACAAAATGTTTCGTTTTAAAATATTTTAAAAAAATTTAAATAAGTAAAATAAATATTTAAATTTTCAATACAAACATATTATAATACAAATTGTTGAAACACCCCTATTATTCGACCATGAGGGACCAACTTCATGCTCTTAACAATCAGTATTCTTCCAAGTTATTTGGAGTAGTTGGTGGAACCTTCGTGGCATTATCATTGAGCATGGCATCTTCCTCCAATGGAATGTTGTATCGTACCTCCCACAATTGTTGAAGGTTCAGAGTGGATTTGGTCCCATGTCCAAGTTCATAAAGGCACTTGGGCCCTTGTGTTTGCACCACATTTTAAATTTTTTTATTGAATTGACTTCTGAAACTTGTACCAAAATTCATAGAAATTTTATGCTATTGTTCTGGCCGGCCAAAAGGTGGACTAGGGTTTCTTCCTAGGTTAAGCCTTAGAGCCAGAGCATTCAAAAGTGTAATCTGCCTACTCAACTCTAGGGTTTTAGGTTTTATAGTTTCTTGTTTATGGGCCTTATGGGCCCCGAGAGTGTGGGGATTTCCCTAACCGTTCTTATCTGGAAGATGCTTGGTGGATGTGACGGGACCCTGGCCTCGTTATCGGGTAGAATCTATATGGGGAAGTCTGATTGGTATTTGGGCGACTAGGTCCGCACAAAGGGTATACTCGGCTACTGGCCGAGCGGGTTCTTACTAGCAATTGGGATCGGAATATGACCGATTAGACTTGTGCAGAGAAAGCCAGGTCAGGAATCGGCCGAGTGACTCTTAGAGGAAGAGAGAGTGTTGGTCAAGACTGTAATCAGACTGTCACACGTAGAGGGGTCGGGTCAGATTCTGACGTGGACGGTACACTTTCCTTCCTGCCCTGAGCCTATAAGGCGAGAGGGCTTAAGACCGAGCTGCTACGGTCCTATTGGGAGTAGGCCGAGACACAGGTCAGATTCTGACCGGGATGGTACACTTGCCTTCCAGTCCTAAGCCTACAAGGCGAAAGGGCTTAGCTGATCATAGGGGTTGGTTCAATTTTTGAGTGGGGGGTCGGTCAAATTCCGATCCGGCTGGCCTTGACGCTCGAAGTGTTGAAGATGAGACGTCTTCTATAACTTGTCTCTTCACCTTACCTTCGAAGAGACACACATTTATTGTAGCGATGTCATCGCAGCAGGGGCATTATTATAGTGCCACGTGTTGAGCGTTTCGTGTAACGCACGTGTGGGGCCCCAAGGGTCAGGCGATGCGATGTTTCACGCGCGTTGCCCTCCCCCCCTTTCCCACGCGCACCCCTTCAACTCTATAAATACCCTCTTTCTCTGAACCATTTCACCATTCGAAGGTTCTGTGGCATTTTAGAGAGAAAAGAGGTGTCTGTAAGACCTTAGGTACGCCCATGTATTTATTGTGTTTGGCAGTTGCTGTTTGTGCATCATTTTAGTTGTTTGCTTAAGTTAGGTGTTTTAGAAATCCATGGCGTCCATAAATTATAAGGAAGTTTATGAGTGGGTGAAAAAGGATGTCTTGAAGTGTGAGTCTTGCATAAACTCTTGGGCCACAATGGAGAGTTTTAACAGTGAACATGTAGTGGCTCGCGGTAGTGACAACATCCTGGTTTGTGAACCATGTGTGGATAGTGAGCCCATATGTATAAGTTCGTCTTCCGAGCTTTTTACATTTTGCTATGTTACCCTTATTTCTAAACTTAAGGTAAGGTGGCCTCTGACCGAGTGCGAGAAAGGAGTGCTTAGGGCGTTGAATGTAGCCCCAACCCAGTTCCACCCAAATAGTTGGGCCTTCGTTAGGGGTTTTGAAATCCTGTGTTCTGGACTCAGAATAACCCCGACCTTGGGTAAGTTCTTTTACTTCTTTGAAGCCCGTATCACCAAACAGAGTAGTTGGGTTTTCGTGGGTAGTGTGTCAGGCCGAGGGTTATTGTCTTTATTTCAATCGTTCTACAAGGACTTTAAAAAAGCCTTTTTTTGCATTTGATGCCTACCTGGTCACGATGATGTGCTTGAGGGGTATCCTCTTTACTGGAACAAACAAACGACCTCCTTTGGTGGGCTAGATTCCGAGTCACTCCCCGAGAACGACCAAGAGGACGTTAAAAAACTTGAAGACCTTAAAACCCTTTTCAACACTGCAAAACTGCTAGATCTAGAAAATAGGCCCCAAGAGTTGAAAATATATATAGGTATTGCGCGGTTTGAATGTTGAATTTTCTTCTATCCTTTTTGCCTTTGTTTTTTTGTCATAAGTTGTTGATGCGTTTTTTGCATAGAGGATGGCCAGCATGAGTAATCGAGAAATGATGAAGATGTGGAAGCAACAAAAAGCTTCCTAGGTCGCTGGGATAGGGGAGTCGGCCACCGAGAAGGCCAGTGAGACCGAGAGGCCTGCGACATTGGCGAAAGGTGTGGGCGAGTCTTCGCACAAGCATCGCCGCGAAACCGATAAGGCCATTTCGGTGGTAAACTTGGAAACCATTGTGGCTTTTGAGGGACATAAAGGTGACACGGAGGCCCAGTCGGCTGAGAGGACTCTCAGTGCGTGTCTCGGTGAGGACTGGGATCCAGTGGACCGCGACGTCGATCGTGGCAATGTGGCCTCTTTTTGGGACGAGAAATTCAATCACAGTGCCCATATTCGTGGGACCGACTTGTTGGACGGAGACCGTGGCGACTTGGAAAAAATGAGTGCTTTTTCTATCGCCAAGGGGGTTGAATCGTTGACTAATCGCCTGTCGTTTCTTTCATTCGTCAATGAAGACAAAATTCATGGATTAGTGAGGGAGACTAAGGTGCAAGGGAAAAAGATTTCGTCCCTTGAGGAGAGCCTAAATAAAAGCAAGGCCGACTTCAAATGGGTATCCACTGAACGAGATAAATTGCTGGAAGGCCGCCGTGTCTTTGAGGAACAAAAGCAAGCTTGGTTGGCGGAGAAAATGGCGATGGAGAAGGAGTTGGATGAGACGCGCCTGGCCCGAGACAAGTCATCCGATGCCGCCAACGTCTTCGAGAATGACCTATCCCTCATGAAAGTTGAAGTTGAGAAACTTCAAAACGATCTTGAAGCGGCCAAGATGGACGCTCTGACAAAGTTTGTTTAGGGCTATGATGCGGCGACTACCCAAATCAAATTTATGTATGCCGATCTCGACATTGGGAGAATGGGGTACTTCAAGGAGATTGTGAATGGTTCGTTGGTGGATCCTCCCGAAGATGACTGAGCTTTTCTTTAAAATCTTGTTTTGTCTTTATGTTTTTGTGTTCTTGACTTTTTGTATCGCCTTTGCAAACTTGATAATATTGTTTTGAAACGTTTATGAAGTATGTTCTTCTTGCTTGATATTGTGCGTAATTAGACTTAGAAACTGTTTTTCAACCTAAATTCATGGTGTGAATTGTCGATTGCGTTTATCAGCGTGCTTGAAACAAATACAAATCGTCGGAACGCCGATCTTAATAATGAGAATAATTCTAAGAGGTTTTAACATAACAGGAAGTCGCCAAAATGCCGATTACTTAAGCACAAAATAATTCGAAGTTTAAAAATTAGGGTTTTAAAACCTTAAGTGATCGCCAAAATTCCCGACCCATAGTCAAGAGTGGAAAATTTTCTAAGTTAAAAATGGAACTTGACAAAGTGATCGCCCGAACGCCGACTCAAATGATGAGTGGAAAATTTTCTAAGTTAAAATGGAACTTGACCAAGTAATCGCCCAAATGCCGACTCGAATGATGAGTGGAAAATTTTCTAAGTTAAAAATGGAACTTGACAAAGTGATCGCCCGAACGCCGACTCAAATGATGAGTGGAAAATTTTCTAAGTTAAAAAGGAACTTGACCAAGTAATCGCCCAAACGCCGACTCAAATGATGAGTGGAAAATTTTCTAATTTAAAAAGGAACTTGACCAAGTAATCGCCCAAATGCCGACTCGAATGATGAGTGCAAATTTTCTAAGTTAAAATAGAACTTGACCAAGTGATTGCCCGAACGCCGACTCAAATGATGAGTGGAAAATTTTCCAAGTTAAAATGGAACTTGACCAAGTTATCGCCCAAACGCCGACTCGAATGATGGCTGGAAAATTTTCTAAGTTAAAAATGGAACTTGACAAAGTGATCACCCGAACGCCGACTCAAATGATGAGTGGAAAATTTTCTTAGTTAAAAAGGAACTTGACCAAGTAATCGCCCGAACACTGACTCAAATGATGAGTGGAAAATTTTCTAAGTTAAAAAGGAACTTTACCAAGTAATCGCCCAAATGCCGACTCAAATGATGAGTGGAAAATTTTCTGAGTTAAAATGGAACTTGACCAAGTTATCGCCCAAATGCCAACTCGAATGATGGGTGGAAAATTTTCCAAGTTAAAATGAATTTTGATCAGCAAATCACCGAAGAGCCGATTCAAGTAATAAACAGAAACCTTCCAAGTCAAAACATGGACTTGCGACAAACAAATCGCCCAAATGCCGGTTCAAACTCTTAGTGGAAAATTTCCCAAGTTAAAAAATTATTAACTAGGTAAGTCGTCCGAATTCTGAGTCAATATGGTGAGATAATTAACCTATGATCATCAACATTTCGACTCAGAGATGTAAATGCTATATTCTGTTGAAACCAAGAACCCACATAGGAATCGCTGAAATACCGATTTATCCGACTGAATGTAAGTGAGAAAGTTCACCTTTAGTCGCGAATATACCGTCTTAAATGAGAAAATCAATCATATGATGAAATTGCCAATTTAAAGATTCTATTTTGAATTCAGGGGGTCGTTCAAATACCGATTGCATGAGCTTAATGGGAATGGGCTGACCTTCTTGATTTATACTCGCCCAGTCAGATTTTTACCGATCAATCACGAGTTTTGGTCTTCGAGTTATTTATACTCGTCCAGTCAGATTTTTACTGATCATTCATGAGTTTTGGTCTTCGAGTTATTTATACTCGCCCAGTCGGATTTTTACCGATCATTCACGAGTTTTGGTCTTCGAGTTATTTATACTCGCCCAGTCGAATTTTTACCGATCAATCACGAGTTTTGTCTTCGAGTTATTTATACTCGTCCAGTCGGATTTTTACCGATCAATCACGAGTTTGGTCTTCGAGTTATTTATACTCGCCCAGTCAGATTTTTACATATCAATCACGAGTTTTGGTACCTTTAGAAATAACACATGTTAAAAATCATAGAAGAACAGTAGTGGGATGATATTTATTAAAGTTGAGAAATTATTAGTTTGTGGTGCCTCATTAAAAACCTTCTCAGCAAAAAAACCCCTCTTATTTTTATGGGGAAAAAATACTGAGCTAGGAAAAGAGTGCACCTGATACAAATGAATAAATTAACTATAATAAAATCATAAATTTGCAGCGTTCCAAGTCCTCAGGATCTTCCCTCCATCAAGCGTCCTCAATCGATAAGCTTATTTGCCGACCACATCGTCAATTTTATAGGGGCCGACCCATTTAGGTGACAGTTTGTTCCTCATTTGAGTTAGCTGAGCGCGCTTCAAAACAAGGTCTCCTATGACAAAATCTCTTGGGACGACCTTTGTATTGTATTTGAAAGCATCCCTTCGCTGCGTTGCTACTTGATTTATCCGTGCTCTTTCTCTTGTTTCTGTTATCAAATCCAAATCAATTCGTCTTCCCTGTTTGGATTCCTCCTCAGAGAAGCCTGTAGTACGTACCGAGGGTTCGACGATTTCAATCGGTAACATCGCATCTATCCCGTACACTAGATTGAAAGGGGTGTCCTGGGTCGACGAGTGAACAGTCGTGTGGTATGACCATAACACTCGAGGAAGCTCCCCCACCCATGAAGTGCCTGAGTCCTAGACGCTTTTTTTCAATCCCGAGAGTATAACCTTGTTGGCCGATTCCGCTTGGCCATTAGACTGGGGGTGTTCAACGGAAGTGAACGTCATCCGGATTCCGATCTCCCGACAGAAATCGCGGACTCTCCCACTCGCAAATTGTGTCCCGTTATCTGATATGAGCACTTGAGGAACACTATATCTGCATATCACATTCTTCCAAAAAAATGTCCTTACCTTCTCTGCCAAAATTGTTGCTACTGGCTCCGCCTTGATCTATTTGCTGAAGTAGTCTACAGCCACTATCAAGAATTTCAACTGTCTGACTGCGATCGGAAATGGACCGAGAATATCAATAGCCCAGTTGTTAAATGGCCAAGGAGACAAGATTGAATGGAGTCGTTTAGCTGGGGAGTGGTGCAAGGTTGCGTGTCTTTGAAATCCATCACATTTTTGAACCCAATTGACGCAGTCGTTTCTCAAAGTCGGCCAAAAATACCCCGCCCTCGCGACTTTATATACTAGAGCTCGCCCTCCGATATGACTTCCACACATGCCGCCATGCACTTCATCCATCACTCTTTGCGCTTGCGATGTGGTCAAACATCTCAAAAGGGGAGAGCTAAAACCCCTTCGATACAACCTTTCGTTGATGACTACGAACCTGGGTGACTCCCTCTGTATCAATGACGCCTCCTTTTTGTCCTCTGGCAACTCCCCTCGTGTCAGGTATGCAATATATGGTTCCATCCACGAATCTAGCTCTTCTTGGATGAAAAGAACACTCCCCTGTGGCTCATTAATACTCGGCTGAGCAAAGGTTTCTTGGATAACCGACCGAGTGGCCCCTGGCTTCTTTGTGCTTGCTAACTTAGAGAGAAGATCGGCTCACAAATTTTGCTCTCGCGACACATGGTTAAGTGTAAACTCTCGGAAGTTTTCTGATAAGAGCTTAACCTTCTCCAGGTACTTTGCCAATTGGGGATCCTTTGCTTGGAAAGTTCCAGCGACTTGCCCCGTGATCAACTAAGAGTCACTCCGAGCTGATAAACTCATCGCCCCCATCTCCTTCGCCAAAATCATTCCTGCTAACAACGCCTCGTACTCAGCTTGGTTATTGCTTGCTCAGAACTCAAATCGTAATGACTGCTCCAGTAGTATTCCCCCTGGACCCTCCAAGATGATTCCGGCTCCACTTCCTCCTAGATTCGAAGCACCATCCACTGATACAATCCATTGGGTTTCTCCGACACTACCCTCCTCAACAGGAGGGGTCAATTCCATCAGGAAATCGACTAAGGCTTGAGCCTTTATTGCTCCTCTCGGCTCATACTTGATGGAGAACTCTGATAACTCGACCGACCATTTCATCATTCTGCCTACCAGGTTGGGTTTCTGTAAGACTTGCCAGATCGGATGGTCAGTTCGGATTACCACCTTGTAGCTCTGGAAATAGTGTCTCAACTTCCTCGCAGTAACTAGTATCGCAAGGGCCAGCTTTTCAATCTTTTTGTACCTCGTCTCTACTCCCTGTAAGACCCTACTCACGAAGTAAATAGGAACTTGAGAAGCTTCCTGCTCTTGTACAAGAATCGAACTGAGTGCTCGGTCGAATGCCGATATGTAAACCAACAAGGGGAGGCTCGGTCGGGGTTTTGTCAAAATCGGCACGATGCCAGTGACCTCTTGAGTTCCGTGAAAGCTTCTTCACACTCGGTCGTCCAAGTGAAACGATCGTTCTTCTTCAGACATTGGAACAGCGGTAACGCCTTATCAGCTGCCCTTGACAGAAAACGAAACAGGGAGGTCATCCTTCCCGCCATTGTTGAACCTCCTTCACCGTAGATGGGCTCCTCATATTGATGATGGCCGAACACTTGTCGGGGTTTGCTTCGATGCCACGATGAGTTAATAGAAAACCAAGGAATTTTCCTACTTGGACCCCAAAAGAGCACTTTTCGGGATTCAATTTGAGTTGGTACTTACCGATAGTGTCAAACAATTCCTGCAAGTCGTCAAAATGTCGATCGATGCTCGCCGACTTCACCACCATGTCGTCCACATAAGCTTCCACATTCCGACCCAGCTGATTCATTAAAACCTTGTCCATTAGTCGTTGATAAGTCGCCCCCGATTTCTTTAAACCGAACTGCATAACCCTGTAGCAAAAATTGGCTTGATGTACTATGAAGGCTTTCTTGTCTTCATCTGCTGAATGCATGCAGATCTGGTTGTACCCCAAGTAAGCATCCATGAAACTCAGTAACTCGTACCCCGACGCTCCATCAACCAAGCAGTCTAGGTTGGGCAGCGGGTACGAGTCCTTTGGGCACGCCTTATTAAGGTCGGTGAAGTCCATACACATTCTCCACTTTCCATTACTCTTGCAAACCATCACCAGATTTGCTAACCAGGTCGGATACTGGATTTCTCGGACATGTCCTGCCTTTACCAATTTCTTTTTTTCTTCCGCAATGGCCCTTCGTTTCTCCTCTCCAAACTTCCTCCTCTTCTGGATCACTGCTTTTGCATTAGGGTCTATAGCCAGCTTGTGGCACAGGAAATCGAGGTCAATGCCAAGCATAACGCTGGAGTGCCATGCAAATGCCGACGCATTTTCCTTTAGAACCTTAACCAACCTTTCTTCATTTTCTGGAGTTAAAGAAGTACCGATCTTCACCGTTTTTCCTTCCATCATTGTTACTTCCTTGACATCTTCCGCAGGGGCGGGACGGTGATCAAACTGACCCATCCTAGGATCCAGTTCGATGGAATGAATGTGTTTTTCAGCTGGTGTGGTATATAAACGCCTTCTTGCCTTCAAACTGTCCGCGTAACACTTTCGGGCGACCTCTTGGTCCACCTTGAGGACTCCGACATCCCCATTCGGCAATGGATACTTCACTTTCAGATGCGATGTTGACACAACGACCCCTAGTTTATTCAACGTAGGCCTGCCGATGAGTATGTTGTAGGACGACTAAGCATTCACCACTAAGTACCAAATGGTCACCGTTTTCATCTGCGAGCCCTGACCAAAGGTCGTTTCTAGATCAGCATACCCCCTAGCCATAACCTGATCTCCTGCAAAACCTACTAGGGTTCCCACGTAAGGTACCAATCGGTCGTTGGGGATCTTCATTCCCACGAAAGCTTCCCAAAAGAGGATGTCGGTCGAGCTTCCCTGGTTGACCAGAACGCGCTTCACATTATAGTCCATCACTATCGTCGAAATGACGATAGGATCATCCTCATGAGGAGCTACTCCTTCGTAGTCAGCGTCTGAGAAGGAAATCGTGGGTTGGGGAGGTCGGCGGATTTCCGACAAGGACAAGACGGACCGTGTGTACCTTTTCCGCGCGGCTGAAGTGACTCCTCCTCCCGCAAATCCTCCTACCACCGTGTTGAAGTCCCCGTGAATCGTTTTTTGATGGACCTCTGATTCCTTTGCTTGGGTGTCCTTGACGGGGGTCCTCTCTCTATGCCTATCCCTCCTTGTGTCGTCCTACGCACGCCTGTGTCGCCTGTCCGATGAGCCTTCTTCCTGCTTTCTTGCCACAAACTTTTTCAGGCGTCCCTCCTTGATCAAGCGTTCAATCTTTCTTCCAAGGACAAAACAATTTTCTGTGGAATGCCCATGAGTCCTATGAAACTCACACTAGTCCTTCTTGAAGGGACCCAACTGGCGTTCAGTCGCTGTTGGAAACTCAAACAGCGATGCACTGTTGACATCATGAAGTATCTGCCTCCTAGGAACATTGAGCGGAGTAAACTTCTCTTCGTCGTTGGCTCGTGTCCACTCGCCCCTTGGCCGACCCCCATGATCGGTCTGTCGGTAATTTCCCTCTTTCATATTATAACGGTCACGCCGCTTATTCCAATCTGAATGCGGTCGGAGATGTTTGTTGCTCTCCTTATTGCTACCTCCTGCTTCTCGGCTTTTCGCTGCCTTTTTATTAATTTGACCTTCCTCCATCTTGATGTGACTCAGGGCAAAATCTCTCACCTCCGACATCGTTTGGCAATTCACTCTCTCAAGCGCGATGTCAAAGGCACCAGACCTTAGGCCTTTCTGAAATGCGATGACCGCCATTCTTTCATCCAGAGATGCTATCCTCAAAGCAACCTCATTGAACGTTTGCAAAAAGTCCTTCAACAACTCCTCGTGTTGCTGCTTGAGATCAAACAAGTCTGACGTGATCGGCGGTTTCTTTTTGTTAGCGGTGAACTGTGCCATGAAGAGCCGATTGAAAACATCAAAGTCGGTGATTGATCGGTCAGGGAGACCACTGAACTAATCAAGTGCTACCTTTTTGAGTGTGCCCATGAACAGCTTGTAGCGAATTTCCATACTCCCTCCACAAATCAGCATTTGAGCGCGGAAATCCGTCAAGTGCTGACTAGGATCCCGAGTTCCATCAAAAGGCTCGACTTGGGGAACCCGATGATCCCTCGGGATGGTCGTGGCCTCTATGGCTTCCGAGAAAGGTCGAAAATCCCTAGGGACTTCCATCATGACATCTTCCTCCATCGTCCGGGCGTTGGCCGTTATCATAGCTTGCATCTCGTCTGCCCGCCTCTTGATCTCCTCGTTTTCTCGTTGAATAGCCTCCTCTCTTTCCCTGGATCACGCATTCTCCTCCCTCAAGCCATTGATCAATGCCATCATCTCCTCCATGGTAGGGTGTTGTGAGTCACTGTTGGATGTGCCACCTCTCGCCATAGTAGAGTCTAGGTTTTTCGTATTGCTTGGGGCGTAGGAAGAGTTTTACCGTAGCCCTACGGTGGGCACAAAAATGTTCTGGCCAAAAGGTGGACTAGGGTTTCTTCATAGGTTAAGCCGCTAGAGCATTCAAAAGTGTAATTAATCTGCCTTCTCAACTCTAGGGTTTTAGGTTTTATAGTTTCTTGTTTATGGGCCTTATATATGGGCCCCGAGAGTGTGGGGATTTCCCTAACCGTTCTTATCTGGAAGATGCTTGGTGGATGTGACGGGACCCTGGCCTCGTTATCGGGTAGAATCTATATGGGGAAGTCTAATCGGTATTTGGACGACTAGGTCCGCACAAAGGGTATACTCGGCTACTGGCCGAGTGGGTTCTTACTAGCAATTAGGATCGGAATATGACCGATTGGACTTG
Organism: Cajanus cajan; assembly: GCF_000230855.2. NCBI lineage: Eukaryota > Viridiplantae > Streptophyta > Magnoliopsida > Fabales > Fabaceae > Cajanus > Cajanus cajan. Next base: position 75,473,542 of record NC_138517.1, read on the forward strand.
TGCAGAGAAAGCCAGGTCGGGAATCGACCGAGTGACTCTTAGAGGAAGAGAGAGTGTCGGTCAAGACTGTAATCAGATTGTCACACGTAGAGGGGTCGGGTCAGATTTCGACCTGGACGGTACACTTGCCTTCTGCCCTGAGCCTATAAGGCGAGAGGGCTTAAGACCGAGCTGTTACGATCTTATCGGGAGTAGGCCGAGACACAGGTCAGATTCCGACCGGGACGGTACAACTATGAATCATATTTTCAATAGTAATATTGATATCAATCATGAATTAATAAAAGCATAAGAGTTATATTGAACAAATAAAAATAAATAAATGAATAAATAATAAGGTTCCCAATCCCCCTCCCTCCCACTCCTCAGGGTTTATTGTACAAATTGTTTCACCCAAAAATTCCACCTCCGACGTTTCTTTATTGATATGATATTAGTTAGAGCTGTCAAAACGGGTCAGTCCGGCCCGTTTGGCCCGGCCCACCTTAACCCACTTTTTAAGTGGGCCAACCCGGCCCGGTCCACCAAATATATTATGCAAATTTTTCTAGCCCGGCCCGGCCCACCACGGGTAGGTGGGCTAAACGGGTCGCCCACCAACCCACCTGATTTAAAAAAAATTATAATTTAAATAAATTTCAATATAAAATAATATTTAATCTAAAGTAAAAATTATTAAACTAAGTATCATGGATACAACATTAAAATTAAATTAATAAGTGTGCAACTTTAAAAAATTAAAACAAAAAATAAAAAATCTTTCATGAGAGTGATTATTCATCAATATTAAATTTTATTAGAGGTTTGGATAGATAAATTTATAGTAATATCATATTGTTTAACATTGATTTTATCTTTATCTATAAAAAAATGATATCTTATTAAAATAATGCATATATAATAATAAATAGTTAAGTGAGTTGTTAGTGGATTGTTAGTGGGTTCAGGGGATGGGTTGGTAAGTGGGTCAGGTGGGCCACCCGGCCCACCACAGGTTCAACCCGGGTGGGCCGGGTCGAAAGTGGGTGGGGTCACATTTTTTGACCCATCATAAATTTTTTCATTTTTTTGGCCCGGCCCGACCCGTTTTCAAGGTGGGCTGGGTTGACCCACGGACTGAAGCCCACTTTGACAGCTCTAATATTAGTTAGCTATGAGACAATAAAACGCCTCCACCAAAGCATTTTTTTCTATTTTCAGAATACTCCAAAAACTTCTCCACCCCTCTGCGTTTTCTTTGAATATCAACTAACAACTAATCGGTTTAAAACTAATATAAATAATTTTTTATATATTAAAATATTTATTTTGGTATTTTATATTTTATATTTTATATTTGAATTAACTTGATTCTTTAAAAATAATGATACTTTTAATTTTGTGACAAAATTTGAATTAATTTTTTGACTTATTCAAGAAATGAAACTCATAATATATATTATCTTCATTTATATAAAAACTATAAAATGCAGTTGACCTTTGAATTCAAAAGGGACATAAGCATAATGAAAATTGTATGAAAAATATATTCTATGAACAATTTAGAAAATAATATCAAATTAGATATTTTTGAAAATTTTGATTTTCACCATTTTATGACACTTTTGGTTTGAATTTCAATTGCATTAAATAATTTTCATGTAAGTGAATTTTATGATATAAGTTTAAAGTCTTGAATAAGTAAAATAAAAAAAAAGGCTTAAAAAAACTAAATTGAAATAAATTCAGGAGATAAAAAACTAAAATGAAATAAAGGACTAAATAATTTTAAAATATAAGATAAAGAACTAAAAGTATAATTTATTTTAATTTTTAATATTATATCTTGAATTTATATATAAATTAAAATAGTTATTTGAAATGAAATTATTTTGAATGTATACTTAATATATTTAAAAATATTTATTTATTAAAATTTTAATTGTATAAATAAACATTCATTTTCTGTAATTTGAATTTTAATAATATTTTTAAAAATAAATTATCAAAAGTTAAAAATAACATGTTATAATTTAAATTTAAATTTAAAATTTAAAATATAACTTGTATATTTAAATTAGTTATTTATTATAAGTTTTAATTACATGAAAACATGTTTATCTTGTGCAATGAAAAAAAAATATTAGTATTATTTAAACAAAAAATTAATAAATTGAAAAGTCTCTTTATATTTTGAATTTTTTTATTTAAATTCTTAAGAACGTCATCTTTTATATATACTTGTTTTTTTTTTCAGGAAATTTATAAAATATAAAAGTCAAACATCATATATATATATATATATATATATATATATATATATATATATATATATATATATATATATATATATTCAATGAGTCTAATGTATACACTAGTTCAAAGTAATCGCCTTCCAGATGTTTTGTTGAAGTGAATATGTCACTGGAATATATCTATAAATGAAAATGCACTTATTTTTTGTTTATTAAGTTTAATGAGTTGAAATAATAATAAGAACAACTATAATATTGAGGATATGAAAAACATAAATGATATGGGTGATATATAACTATAATATATAAAGTTAGATGAATTATATTTTTTTTTGAAATATAATTATAATATACTAGTTATTAAAATACTATTTATTAATTCTTTATATGTGTATATTAAATATTATTAAAATTGAACAAAAACTTAAAAGTAATCAAAGTGATTATATTTTAGTATATTTTAAAATAAATATATTACGTTAATTTTGTTTTATAAGAATGAAGTATCAAATCATCTTGAATTAATATAAAATTTTGTATATATGATCTAAGAGTAAAGAATTTTCAATCTAATGGTTGAATTTACAAAATTCACATTTAATATAAGATTATTAAACAGTGTAATATTTAGTAAAAGTTACACCTGTATTATTATAACTCTTATATATATATATATATATATATATATATATATATATATATATATATATATATATATATATATATATATATATATATATCAAAGTGCTCGTACTCACTCAAGGTACTAGGTCTACTCTTGCTTATACATAGTTACGTAATTAAACATTAATTTCTTCGTGAATGAAATTCGCGTATTAGAATTAGCTCCAAAGTCCAAACACGGATCGCTACTTTTCCCAATTTTTGTCACGGTTCTACGCACATGCGTATGCATTGAGGTCGGATGATGGAAACCGTTCATTAAATTGTTCTCAACGATTCAACGAACATGACAATTATCTGCTGTACGTTTTTGCGATTCGCTTAAATATTCACGCGGAGAGTTTTATCGCCTCATAATTGTCCTGTCTCTAAATATACTTGTCTTCAATAAATAAATAAATAAGTATATTTAATATTTACTAATTAATATATATATATATATATATATATTACAAAAACTAAAATAAAATAACATAGTTATAAAAAAATGAAAAAAATAGAGTAAAGTTTTAAGGAAATAAGACGAGTCGAATTATACTTGGATAAAAAAAAAATTCTAGATAAGTGAAATAATGTAAATCTTTAGGCAACTAAAACTCTACAGATACGAAATAATGTAAATGCATTGAAAAATAGAATGCTATATATAATTTAAATTCATCCTTAAAAAATAATATGAAATAATTGATTTTGTGTTAAATTTAAAAAAAGAAAAGATTATTTTTATTTTAAGCAACACATTAAAGTCTCTTCTACAACAGCTGCCTTGGTGGAAACTGTTGGCAATAGAAACAACACTGGCGTGGAAGTTAAGAGGACTATTACGTGGGGAAAACTCAATATTGACGTGTGTTGGGATTTGAGTTTGGTGTTGGAAAGGAATGATCTACTTATTTAAGAATAAGTCTATCTATACTTACTTTATCCAATAACTCATTATCTATATCAAATTTCAACAATTTAACCGTTGAATTAAAAGTTCTTAATACATAAATCAAATATATATTTTTTAAAAAAGTTTGAAAGCTATTTGATACCAAATTTCATTAATTCAAATCAACATATAAAATATTTTTATAATTATTTGTCAATTTGAATTAATAAAATAGAATATCAAATAATTTTCAATTTTTTTAAAATTTGCAAACTTGATCTATACATTCAAAACATTTATCAACAATTAGATTGTTATAATTTAATGTAGAACATGAGTCATTCAATTAAGTAAATTTAAGTAGATTTACTCTTAAAGTAAGTAATCTCTCCTATTATTTTTTTATATTATATAGATATATAAATTGACCTATTAGATACAATAAACTTTTTTATAAGTTTAAACTCAACATTTTTAAGTAAATATTTTTTAAAAAAAATTTAAGCCTAACTTTTGTATTAAATATAGATCAAATTAATCTTTAAATAAGCCAAGTCATAAACTTCTATTTAAGAACTGACCTATTAAAAAATGTCACGTAAGTAAATTGAATTTAATTTTTTTTAAGACAATTTCAAAATGCATTTTACTTTTACAACTTTATATACTCTTAACCTTGGAGGAAGTGACATTAACAATGACACTAATAGAGTAATGGATTCCTACACGATGGAAGAATAACCAAATATTAAGTCAAACTCTTTTATAGTAAGATGACAACCTCGTAGAAATGATAGTCATTGATGACAAACTTGATGTCATTAACAAGATTGTAGATTATGAAAAATCATCCCTCATCTAAAGGATTGGAGTTTGGATAGAGGGGTTTAAAGTTTGTAGTGTCAAATTTGAATAGAAAACAAGAACACAACACAAATTAAGGTTTGACTATGGGGAATACATTTTGTAATTTTGCCTAAATAAATTAAAATTAATTTACCTTCATAACAATAATAAAGTGAAATATAATGATTTTTTTTAAGTAAAGAAACATTATAAAAGATTATGGATGAAACATCAACAAAAAATATATTATAAAGACCAAAAATAAAAAATAAAAAATAATGAAAATTATATTTAAGCCTTATTGAGTGTTAAATGTAGACACTTCTTCCTCTAGGGATCCAACCTTTATTCACATCTATGAGACTAATTCCTTTCATCAAATACAACCCCATTGGTGAATTTCGGTGATGTTGATTCTAGTGTCTCTTCCCTCATTTAAAATATATGTTCTTTATTCACATATAGCCACACAGATATAGAACATGTGTTAGCTGATCCATCACATTGCAATTCTGTTTGTTCAACCTTATTTAAAAATAGCCAAGTCCACGAACGGATCTAGGATCTCTGCAGTTTAAAACGAACTGCAAGAAATTTCAATAACAAAAAATGTTCTATTTTGTAATAAAATTAAAATTATACGTTTAAAGTAACAAAGATAAGCCATCTCATGAAAGATGCACCATCCTGCAGTTTTTGAGGATCTTGGTCCTTTCATTTTTCAGTGTAGGCAGATCAAATTTCATCAAAATTTGCTAATAATAATAGTTTAAAGTTCAAACTCCTGGACTGTATAACTAAAGTAGGTAAGAATTTTGACGTTGCCTCAGCATTTATGTTATTATGGTCATTGTCACTACTAACATTTTGAATCAAGCATCAATCCCTTAGAAACTAGTAAAACTCATTTCACTGGAGCTGAACAAGTTATCTAGCCTTCAACCTGCCAAAGGGAATAAAAGTTTTTTCAATGCACAAAATTAAATCAGAGCAATCATGAAAATCATAATAAGAATTAAAAATAATTGCAACTGAAAATTCTCACTCTCTACTCACATTACCAGCAGAATATATGGCAAGTGTAGATGGAAAGAACAAAAATCAACCAAGGTCTTGTTTGGATAAACTTCTCTATAAGTATTTATAAGAGAACAAAACAATAAGCTAAAACCAACTTGTGCCCTTAACTTTCATAGAAATCTTTACATTTAACTTTTCCCAAAGTTACGGCGCAAATGCTTATAAAATGTATTTCATCTTCTTATTTTCTCCGCCTACAAATGTTTTACCTAAAAATTTATCCAAAGAGAAATGCACCTTTCTGTAGCACAGAATCTAGTTTTAACATCTTTCAAGTGTTGAATATTTAGATTCTAGATTTAGCCCTGTTAGAAGTTCAAGTGCTCACTTCAATGTTCAAAAAACAAAGGATTGGTGGGATTTAAAAGAATGTACCCAAAGTTCATGTACTAGACCTGTTCGAAAAAATTCTAGATAAGTGAAATAATGTAAATCTTTAGACAACTAAAACTCTACAGATACGAAATAATGTAAATGCATTGAAAAATAGAATGCTATATATAATTTAAATTCATCCTTAAAAAATAATATGGAATAATTGATTTTGTGTTAAATTTAAAAAAGAAGAAGATTATTTTAAGCAACACTTATTTAGCGATTAAAGTCTCTTCTACAACAGCTGCCTTGGTGGAAACTGTTGGCAATAGAAACAACACCGGCATGGAAGTTAAGACGACTATTACATGGGGAAAACTCAATATTGACGTGTGTTGGGATCTGAGTTTGGTATTGCTTCATGTATTATCCGTACTGCGGAACAGAGCTTGAGCTCGGCACTGAAGCGCTAGGCCATATCGGATGCGCGCTACAAGACATCGGCCAAAACAAAGGCCCACTATCTAAACGAATCTCAACCGATCTCAGGCCCAAGGCCCAGATAAACCCTAATTCACACTAAGGTACGTGCATTACATATACGAGACTCATACACTTACAAACACTAACTTTAGCATCGGAGTCTCTTTTGCAGGTACCACCCCCACTTCGTAACAGCCGACGTACCCAGCGAAGGAGGCTCACCAATCTTGCCCAGCAAATCATCCCTCACGACCGATCTCTGGTAAGAACATTTGGCACCCACCGTGGGGCCGATCAAGATATCTCTTATCAACCACGCTTATGGTTTTCACCCGAAGCCATAGTAGACGAGCAACAGACGAACAAGATCACGCAACAAGAATGGAAGGCGAAGCGACATTGAGGCAGCTGATCGAGCAGGTCGATCAAATGCGGCAATAACACGCCGCCGACCTCGAAAACATCCGTGCTCGACACGAAGCCGACCTAGCGGCGCTACGAGCTGAGAATGAGCGCATCCGCGCCCAGCTTCCTCGGCGCCCCTCTAATCAGCCCCCTCAACCAATCAATCAAAACGAGGAAGAAGGGCACTCAGTTTCCCAGCCACCAACTACACCCAGGGCGGCGACCCATAGGTCTACTGCACATCGATCACACGTACCGACGAATAGGTCAGACCATGAAATCAGCAATGCACCTGCCTAGGCTCCAGGGCATAGGGCGAGCATCCGCCGCCATCCTTTTGTTGACGGCATCATGGAGACGCCCCTTTCCTTTGGATGGAAGCCTCTCAACATTGATCGCTATGATGGCACTACCGACCCAGATGAACACGTCGATCTGTACATCACGTAGGTAAACCTATACACTAACAATGATGTTATCCTATGTAGGGTTTTTCCGACCTCGCTCAAGGGATCGACACTCGCCTAATATACTCAATTGTCAGCGAGATCAGTCGATAGCTTTGACACTCTGGTGAGGCGATTTACGGCGCAATACGCAACGAGCTGACCTCATCACATCACATTTGCCACCTTGGCTAGCCTCAAACAGGGCGACGACGAACCTTTGAGGACATTCATGAAGTGTTTTGCTGGCATCTCCGTCAAAATCCGCAACCTAAATCCCGAGGTCGCCCTACACGCCACGCTCATGGCACTCAAGCCAGGACCCTTTGTTGACAGCCTGTGTCGACGACCTCCCTCGGACATGGACGAGCTCCGTGCCCAAGTTGCGAGGTACATTCAGATGGAAGAGCACACTGCTTTCCGCGACCAAGTTCATGGGAAGCCACAGGAAAAGCCAGACCACGGCCACAAAGATAAGGTGAAAGTCACCAATGATAGCCAATTCAAGAAGGCTAGGGCAAGCAAAGGAGGGAGGTATGACTTCTATACTCCCTTGAACGCGCCCTGAGTACACATCTTGGAAGAGGCTAGCAATACCAACCTGCTTACTCTGCCACCGCCTAGACACAGTCCTAGTAGCGCGGACAAATCCAAACATTGTCGATAACATAGAAACTATGGTCACACAATCGAGGAATGTTGCACACTCAAAGACCGTATTGAGGAACTCGTCCAAGGAGGACACCGGCAACAATCTCATACAGGAGGCTACCATGGACGAGGACGAGGACGAGGCTGAGGTGCTGGTACTCGTACATATCAACCCTCCGGATCTCAGCAAAACACTTGCGGGGCGGTGCAGGCCGAGGTAAGTCATGATGCATGATCGACTCCCTTACGTGGAGTCATCAATACAATTGCAGGTGGCTTCACAGGGGGAGGCTCCAGTAGCTCGGTACGTAAAAGGCACTTACGGAGCATCAACAATGTCCATACTAACACCTCGGCCCCGACCGCAACACACCACCCATCACCTTCACGAATGATGATTACACCGGTATTTGACCAAACCAGGACGACCCTATGGTCATCACGGTGGAAGTAGCAAACTAAAAGGTCCACAAGACGCTGATCGACCAGGGAAGGTCGGCTGACGTCCTATACTGGCCGACATTCCTAAGGTTAGATATCCCCCACTCCCTCATTCAACCTCACACAGAACCCCTAGTCAGTTTTGCAGGAGAACGAGTCCACACTCGAGGATACATCGACCTACTAACAACCTTCGGGACCCCTCCTAACTCAAGGAGGATCATGGTCAAATACCTCTTCTTTGAGGCCAACACGTCATACAACATCATCATCGGCAGGCCGACATTGAACCAACTGGGAGCTGTGGTATCTACCCCGCACCTGACAATGAAATTCCCACGGAGCAATGGGAAGATCATCTCAGTTAGGGAAACTAGAAAATAGCTCGACAATGCTATGCCAAGAGCCTGAAGGTTTTGCCATCAGAGGAGCATCGTCGACGTGACCCCCTACTATCGCTCATATCACCCAGGAGGACATCACTGATCTGGACCTGAGGTCAGAATCCTATGACAACCGACCAAGTCCAATCGACGAGTTGGCCGATCTACAAATTGGGAAGCTCCCCAGCTAGTACACCAAAATAAGCCAACACTTGAGCATAGAGTTACGACAACAACTTGAAGCTGAAATCTCCAAGAATGTTGACCTTTTTGCATGGTCCAGCATCGACATGCCAAGTATAGACCCTAACCTTATCTGTCACAAGTTAGCAATCCACAGAGAGGCCAAACTGGTGGCCCAGAGGAAACGGAAGGTCGGCAGTTAGAGGCGAGAAGCTATCATAGATGAGACACAAAAGCTAATAAAGGTAGGGTTCATCCGAGAAATCTGGTATACCACGTGGCTAGCGAATGTGGTACTTGTTAAAAAGAACTCAGGCAAGTGGCGTATGTGCGTCGACTACACCAACTTAAATAAGGCATGCCCCAAAGACTTATACCCCTTACCAAGCATTGATAGGTTGGTTGATGGAGCATCTGGGCACGCCCTCCTTAGCTTTCTGGACGCTTACTCCGGGTACAACCAGATCATGATGTACCCACCAGACAAGGTGCACACGTCGTTCATCACCGACCACAACAACTTCTGCTATCGCGTGATGTCATTCAGCCTAAAAAACGCGGGAGCTACTTACCAAAGGCTGATGGACAAAATCTTTCACCAACAGATTGGACAGAATATAGAAGTCTACGTAGACGACATGGTCGTCAAGACCACATCGGCTGATGCCCATGTCGCCGACTTAGCCGAGGTGTTTAACCAAATGCAGAAGCACAACATGCGCTTAAATCCTGAGAAGTGCGTCTTCGGAGTCCAAGGGGGCAAATTCCTCGGCTTCATGATCACCTATAGGGGCATTGAAGTCAACCCAGAAAAGTGCAAAGCCATCATACAGATGCATAGCCCTCACAATGTCAAGGATGTCCAACGCCTGGCAGGAAGGTTAGTATCCTTTCCCGTTTCATCCCCAGGTTGACAAAGAAAGCGAGACCTATCTTCACCCTACTTCGCAAACCAAAAAACTTTGAGTGGACTAACAAATGCGAAGAAGCTTTCAAGAGCTTCAAAACTTTCCTCACCACCCCGCCAGTCCTACAAAGACCAGATCATCATTCTGACCTCCTCCTGTACTTGGCAGTCGACGAAAATGCAATCAGTGCGGTCATAGTGCAACAGCGCAACAAGAGCCAAACTCCTATATACTATATTAGCAGAGTTCTTCAAGATACAGAGAAAAGATACCAAATAATTGAGAAGCTAGCCCTAGCATTGGTTACCTCGGCCCGACGCCTCCGGCCCTATCTTCAAAGCCACCAAATCATTGTCAAAACGGACTACCTAATCAAGCAAATCCTGAGGAAGCCAGAACTTGTAGGGCGCATGATCGCGTGGTCCGTAGAGCTATCCGAGTTCAGCATCCGATACGAGAGTCGAGGCCCCCTGAAGGCTCAATGCCTGGCAGACTTCGTGGCCGAACTCACTCCCACCTCGGCAGAAGAATAGCAGGTATGAACTCTATACGTTGATGGATCTTCCAACTCTAAAGGAGGTGGTGCAGGTATTATTTTGGAAGGACCGAACAAAGTCACAATAGAGAAATCTCTCAAATTCGGGTTCAGAGTCACCAATAACCAAGCAGAGTACGAAGCGTTACTAGCAGGTCTAAGGTTGGCTCATGACCTTAGAGCATAAAGGGTGAGTTGCAACAGTGACTCAAAGCTTATGGTGGAGCAACTTAGTGGGGCATACCAGACCAAGGACACCCTACTGCAGAGGTACTTTCATGCAGCATCCCAGAGGATCTCATCCTTTGATGAGTTCACTATACACCATGTGCCCCGAGAGCAGAATGTTAGAGTCGACCTCCTATCCAAGCTCGCCAGTACAAAATGCCCCAGACAACATTGGACCATCATCCAAGAGACTTTGAATTCACCTTGTCTAGACGATAAAGTCGTCAATACCAATGACAATGAAGACCAAGGATGGATGACATGCATATGGAGCTATTTAAAGGAGGGAACTTTACCCGAGGACAAAGATGAAGCTCGGAAGATGAGGGTAAGGTCATCCAAGTTCGTTATCATTGGAGACGAGCTGTTCAAACGCGACATCTCCACTCCCCTGTTGAAATATGTAGCAAAGTCCCAAGCCACCTACGTCATCGAGGAGATTCACCGAGGAATATGTGGTATGCACTCCGGGGCACGCTCGATGTGTTGGATCGAGCGCTTACCACTAGGCCAAAAGCTATAGCTGATAGTCAGGGCGCAACACTTTTTACTTAAGAGCGCAACAATTGGTATCAGAGCCAATATCTTTTAGGATCTTTATTTCACTTTTAAACTTTTCTAAGAATGAATTTTCAAATGAAGCTTTTCTAAAGACTTGTTATGAAAATATGAATGCAATATGCTTACTTGATTACAACATAATGAGGTTCAACAATAATGCTCTAATTCAGATTTAAACTAACAAAATTCACATACACTTGTTAATCAAGTTTTATCTTCTTAAAAGTTCAACCAAGAAATTACACAATGTAAAAGATAAGGTAGAAGAAGATTGCACAAGTCTTTTATACTGGTTCAGCCACTCCACATGTGACCTACATCCAGTCCTTAATCAACACCTGATTAAGATTTGTTCCACTATCTTAAGCAAGAAGGTTTACAAGCACACACACATGCATATACTTCAACACAAAAGATAACCACTTTCTTGACCCCAAGAAAGCACCCCTTGTAGAACCCACTACAAGAAACCTTACCACTTGAGAAACCCTTCTCAAGATTTTTTACAAAGATTCACAAAGAATAAAGGAACGAATTCACCTGGAATTCTTGAACAAATCTTTATCTTCCCCTTTCAAGAATATGATGATGATTATCTTCTCACAAGCTTTTCACAAACGTTTTCACTCTTGGATTTCACAAAGAAAACTCTCCAAGATGTCACAAAGACTCCACAAAACGTTTTTCACAAACTGATTATCAGTTCTAACTCTTGTCTGAAGTTTCTCAAAGTTCAAACTATATATAAAAGTTTCAGACGTAGATAATCGATTATTTTAAAGAATAATTGATTATTTTGTTCTTCAGGTTTTCTAGAAACCAACCTAGAACAATATAATCGATTATTTTGCTGAATAATCGATTATTCTAAAAAGTTGTTCCTGGGATAATCGATTATTTTGGCAAATAATCGATTATTGCAGCAAGGCATCCCATTTTGCCTATTGCTGGAATAATCGATTATATTTAACAATAATCGATTATTTTGAGTTAGTACTTAAAACTTCATTTTAAGTCTCAAAATAACTTTTCAATGTTTTAACTCATCATCATATACTCTCTACTTAGTTTAGATATAGATTTGATTATGCACAAAGCATACTAAGCACACACAATATAAAATCTCATTCAAAACAACTTAATTTCTAAACTCTATTACATTGCTCCATTACATATCATGTTCTTGACTTTTCTTTGACTTTGTTTTTGTGCTTCCAAGTTGTAAGTTTTTGTTGTACACTTGTGTTGTGATCATCAAAACTTCTTTAGGCTTCAAGCTCTCCTAAGCTCAACACGATGGCGACCAAGGTGTTCTGGGCTGGATACTACTGGCCCATATTGAAGTCAGATTGCCAAGATTACGTGCGAAGGTGCAAAGAATGTCAGCAATTCGGCAACCACCTGAAGTCCTCCACAAAATGATGTCATCGTGGCCCTTCGCCCAATGGGGAATGGACATCCTCGAACCATTTCCCCCCGCAAAAGGCTAACTAAAATTCCTCCTTGTGGCAGTCGACTACTTCACCACGTGGATTGAGGCATGCCCACTAGCGAAGATCACCGCCGAGAATGTGCACAAGTTCACCTGGAAGAGCATTATTTGCAGGTTTGGTATCCCACACTCCCTCGTCACCGATAACAGCAGGAAATTCATCGCGCAAAGCTTCGAGAACTTCCTCCAGGAACTTTGAATCAAGCACCTTCCAACCTCGGTGGAACACCCCAAACCAATGGCCAAGCAGAAGCCGCGAACAAAGTAATACTCCGAGAACTCAAGAAGTGACTAGGGAGCGCCAAAGGACAATGGGTTGACGAGCTCCCCAGCATCCTCTAGGCGTATCATTGCACCCCTCAATCAACAACGTAAGAAACGCCTTGCAGGCTGACCTACGGGGCCGATGCCATGATCCCAGTTGAGGTCGACGAGACGTCTCATCAGCGTCACACCTTTGACAGTGAACAAAACGCCCAAGAAATGACAGCCAACCTAGACCTACACTACTAGAAAAAATAAAATTAGAGAGGGAAAAAATCCGTCACTAATCTTCATAAAATCCGTCACAAATAAGTTAGTGACGGAATTTGTGACGGAAATGATTCCGTCACAAAATTTGGCGTCACAAAATATTTAGTGACGGATTATTTTCTCCATCACAATTAGTGACGGAATTAAGGCATCACAAACAATATAATTTCCGTCACTAATTTGTAACAATATATGTTTAGAAATTAATAAAAATCCGTTGCAATTTGTGAGGAATTGAGAGGTATGTGAGTCCGTCACAAATTGTGATGACACAAAATCCCTCACAAATTGTGATGAAAGAATCCCTCGCTATTTGAGAGGGATTGAGAGGTATGTGAGTCCGTCACAAATTATGATGAAAGAATCCCTCGCTATTTGAGAGGGATTTAGAGGTATGTGAGTTTGTCACAAAATCCATCACAATTTGCGACGGATAAAATCCGTCACTAACTGGGTTGAATCCCTCACAAACTGGGCATCTTTGATGACTAAATTTGTGATGAATAACTGCGAAATCTATCACAAACTGTTGTACTAAATGAAATCCATCGGTGATAAATAAAATCCGTCACAAATTGCAAATTATTTTTTCGTAAATTTGTAAAGAATATATTTTTCTCCTATAATTGTGATTAACAAATAATTTATTAATTAATCAAAGAAGTTGAATTTATTGTGTAATTGTTTAAAAAATTAACAAAATAAATAATTAAGAAAAATTTCTCCATTCTATAAAAACATGTAACTAAACACAAATACAAGAAAGTCAAGCATAATGTATGATAAGTACTATAGTAAAACTTAAACATAACAAATTATAAGTTTAAAGCATAGTAAACATAATAATAAAAGATAATGCATCCCTAAACATCTATATCATGATCATCATCTAACTCATTATCATCAGATTGTACAGTGTCAGCATCATGTGTAGGAGGAGGTTGGGGTGGACGAGAAGATTGAGAAAACATCTCCATAAATTGCTTCAGCTGCTGACGAACCAACCGAGACTCTTCTTGTGAAGCACGAATCAAATCTGCATGGCTTTGCAATTGTTCTTTCAACAAATTACACCTGAAAGTAAAACTTAATAAATTCTAGGAACAATATATATAAATTATTGCAAGTATATATAAATAGACGAGGCAGACGAGAGGCAAGTACTATAAAACAACAATGAACCATATTAATATCAACCAGCTATTAGAAAATAGCAATTAAGAAATAAGATATTTTGGTCTATGATCATGGTCTTTTCACTAACTCTCGTGAAAAAAATTAGCTTGATTTGATAACCTTGATTCATGTACATACAGCACACACGCTAACAGGGGCAATAAACTAAAATAAAATTGTATCATATATAATTACAACAACATAAGACTGTTCGCACTCAATTTAGTTCTATAAGCTTAAAAATATTTTTGTTTATATATTATGATGGAATGGTTAACTCAACATATTGACAAGTTTAAAAAAAAAAAAATTTAAGTGAGATTTTTAAAAAATTAATAATAATGTGTTTTGATAAAAAAACAAATATTTTAGAGAAGTGTTTTGAAAAAATATTTATATTTATATATATATTTTTTAAAGAAAGATGGATCTTTTAAAGTGAATTCTTAAAAATATAAAAAAATAATTTTTGAATTATAGATCTTGAAAAAATATATACTATACTAAATAGTGTACACTTTGAAAGAGAAACTCAATCTGTTTATGGCATGATTGACTAATTTGCCTTTGAGAAAGCCAATGTGGTTGCTATTAAGTTATTTTCCCTGCGATTCATGTTGATCAAGTAAATTATAAGGAGATAAAAAAACACAAGCTCTCTTGCAGCTTCAGCCATAAAATTCTGCACCACATATTCGTATTATTTCTTCATTACCAAGCTAACTAATCATGTGAAGAGCATGCTTGGTTTAACTCATTTTGAAGAAATGATTGCTTATTTATATTAGCTTTCTAAGAAAAGTACTAAGGGTCTATTTGTCTAAATTTAAGCATCACCAGACATGCATTAAATCTGTTCAAACATTGCCAAAATACATCCAGCAAGATTAACATCCACTATCACATTTAATGTGATGATGAAAGAAGGCAGGAGCCACTGGAATTAAAAAGAAATGTGGCCAATATTTTTTGGTCAGTCCTAAATACCTTATGATCTGGTCACAAACAACATATGAAAGGCTTTTCAGAGGTAAAACACAAATAAGTTAGTATTTTCATCAACAAAGCAGTACATGGAATAAAACTGAATCATTAAAATAGTGTGCTACAAAATTGACTGGTGTGGGTAGTTACTAGTTAGTAAGTTGAGCAGATTTGGGATGGTACCCCAAAACTACAATACAAGTTTCCAATTTCTGTGAGGATTTCTTTTTTCAAGCAGCTGTTCAATTTCTATGATTGCATAAACATTTCAACAGTTCTATTTCATTCCTAGCACTAGAAATGCAAAACAAAGAGGAATTAAGATATAGTCATTAAACACTTCCAAATAAAACTGAATTTACCTTTTTCAACAGTGGAATGAATTTGTTGTAAAGGAGTTCCAAGCTAGTTTTGATTTCCAAACAGGGTCCTTGCACGACTTGATTTTTTCTTGGTAGTTCAAATAAGGATTAAAGTTGGGCGTTTGACTTCTGGATCAATAAGGAAAAGGTTTGCCACATTAGGATTCACAGTTTGATAAAAACTAACATCATTTAAACAATATAACATTATAATTTAAACACAATGCAAGACTTAATATACTTAATAGTGAAAAATAATTAAAAAAGAGGAAAAAATGAAAAAGGTTTTCTCTTTATGATTGGTACAAGCAAAAGACCATAAGAAATTATTATGCAAAAACTAGTTTCAATTGGTTACAACATTAGAAAAATAATAAAAACAATCTAATTGACTACTCAAAACCTATGAATATAATAACAAGATTTAAACACCACTCATTTTTTTTAATTCTTTAATAACAAAATTGATTTCAAGATTCAGGTTTATCAATGACTATTGTAGCACCAGGATCAGTAGCCTCTCTTAGATCAAAATCAACTTGAGTGCTAGGATCAACACCAGGAATCATGGCTGGAATCAAATGGCCATGCAAGTCAGTGTTCTAAATTCACCGTTTAAACTTTCTTTTTTATATTTCTAAATTTACCGTTTAAACTTTCTTTCAAGCTTCCAGCTTTTATGTTGTCAAATATGAAAAATCAGCATAGGACAAAAATAAAGTTACAAAATTAAGATCCAAAATAGGGGACATTGTAACTGTAATAGTGGTCTATGTTCTTTTCTTCAAAAAAATAAAGAATAATAACTATTTTTAATAAACTTAACAACAAGTACTTATATATTAAAAGAAAGAAAAAGAATCAAAGAAATTAATAACAAATCAAGTTAATGGAATTTTTCACAAAATATCTTACAAAAACAATTTATTCAAACAATTCAAATATGCATCAATCATAAAATATTAACAGACAAAATCATCTATTCATAAAATATAAATAAAAAGATGTTGTTCAATTAAATTGAAATCACAGCATCACTGTAAATGAAATATTGACTGACAAGTTCAAATGACAACAACAACAACAAATTCATATTTTTAATATCTGAAAAATTGAGAAAAACATTAAAACAGCAACTACCTTTCACCCTTCACAGCAAGCACACCAGCCATAATGTCACTATGACCAACAATAAATTTTGTAGCTGAGTGCATGACAATATCTGGAGCAAAAATGTTATAGTTAAGAGTATACTTTGGGTAGAATTAGGCATGTTTAGATGTTCTTAATAATTTCCTTTATACATTAAAATATAGTAGAGATAAAATGGTGTATACATTGCAGTGAAAATATTTCATCATACCCTTCACAAATATTTCTACTCAAATGAAAATGGTGTATACATTGCAGTGAAAATATAATGCTAAGCAACCAATCAAAATGATATGTAACTTTCCCATTTGTATAATTTGAGACTTAAATGCACAAAAATCAGTACCAATGATGAAGTATATTGCATTTTTTTTCATAAGGAATTGGAAATGATTCTCAATATTTCATCCCTCAAAATCTACCTTTAATTTTTCACTGTTTAACAATATTTCATATCAAAAGTTAATATCATAGATTATAAGATGAGGATTTGAATTTTGAAATATGTTCTGTATTAGATATCAGAAAATAACTAAGTGACAATACAATGACAAGGTAGTAAAGCAAATAGTAATTCAGGAATGAAAACTCCTATAAACTTATGATGAACATATGTCTAATAAAACTGAAATTGGAAGTGATTGTCAAGGGAGAAAAATTGATTTATAATTAATAAGTAAACTCACGCTCTAGAGGTATGACCCTTGAGCTCTGCCATCTTCACCATTGAAGTGTATTTCCAAAGAGAGAGCTGGTTGTGGGTGAAACCATGCGAGCTAAGCAACTCACGCTCATTCTTGTTCAACAGCAAAGCGCACACCTGCGAGCCTGTTTCAACAGAGTTCAAGCAAGCCCATGTATGGGCGTTCCAGAACTAATACAAAAAAAATTCTTAATCTGACTTTGCAATAGAACCATTAATATATTTAAAGTTATAAAACTATACCTACGAAAAACAATAAAACAAAATGTATATAACCATGTATTTAAGGAGATTCATTGAACAACCAATAATTCAGATAAAATCATCACAAATCAATGCATGAATCCAGCATCACCTTTTGCATCGTTTACCTTTGAATTTGGTTAAAATTTGTTGAGAGTCACGTATTCCTTGTTGTTTTTGGAACTATAGTGAATGAGTGGTTTTGACTTGTTGCTCCTTAGGGGCATTGCTCTATGACCATGTCATGCATGTCTCAGATAAATTTGTTTACTTAGTAATGAAAACTTTATTATTATATTATTATGCCTAATTTTAGGTTACACGTGTCTTTAAAAAGAGGAGGCTAGATACTTGTTATCATATCTATCCATTATTATTGAATCATGAACATATAACAACACTGTTGACTCTGCTACACCAAATTAAAGGCTAAAACTCGGGAAAATAAATCAAAGTTCATTCTTCTTCATATATAATACTATATATATTATATATAAAGAAAAAAACTATTTGTTTTATATTATGTTAGACTTTATATAGAAGACTTTTTAATTAATAATGTTTTTTTATATATACGTGAATCTAAGCATGAAATCTAAGATTACATATTTGAATGACCTAAGTTCCTTCCACTCTAATTAATGCGCAGACAGCTAAAATTGAGGGCACTTATAGAACTAAAATTCGGGACAAAATTCTCACAATCAAACCATTTTATTTTATTTTACATATTTTACATAAATTTATGTTATTTTCCAAACAAACTCTTCGGGCTCGGAATTTTGAATTCCAAGCAAAAATGTGAGCAACCTGAAGCAAGCTAATTATTTTTTTGCATATAATGATGTAATAGTATTTTCCAGAATTTAAAACAGGCTTAACTTAAAATTCGATGCTTGTATAACTTGTCACTACCTTCCACTAGCGATTGGCTTAATGCTGGATACCTTTTGAGCTGATCTACTGTACTATCAGATTTCATGACAAGCCCAACATTCCAATACCAAGGTTGAAGATAGGTTGAATCATTGGATGAGGACCACGAAGATGGATGGAGTATCACAGAACCCCAATCCCTGCTTCCAAGCCTTGCTTCCTTCACTCTTTATTAACAGCTGCATACATAAAAGCATTATACCATATTAAATAATCCATAAATCTTGCAACAAAGAAATAAATAAAACCTGAAAACCCTTACTCTTCTTTTCAGCTAAACGCCCATGCTGAATCACCAGAGCATCAAGTGCAAGCTTTTTGTAAGCCCTTTCAATGACAAGATTATAGTTTCGAATTTCATCAATTCAGGGGTACACATTATTAAGCAAATCATGTATAGTTATGAACTCAATAAAACTGCTATAATAATAATAATAATAAAAAAAAAAGATCTTGACAGTAAAGAGGATTGAGATTCAGCCATCCGTGCGAACTGCGAAGATGCAATAAAATTAAAAAAGTCCACAGCAAAGAAACAAAAATGGGAAAAGCATTTTGCAGAAAGCAAGCGAGCACCCCCATCTGGATTGCTTTTCACACCCTCACACTCTCGAAGCAAAGTGAGTCTGAGAGATAGAGATGAAGCTCTCCGGCAAAGCCATATCGAGTCCGGGTCGGAGCGACAAGTTCCCTCCCCCATTGATGCGGTTCCTGAGGTGCAATGCAGGAAGCAGGAGCAGAAGGTCCAGGTCCAGCCCCATGTTCGTCCGCTGGAGAAACGCCACCACCATCGAAACCCAGGAGCCCTCCTCCCCCAAGGTCACCTGCATGGGCCAAGTCCGAGTCAGGCGCTCCTCCAAACAGCCCCCAGCCAAGCGCGACACGCCCCGCAACTGCTGCTCCATCCGAAACCCCAACTCCTACCGCTGCCAGCCCCTCTGGCCCTTCTTCCGCCGAAACCCCAAGCCTCTGTAAAGTTGTGGGGTTTGTGATTTTTTAGGGAGGGAAATCACAATTTTATTTATTTTTTTGGAGAGGTAACCTGTAAAGTTGAAGAGGGAAATTCTAGATTTTGGGATTTGTTTTAGAGGAAGATTTTTTTTGAGACAAAAATTGGAAAAATAATATTTAATTAATAGAGGTTATAAACAAAGACAAAAGATGGTCAAGATGCTAGCAATGTAACCCTATGTGAATAAATCCAAAAAAGACAAAATACGGATCCATTTCTTTGTGTTTTTATAATTCAAAAAATCATTAGACAAGTTCTTATGAAAAAAAAACAAAAAAAGTTAACAAAAAGTTGGTTTGTTTTTTATTTCATGAGTAAAAAATAATAAATCCTAAAAGAAAAATTATATATAATAGAAAATTATATAGCTGAATGATATAGTATTAACACATTTCGAGCAGCATAGATCAAACTATAATTTCTTTACAGCAATAATGTGTTACATTTTTTGAAAAGAGTGAACAAAAAGTGTTGTCATAATCTCAAACCTTACCAAATCTCAATCTGTGGAAGAACAATAAACCTCGAATCCCCCCTCTCCTCCTCCCAGACAGTGCAATTGACAGAGAATTCGGAACCCACTCGAAACTGTCAGCGACGAAACCCTCCAAACCTTTGTGCCACATCTCTGGCTTGCTACTCGCGGTGGCAGTGAATTCGGAAGACAAAATCTGAAAACCCTAATTCTAAATCCCTTTATATTTCGTAGGACCCAACCCATAACCCGTTTTATTTGTCTTTCTAGTTGTTAATTGTACTTTTTTTATTAAGTACATTCCCTTTATTCTTTTTTAAAAAATATTGCTAAATATATTTTTTTAACCTTCGTTTTTTCACCTATCATATTTATTATTTTTAATCATATTTCTATAATTTATTTTTATTATTTTTAAATCTTAATATTTTTAGTATTTTTAAACCCTCGTCTTCATGAAATTATATATAGATAATATATATAATTTAGTATTTCAAAATATATTTAGGCTGAATATTTATTATAAATAATTAAAATTTATAATAAATTATATATAGATAAATTTTATACTTGAATATATAAATTCTTATTGAATGCATAAATATTCATCATTAATATATAAAGACATTAATTTTACTTATTTTCAAAAAAACTCTTAAAATAAATTAAATTAAAAGTTTTACTATAATCTATTTAGTTTAAAAGCATAGGCTACAAGTTATTTAAAAAAATAAACTTATATTACACTAAAAATATTGATCTATTTAAATAAAAATGAATAATAATAAATTAAACAGTGTCAAAAAAATTTTAACTTACAAAAGATACACAACATAAACTTATGACAAGTTTAACTTTATTTAAAAGTTAATTAATTAAAATTAATTTAGATATATGATTAAATATTATAAAAAAAATTATTAAATTATATATTATATTATTATTATACATAATAATTATTAAATTGAGAATATATATATATATATATATATATATATATATAATCAATGTATTTTAATTACATTTTAAAGTAATATATAAGCTCTAATAATGGATGTTCCCATTTTCTGAATATGCAGAGATATATATATTTCTGTTCTAAAGATTAATTAATTAAGTTAAAAATAATTAAATGAAAAGAGAAAAAATAAATAAATAAAAAATGTTAATTTTTTAAAAAATAATTCAGTGAAAAGGAAACGTTATTTTTAAAAAATTTATTTTATTAAATAGAAAATAATTAAATAAAATAAAAATATTAATTTTAAAAAATAATTTATATATTAATTATATGTTCTTGAAAATATTTTTATTTAATCACAAATTCTTGTTAATTATCGATTACAGTTAACTATATCTTCTTTAAAGAAAAAAATACTACTTCCTTCCGTCTTTATATAGTTCCTTTTCATACACTATTTTAATTACATAAACTATATATTTTCTAAAAAATATTATTTTTGTTAAATATTTTCTTATACTTTTCATACACTATTTTAATTACATAAACTATATATTTTCTAAAAAATATTACTTTTGTTGAACATTTTTTTATACTTTTTCAATGGTTCAGTTCAATATCTTCTCTAAATTATTTTTATTTCATTAATTTTTAAAAAAATAATAATATTTAAAAATAAGATAAAATTTGTTTAATTTAAAAATTAATTAATTAGGTAAAAATAATTGAATAAAAAAGAAATATTTAGTTTTAAAAATACTTAATTAAGAGAACCCTAAGTGAAACAAATAAACTATGCAAGTTTATATTTTTCTTTTTGATTGTCTGTTGTATTCCTTGTTGTGTGAGATGTATGAATATCTATTTAATTCCACAAATACATGAGTTTTGATTTGAATGAAACATGTTTGGTATTTCAATTATGAAAAAGATTATGTCATTCAATTTTTGTTATTTGTGTTATGGTATGTGGGGTAGAGGGTGTCACACAAATGATATATATTTATTATTAATAAATACATAATATATATATATATTATTTTTATAATATTATTCATAAATTAATATCAATAATATTATTAGTATATTTATACATAAACTAATAATTTGATAAATATAACTTATTATATATTAATATACTTTTACAAAAATATAAATATACATATCTTATCTACTATATTTATATTTTTGTAAAAGTATATTAATATATACTAAGTTATATTTATCAAATTATCAATTTATCTATAAATATACTAAAAATATTATTGATATTATTTTATTAGCAATATTAAATTATTAATAATATATAAATTTTATTTATTTAGTAATAATAAATATATATCATTTGTTACATTAATAAAAATTATAGTATATGTTAACTTAAATAAGCAAATAATTGTATAATTTTAAATTATTATTATATATATATATATTAAAATTTAAAAATTATTAAATTTTTAATGGGAGAGATTCAAATTGCACAATTATGATTTTTGAGGGACTAAAATTGTTCAATTAAAAATTAAAGGACTAAAATTGCACAATTACGATTCTTTAGGGACTAAAATTATCCAATTAAAATCTTAGGGATCAAAATTGTACAATTACAATACTTGAGGGATCAAAAATGTAATTAAGCCAAAATTAAATTGATATTCTTTTTTTTTAATTTCACAAGTTTTTTTAAAATATTTTTAATGAATGTCTTAGTTTCTTATGTTCAAAATTGACAATTTTTTATTTAATTAAATGAATTTCATAATTTTTTCAGTCCTTTAATGAAATAAAATATTTTTAATTTTATTAATTTTTAAAAAAAATTTAACATATTTTCTTTAATTATGCATAATTCTTAAATTTAAAAGTTTCATAAATAAAATTTAATATTTTGAGAGGGAACAATTTGTCACAAAATTTTTCACAAAAAATATTTTAACCTTTTTGTGACGGAATTTTGAGAGGGAACAATCCGTCACTAAATTTTTTCATTTTAGTGACGAATTTTGTGACGGATTCTTTAGAGACGAAGTTCATTCCGTCACAAAATCCGTCACAAACATTTTTTTTATTTAGTGATGAAATTTGTGACGGATTTTTAGAGACGAAAATTTTTCCGTCACAAATTTTTTTTTTTTTTTGATTCAATGACGAAATTTGTGACGGATTTTTAGAGACGGAATATATTCCGTCACAAAATCCGTCACAAAAGTCAATAAATTATAGTCCGTCACAAAACTTAAAATTCCCTCACAAAATGCGTCACTATTAGCGATGCTATTTTTTCCGTCACAAAATTCGTCACAAATATTAATTTTTCTAGTAGTGCTAATTGATGAACTCAGAGAGGAGGCTCGGATTCACGAAGAAGCTTGCAAACTTCGAGCCTCCAAAAGATACAACACGCGAGTCCGACCTCGCTCTTTCCGGGCAGGCGACCTGGTATGGTGACTACAAGGTGAAGCGTGAAGAGACCCATCAGATGGGAAACTCGCACCTAATTGGGATGGCCCTTTCCGAGTTACAGAAGACCTAGAGAACGGAGCATACCGACTAGAAGAGCTCAGCGGTAAAACCATCTCGCGAACTTGGAATGTCACGCATCTCAAGTTTTACTTCAGCTAAAATGTACAAATAGGTTGCGCACTCTTTTCCTCACTCAGTCTTTTGTCCCGAAAAACAGAATAACGGGCTTTGGCTGAGAAGATTTTTAACGAGGCACACTCACAACATCAATAAAAATGACTCATTTTACGTTTATTCCTCTAGTTTCATTTTGTCTTGATTTATATTAACCCAAGGTCGAATTCGAACCTTAACACAAATTATATCAATTAAGCCAAGGTCGAATTCGAACCTTGGCATGAATCATATTATGCCAAGGTCGAATTCGAACCTTGGCACAAATCATATTAAGCCAAGGTCGAATTCGAACCTTGGCACGAATCATATTAAGCCAAGGTCGAATTCGAACCATTGGCACGACTCATTTTCAACCAAGGTCGCATGTTAGGAACCTCGCGCGTATTATATTGAGGGTCGAGTTCGAACCCCAGAAAGGCGAAAAGGTCAAGTTTGAACCTTCACAGGCCAAGATTGAGCCTCAAATGAAAATTACAAGTCAAGTTCTAAATCCCAAAGGCCAAACATGAGCCTTAAAGCGCAACATAGAGGTCAGGTAGGAATCATGACCAAAAAAGCTACCCCTAATCGAATTTGTTTGAGCGAAAAGTCAAAAAAAAAACTCAAACAATATTGAGAAAAACAATTATTTATTTCCTATAAATTTTAATTATAAAATAATTTAAACTTAAATATATGTTTATTTTTTTACAAAATGAATACATTTTAATTTTGATTATTTTTTTTTATATTTTTTCCTATCTTTAAAATATAGAATTATTATTTTTAGTCTTTACTATTTTGTAATGCTGTTAAATAAGTTATGTATTTATTTGATGATTGAGATTAAATTTGTGAACTCGTTAAGTAAATCTATACTAAACACTTTTCCTAAAAAGTGAGAGCAAAGCTTTCTCTAGGAATTATGCTCCAAAGGTTAGTATATATATAATTGTATCCATGAACATATATACTGTGATTTGTATGTATTTTATTCGAATTTTATTGATGTTATTATAATTTTTACGAATAAAAAATTATTTTTCTATCAAATAGTATTTTCTATTGTTGTTATTCAATTTCTTTCATTTGTATTTCTCAAATTGAATTTAGGAATTAATTTCATGCTTATTATTTTAATTAGAATTAATCATGGAGAGACATGCAAGATATGTTCAAATTGGTTGAAGATTTGTTTTTAGTGGCGGCTAAGGTAGATTTGTCTGGATCTCCGTCGGACACAGGCCCGACCAGTTTCCACTCGTAGGGCCTGAAGGCGTGCATACGCATGGGCCCACTTTTGAGGCCCAAAAATTACTTCCAATACCCTTGATCATGTTCTTCAAAAGGATCAGGGACCCCATATATTCACCGTCTACGTGTTCTTAACAATTGTATGCACCCTAAAATATTCACTGTTGGATCATGGGCTGTTTATGTACATGATTATTATATATTTTAGGGTCCAAAAATCTTATATGTAAAAAAAAAAATTTAAATACACCTCTATTATTATTTTTTTCTTCCAAAATATCCTTAATTTTTTTTATTTTCAAATTTCTTAACTTTATTAACCTCCCATTCTCTCTAACGGTTAATTTTTTTTTCTTTCAAGAATTCAACCCTCTCTTTTTACATATATCCTTTTTTCTCTCTTATCACAACATTAATTTTAATGTTTCATAAATAACTTTATAGAATAATTTATTTTATAATTATAAAAACATTATTTTTTTAAAATAATAAAATTAGTGTTTTAGTATTTTTTGGAAGTGAATTTTTATATAATTTTATAAAGTATTTTTCGAAATAGTAATAGTGTTTCAAAAAATACTTTTTAGAAATGTGTATTTTATACACTTTTAAAACATACTTTTTGAAATAATAATTTTATTATTTTAGAAAGTGCTTTCTAAAATACTAAAAAAAAATTCTTTTAGAAAACTTTTTCCAAAAGTATAAAAAAAATATGAAATCTAACAAAAATCAAAAGAATACCTTAAAAATTTGAGATTGACTATGTACCTTACTTGCAAAAAAATCCATTAAATTATTTCTTCTTCAAATTACCCATTGTGTATAAATTATATGAAATAAATTACAAAAAATTATAAATAGAATGTATAATTTAAGACATTAATTTATATTTTGTATTCTTTGTAAACAACAAAAATAGAGTGAAATGTTAAGATTTAAAGAACGAGAAAATTAAAAGTGAAAAATAAAATTTAAGAAGGAAGAGTGAATAAAAAAATATTTTTAAATTAAATTTATTTAAAACAGAAAATTAATTAGAAGAGTATTTTAAGAAAAATTTAAACAAGAAAAAGAGATCATGAGCGAATAAAATTCACCCTCCCCAATTTCAATAAGCATTCTAAGTTTTTTTTTTTTTTAATCTTGAAATAACAACAAACAATTGTCCGAGACTAAACATCGGTGATTGAAGATACAATTCAACAAAGAAAAATGTCTATCCATATAATTTTTTTTGATTGTCATACCGAAACAAACACACATTAGAAATTGTCTTCTTTCAAGTTGGGTTTATGCTAGGCCATCACATTATGCTAGGCCATCACATTAAATTGGTCCTAAATAAAAAATAAAAATAAAAAAGATTTTATATTAAAAAAAAAATTAAAAGTGATTTATTGTAAATTGAAAACAAAGAAGTTGTTTAAAATTAAATTGACCTGCACTATTAATAACTATTTAGTGTCTCTTGATTTCCTTGGCATTGGGTAAAATTGAGTGTCTCTTGATGAAGTACTATGTAAATATGAACTTGATGTATTTACTTGCTTTACACATTCACCAAATAGATTATAACCCTCTTTCAGCTTATTCACTCGGTAATCAAAGTTTTCTATAACAAAAGCTTATGAAATTTAACTTTGTCTCAGGTCAAGAACATCCAAATACAATATTGATATAATATTCACTCAAATACTTGTCAAATTTGACATTCATCTTTGTTGTCATATTTTTTATCAACTCATCTTCACATAACAAATTTCACACAATCTCATTTAACATTTATTACTTATGTACATATTACTAACTATTAAATTTATTTTCTAAAATTTTTGATTAGGTCAACCTAATTAAAGCCTATAGGTTAACTCGGCTTAAGGATATTTAGTCCATTGGACTAAACGGGTCATATTAATATTCTAATTTTATTTAAGTCACTTTTTTAAAGGTCTAATCATGATCTTATTTATGAGTTGACCAAACCAAAATAGATAGATCTACTTACATGCCTCTTCCTTGCATTGCTAGAAGGTTCCTCCATAAAATAATCTAGCTATCACACATACTCCTCTCCAGTTGTATTTTGAATCATTTTCTTATCTGAGGAACGCTTCCATAGTGCGTTATAGTGATGATGGCTTCTCACTATTTCTTACACTCATTATATTGCAATAACTTCTTTAGTCACGATGAATTGAAGAACTGAAAGAGAAACACATTGTTTCCAATAGACACCAGTATTGTGACGTTGAGCAAAGAATTAGGCTTCAGGTGACTTCCATGATGGTTTCGAAGTGACACGCTCAGATCTCAGCAACGTTAAAGTTGTTCTTGCGTTAGTAAACTCATATTTTGGTTGCGACACCTGCAAGGACTCTAATGTTGAATTTATTAATCTTCTTAAGTTTTTCATAAGATTGAAAATGGTGTATCTTAGTGAAGGAATCCTATAGTAGATGTATTATGAACATCCTCCACTTGCAAATGTCATTAAAGATATAATTAGTTAATTAAATGTTGATTAACTAGTACATTAGTTAATTAGAGGTTGTTAGCTTGATTAACTTGTTAGTATATAAATTAACTCCCATTATATAAAATTCAACATACAATTAATACAATTTTTAAATTTCTCTTATAGAAAACCGACGTTCCATGTTTCATAGCAAATACGATTTTAAAAAAATGTGAATCTTAATAATTAATATTAAACAGCATAAATTGTGAAACTGTAACACCTTTAATTTAATGGAGAATTATCCCTAAACCTAACTAAAGTTTTCCCTTCCCCACATCCAACATTACAAAGCATTTGTCTAGTAACTCTTTTGTAGCACATTGGGATTAGTTTTTGTCCATTCACAACTACAAGCTATGTTGAGAAATAAACTTCAACAATATTGAGAAGTAAAAGGAAAATCTATGTGATTTAGCTAATGCGAGTCATAATTAATTAAAAATGCAAAAATTTTATTTTATTTTAAGAAAATCAGGCAATATACGATATTGATTCATGGTCACCACCTTTGTACATCACAGTTATTCTAGATTTGAAAACTTACAAGTATCACTATTAAATGCTAATAACTGAATGTTCTTTTTTCATCATGTAGATCTCCATACAACGTAACTCAACTTAATATTTATTATTTATTACTTTTGATTAATCTTGTTGATGAGTGGGCGAGCTTTACACATGGCATTCAATGGAGTTAACCTTGATAAGGTGAACCAATTTGCTTCTCTCATATCAATCTCTTCCTCATTTACTTGTTTCCAATCAAAGCATTGAATTAATAATCCCAAAGTCAAGCCAACATTTTGCATAGCCAAAGCTTCTCCTGGACAAGCCCTTCTTCCCATCCCAAATGCAATCACCTTTTTCTCTAGTCCTTCTTCATCAAACCTCTCTGGTATAAAATGTGTGGCATCATTCCACAACAAAGGGTCTCTTTGTATAGCCCAAATATTAACCATTACTATGGTGTCTTTTGGAATGTTGAATTCTCTAATAGTGATGTCACTTGAGGACACATGTGGTATAGCTAGTGGAGCAGGGGGATACAACCTAAGTGTCTCAAGAATAATCTTCTTAAGATAAGGCAATTTAGGAAGATCTGACTCATTTACCAGACGATCTTTTCCTACATAAGTGTCTATCTCATCTCTTGCTTTTTTCAACACCTCTGGATGATTTAATAAATTAGATAATGACCACTCTAAAGTTACAGTTGACGAATCAGTTCCAGCAAAGAGCATAGCCTACAATACAAGTCAACAATATGAAATCAAAATTAAATTAGAAAATATTTAATTTTGCAATAATGGGTGATGCATAACATGTGATTGTGGTTATTAGTTTGCTAGTGTAGACTTGAAATTCTTCTAGCATACATAAATTTATACATACTAAAATTCCATCCTCTAAATTATAAATATTTTAGGATATTATATTGTAACAAATCTTATAAAAATTGAATAACAATAAAAGTATAATCAGGTAGTTTTGTATACATTTTTAACAAATATATAACGCTAATTTTGATGTATATTAATAAAGTATTAAATATTTTTATTAAAATAAATTTCAAAAATATAATTTATAAGATAAGGTTTTGTATTTTAAAGGTAAACTTTGTAAATTAAATGTAGTAAATATATTATGTAAAAAAAATTATTCTTTCAACTCAATATGTCAACTAGGAAGGGAAAAACATTTTTGTGGATATAAGTTGTGTAAGGTAGTGACAAATAATTTTAAGGATATCAATTTAGGTATGATCTATCTGACCATAGTATAGGATGGATTAGGATAATCTATTCAAATATTTTCTTACGGTGTGTTTGGACGAAGAATTTTACAAATTTAAGAAATTTTAAATTTTTTGTATTTGGATTACTTTGATTTCAATTTCTATCATTCTTAAAATATTTTGTTTGGATAAGTCAATTTGAAATTCTTTAAATTTTAAGTTATTAGATTGGATATGATAATTTGATTCCACCATGATAAAATTGATTTTAAAAATATATTTATACGTTGAGATTTTTAAATTAAATTTTATAAAATTAAATATTAATTAATTTTTAAATATTTAGTAATTTTAAAAATTAATATTAGATAATATTTAATAAATTTAAAAATATTTTTTAAATATTTAATAATTAAAAACATGAGGAAATAAGAGATAAGATAAAATATATAAGTGAAATAAGAAGAAAAAAATATGAGAAATTTTCAATTTTTATTTTTTGGGAGAATATGAAATTCTACTATTTTAAGAAATTTCATAAATGTTTGAATTTCAAATTTTTTTATAAATTCTCTATCCAAACAAGGTATTTCACCTTAAAGAATTTGAAATTCTTCAAATGAATGAATTACTCCATTTAAATTTCTCATCCAAACATACTATTAGAGAGAGAGAGAAAACTTCAAGATAGTGATTTCTAGATAGGACATCCAAGGTTATGATTAACCAAAAGAGGAAATTAAGTGTAAGATAGAAAGCATCACTTGAGGAAGATCACATTGCATAACGAAAGCATGTCATTAATAAATAAAATAAAAAATAAAAAATAAAAAAGGTTTAAGACCTCACCAACTCGAGAAACCAAAGAAATAGAAAGGGTAAAAGAGCGCAAGTAATAGATTCCTAAAATTGAGGGATGTCTCAAATGTAGTAAAACCATAAGGTAAGTCTGTCCGACCTAAGTGTGTACTGCCTAGCTAGCTATGTCAAAGAAAGCCCTAACAACCAAAGAGAGAATAGACAATCAATCATATACAAACAAGGATCACAAGCCTACCCTAGGTATATGTTTCCTAAGTTAATCATAAGCCTTTTGGTTGTGTGCATGTCCTAAATGTAGCGTGTTTCTTTCTCTTGTTGTGTGAAAGATGGAGAGTTGCCCACAAACTCTTTGTCCTTATTTTGAATGCTTGAATGTACATATTGTCTCATTATATGTTTCTTTGATTGATGTGATGGCTCATGAGTGGGAATGATGTTATATTTATCATGATTTGTTTATGAATTATGAACCAACTAGTTATATTTTGAAGCAAAATATAATAAAATAGTAGCAAGCAAGAATCGAACTCAGAATATAATGGATTCAAGGCACATCCAACCACCACAAGGAATTAACTTACGTGTGAATGTCGCAAATATTATATATATATATATATATATATATATATATATATATATTAATTTGCATACACTTATATTTAATTAGATACTACTAACATTGGCTAGTGCCTAGTGTTTTTTTTTATTAACTTTTTATAATAAAAACTGAATCATATAGGTCAATTAATGACCCAACAATTTAACTCCTAATACAGTATATTAACTAGTTTGATTATTGATTGGGTTTTTAAAACATTGAATTACACATTGTTAAGATAATTAATATAGTAGACTGAGTTGTTAGGTAGTTTAAACCTTCTTACAAGAAGAGCACCATCTTAGATAAACCAATGTAAAGTATAGAAAATCCTATGAATATGAAAACTCCATAAGAACCTAGGATAAGATTACTAAGGACATTTAGAAACCTCAATCCATAAGTAACTTAAGTGATGATTATCTTATAGAAAAAAACAACATCTTGAAGAGCCTATAGCAATAGATTTCTAAGCAACACATACTTCATGGCTAGAAGCCTAAATTTAGAAATACTTGATTAGGTTATCAGGAATTTGCATCATGCAGTACACTTTTATTAATCCTCTTAATGTTTTATAAAAATTATTTAAAATCATTTTAACACAAACATACATTATTAGAGAATTTTAACTTACAATTTAATTACAGTACATTGTTACTGTAAAGATTTCTTATATTATCATCCACAAATTGTTATAATATTATTCACATTTATTATGATTATTTTAAAAAATATATTAAGGGTGTTTTTTTTAATTAATTATTGATATATTAAAATTTGTTAAACTCTTTTTAGATCAGCAAAACTTAAAGACATTACCAAAACAAGGCCTTTGATGATTTGATCATTATAATACTCTGGCTGCGATTCTTGCAGAGTGAGAAGATGATCTATCATGGTATGTTGATTTTCTCTCTGCTTCTTGCTGCGTTGCTCGAGAATGAGTGCATCCAAGAACGTATCGAATCTCTTACTAATACTCTTGAGCCTCTTCTCCAAGTTCTGAAAATCGAACCAGCGAAGGAAGGGCAAATAATCAGCCTTGTTGGAAACACCAGCGAGTTGCACCAACTCCTCCACCGTCTCTCTGAACTCCTTCGCTTCTTCCACATCCTTCATCTGTCTCTCGTCCCCATAGTACCTCTTCCCCGACAGCATCCTCATCATGTTGTTATACGTCATGTCGTGGAACAACGAACTTAGCTCCACGTGCGCATAGTCCATGCACGAGGCCTTGGCCAAGTCACTCACCATTCTCTCCGTTTCGTCCTTCCGGATTCCCGAGAAGGAGTGGATGCGCTGAGTTGAGAGAACGTCGAGCGCCGTGATGCGGCGGAGGTTGCGCCAGTGCTCGCCGTAGGAGCACGACCCCACGGTGGTGCA
Organism: Cajanus cajan; assembly: GCF_000230855.2. Taxonomy (NCBI): domain Eukaryota; kingdom Viridiplantae; phylum Streptophyta; class Magnoliopsida; order Fabales; family Fabaceae; genus Cajanus; species Cajanus cajan. The sequence continues at coordinate 75,505,764 of NC_138517.1, forward strand.
GTTGTAGAAGATGTACTTCGCCGAGAGGGAGCGGGGTCGGTTCGCCAAGGCGACGTCGTTTTTGGTGAAGCATTCTTGGAACGCGGCGTGCGATGAAACGACGACGGCGAGACGCGAACCGAACCAGAGAGAAAAGATGTTGCCGTGTGTTTTCGACATGCGTTGTAAGAAACGGTGGAGGGGGCGTTCGAGGAGGTTGAGGTTTCCGATTATGGGAAGAGTGGGTGGACCAGGTGGTATGTTTTTGTATTTTCTGCTTTGGAAGAAGCGCTTCAAAGTGAGAAGCGAAACAAGGAGAATGAGAAAGTAACACACGAAGGGAAACATTTCCATAGGGATTGTGTGTAGTTTACGTAGTTATAGTTGAATCACCTTGTTGTGCATTTGAGTTGATGAATTAATAAGTGGCACATGAAGCTACGTTTATATAGGACGTACGTAGGGTTGATGAATCGTTTATCATATTCTTATCTATGACAAAGTAAAAGTCAAGACGTACGATATCTCGAAAGTCAAATTTCAAATGGCAACATATATAAATAGCAGGCTTGCCCGTATTTTCAAATTAACGTCATGAAATGGATTTGTATTTTTCAAAACAATTCATTTTATACGCAATTTCAATCATATTTTTCATTATCCTAATTTGATATTTCTACTATTTTTCTTTTCCTTTCTTTGAATGCACACTTCACATGTATTACTTTTCCAACTAGTTTTTCTTTTGTGTTGCTAGCAGGAGATAACATTACAAAGAAAAGGATAAATTACACCCTCAAGAAAGAGACTTGAATTACTTTTCCAACTATTTTAAAAACTCATCGTACAACTATCTTAATTTATCAATTATCGATATACTTGTCTTTTAACAATAATGTTTATATTTATTTATAAATTAAACTTTAATAGTTTTAGAAATTAATAATTTTTAAAATAACTTTTATATTATAATCCAACATGTTCATTACAAATATAAAATATATTTAAATACATTTATTATTATAAATTTTAATTTAAATATATTTTATATGTTAAAAAATATATGATTATTCTAAATTTTAATTATATAAAAAAAATACTTATCCAAATTTAAGTAGATGTAGCCATCAAAATTTGATAATAGACACACATACATTTACATATAGTTGAGGGGATGCATTTCTCCTAACTTTAAGAATAATATATTAATGTTTCTTTAGTCATAAGTTTTTTTTTTGGTCTCGTCTAAATTTATATTTTGAATTTATTGTTCCTAATTTATCAATTGTTGTTAGTTTTTATTTTTTATTATAGTAGATGTATTATGAACATCCTCCACTTGCAAATGTCATTAAAGATATAATTAGTTAATTAAATGTTGATTAACTAGTACATTAGTTAATTAGAGGTTGTTAGCTTGATTAACTTGTTAGTATATAAATTAACTCCCATTATATAAAATTCAACATACAATTAATACAATTTTTAAATTTCTCTTATAGAAAACCGACGTTCCATGTTTCATAGCAAATACGATTTTAAAAAAATGTGAATCTTAATAATTAATATTAAACAGCATAAATTGTGAAACTGTAACACCTTTAATTTAATGGAGAATTATCCCTAAACCTAACTAAAGTTTTCCCTTCCCCACATCCAACATTACAAAGCATTTGTCTAGTAACTCTTTTGTAGCACATTGGGATTAGTTTTTGTCCATTCACAACTACAAGCTATGTTGAGAAATAAACTTCAACAATATTGAGAAGTAAAAGGAAAATCTATGTGATTTAGCTAATGCGAGTCATAATTAATTAAAAATGCAAAAATTTTATTTTATTTTAAGAAAATCAGGCAATATACGATATTGATTCATGGTCACCACCTTTGTACATCACAGTTATTCTAGATTTGAAAACTTACAAGTATCACTATTAAATGCTAATAACTGAATGTTCTTTTTTCATCATGTAGATCTCCATACAACGTAACTCAACTTAATATTTATTATTTATTACTTTTGATTAATCTTGTTGATGAGTGGGCGAGCTTTACACATGGCATTCAATGGAGTTAACCTTGATAAGGTGAACCAATTTGCTTCTCTCATATCAATCTCTTCCTCATTTACTTGTTTCCAATCAAAGCATTGAATTAATAATCCCAAAGTCAAGCCAACATTTTGCATAGCCAAAGCTTCTCCTGGACAAGCCCTTCTTCCCATCCCAAATGCAATCACCTTTTTCTCTAGTCCTTCTTCATCAAACCTCTCTGGTATAAAATGTGTGGCATCATTCCACAACAAAGGGTCTCTTTGTATAGCCCAAATATTAACCATTACTATGGTGTCTTTTGGAATGTTGAATTCTCTAATAGTGATGTCACTTGAGGACACATGTGGTATAGCTAGTGGAGCAGGGGGATACAACCTAAGTGTCTCAAGAATAATCTTCTTAAGATAAGGCAATTTAGGAAGATCTGACTCATTTACCAGACGATCTTTTCCTACATAAGTGTCTATCTCATCTCTTGCTTTTTTCAACACCTCTGGATGATTTAATAAATTAGATAATGACCACTCTAAAGTTACAGTTGACGAATCAGTTCCAGCAAAGAGCATAGCCTACAATACAAGTCAACAATATGAAATCAAAATTAAATTAGAAAATATTTAATTTTGCAATAATGGGTGATGCATAACATGTGATTGTGGTTATTAGTTTGCTAGTGTAGACTTGAAATTCTTCTAGCATACATAAATTTATACATACTAAAATTCCATCCTCTAAATTATAAATATTTTAGGATATTATATTGTAACAAATCTTATAAAAATTGAATAACAATAAAAGTATAATCAGGTAGTTTTGTATACATTTTTAACAAATATATAACGCTAATTTTGATGTATATTAATAAAGTATTAAATATTTTTATTAAAATAAATTTCAAAAATATAATTTATAAGATAAGGTTTTGTATTTTAAAGGTAAACTTTGTAAATTAAATGTAGTAAATATATTATGTAAAAAAAATTATTCTTTCAACTCAATATGTCAACTAGGAAGGGAAAAACATTTTTGTGGATATAAGTTGTGTAAGGTAGTGACAAATAATTTTAAGGATATCAATTTAGGTATGATCTATCTGACCATAGTATAGGATGGATTAGGATAATCTATTCAAATATTTTCTTACGGTGTGTTTGGACGAAGAATTTTACAAATTTAAGAAATTTTAAATTTTTTGTATTTGGATTACTTTGATTTCAATTTCTATCATTCTTAAAATATTTTGTTTGGATAAGTCAATTTGAAATTCTTTAAATTTTAAGTTATTAGATTGAATATGATAATTTGATTCCACCATGATAAAATTGATTTTAAAAATATATTTATACGTTGAGATTTTTAAATTAAATTTTATAAAATTAAATATTAATTAATTTTTAAATATTTAGTAATTTTAAAAATTAATATTAGATAATATTTAATAAATTTAAAAATATTTTTTAAATATTTAATAATTAAAAACATGAGGAAATAAGAGATAAGATAAAATATATAAGTGAAATAAGAAGAAAAAAATATGAGAAATTTTCAATTTTTATTTTTTGGGAGAATATGAAATTCTACTATTTTAAGAAATTTCATAAATGTTTGAATTTCAAATTTTTTTATAAATTCTCTATCCAAACAAGGTATTTCACCTTAAAGAATTTGAAATTCTTCAAATGAATGAATTACTCCATTTAAATTTCTCATCCAAACATACTATTAGAGAGAGAGAGAAAACTTCAAGATAGTGATTTCTAGATAGGACATCCAAGGTTATGATTAACCAAAAGAGGAAATTAAGTGTAAGATAGAAAGCATCACTTGAGGAAGATCACATTGCATAACGAAAGCATGTCATTAATAAATAAAATAAAAAATAAAAAATAAAAAAGGTTTAAGACCTCACCAACTCGAGAAACCAAAGAAATAGAAAGGGTAAAAGAGCGCAAGTAATAGATTCCTAAAATTGAGGGATGTCTCAAATGTAGTAAAACCATAAGGTAAGTCTGTCCGACCTAAGTGTGTACTGCCTAGCTAGCTATGTCAAAGAAAGCCCTAACAACCAAAGAGAGAATAGACAATCAATCATATACAAACAAGGATCACAAGCCTACCCTAGGTATATGTTTCCTAAGTTAATCATAAGCCTTTTGGTTGTGTGCATGTCCTAAATGTAGCGTGTTTCTTTCTCTTGTTGTGTGAAAGATGGAGAGTTGCCCACAAACTCTTTGTCCTTATTTTGAATGCTTGAATGTACATATTGTCTCATTATATGTTTCTTTGATTGATGTGATGGCTCATGAGTGGGAACGATGTTATATTTATCATGATTTGTTTATGAATTATGAACCAACTAGTTATATTTTGAAGCAAAATATAATAAAATAGTAGCAAGCAAGAATCGAACTCAGAATATAATGGATTCAAGGCACATCCAACCACCACAAGGAATTAACTTACGTGTGAATGTCGCAAATATTATATATATATATATATATATATATATATATATATATTAATTTGCATACACTTATATTTAATTAGATACTACTAACATTGGCTAGTGCCTAGTGTTTTTTTTTATTAACTTTTTATAATAAAAACTGAATCATATAGGTCAATTAATGACCCAACAATTTAACTCCTAATACAGTATATTAACTAGTTTGATTATTGATTGGGTTTTTAAAACATTGAATTACACATTGTTAAGATAATTAATATAGTAGACTGAGTTGTTAGGTAGTTTAAACCTTCTTACAAGAAGAGCACCATCTTAGATAAACCAATGTAAAGTATAGAAAATCCTATGAATATGAAAACTCCATAAGAACCTAGGATAAGATTACTAAGGACATTTAGAAACCTCAATCCATAAGTAACTTAAGTGATGATTATCTTATAGAAAAAAACAACATCTTGAAGAGCCTATAGCAATAGATTTCTAAGCAACACATACTTCATGGCTAGAAGCCTAAATTTAGAAATACTTGATTAGGTTATCAGGAATTTGCATCATGCAGTACACTTTTATTAATCCTCTTAATGTTTTATAAAAATTATTTAAAATCATTTTAACACAAACATACATTATTAGAGAATTTTAACTTACAATTTAATTACAGTACATTGTTACTGTAAAGATTTCTTATATTATCATCCACAAATTGTTATAATATTATTCACATTTATTATGATTATTTTAAAAAATATATTAAGGGTGTTTTTTTTAATTAATTATTGATATATTAAAATTTGTTAAACTCTTTTTAGATCAGCAAAACTTAAAGACATTACCAAAACAAGGCCTTTGATGATTTGATCATTATAATACTCTGGCTGCGATTCTTGCAGAGTGAGAAGATGATCTATCATGGTATGTTGATTTTCTCTCTGCTTCTTGCTGCGTTGCTCGAGAATGAGTGCATCCAAGAACGTATCGAATCTCTTACTAATACTCTTGAGCCTCTTCTCCAAGTTCTGAAAATCGAACCAGCGAAGGAAGGGCAAATAATCAGCCTTGTTGGAAACACCAGCGAGTTGCACCAACTCCTCCACCGTCTCTCTGAACTCCTTCGCTTCTTCCACATCCTTCATCTGTCTCTCGTCCCCATAGTACCTCTTCCCCGACAGCATCCTCATCATGTTGTTATACGTCATGTCGTGGAACAACGAACTTAGCTCCACGTGCGCATAGTCCATGCACGAGGCCTTGGCCAAGTCACTCACCATTCTCTCCGTTTCGTCCTTCCGGATTCCCGAGAAGGAGTGGATGCGCTGAGTTGAGAGAACGTCGAGCGCCGTGATGCGGCGGAGGTTGCGCCAGTGCTCGCCGTAGGAGCACGACCCCACGGTGGTGCAGTTGTAGAAGATGTACTTCGCCGAGAGGGAGCGGGGTCGGTTCGCCAAGGCGACGTCGTTTTTGGTGAAGCATTCTTGGAACGCGGCGTGCGATGAAACGACGACGGCGAGACGCGAACCGAACCAGAGAGAAAAGATGTTGCCGTGTGTTTTCGACATGCGTTGTAAGAAACGGTGGAGGGGGCGTTCGAGGAGGTTGAGGTTTCCGATTATGGGAAGAGTGGGTGGACCAGGTGGTATGTTTTTGTATTTTCTGCTTTGGAAGAAGCGCTTCAAAGTGAGAAGCGAAACAAGGAGAATGAGAAAGTAACACACGAAGGGAAACATTTCCATAGGGATTGTGTGTAGTTTACGTAGTTATAGTTGAATCACCTTGTTGTGCATTTGAGTTGATGAATTAATAAGTGGCACATGAAGCTACGTTTATATAGGACGTACGTAGGGTTGATGAATCGTTTATCATATTCTTATCTATGACAAAGTAAAAGTCAAGACGTACGATATCTCGAAAGTCAAATTTCAAATGGCAACATATATAAATAGCAGGCTTGCCCGTATTTTCAAATTAACGTCATGAAATGGATTTGTATTTTTCAAAACAATTCATTTTATACGCAATTTCAATCATATTTTTCATTATCCTAATTTGATATTTCTACTATTTTTCTTTTCCTTTCTTTGAATGCACACTTCACATGTATTACTTTTCCAACTAGTTTTTCTTTTGTGTTGCTAGCAGGAGATAACATTACAAAGAAAAGGATAAATTACACCCTCAAGAAAGAGACTTGAATTACTTTTCCAACTATTTTAAAAACTCATCGTACAACTATCTTAATTTATCAATTATCGATATACTTGTCTTTTAACAATAATGTTTATATTTATTTATAAATTAAACTTTAATAGTTTTAGAAATTAATAATTTTTAAAATAACTTTTATATTATAATCCAACATGTTCATTACAAATATAAAATATATTTAAATACATTTATTATTATAAATTTTAATTTAAATATATTTTATATGTTAAAAAATATATGATTATTCTAAATTTTAATTATATAAAAAAAATACTTATCCAAATTTAAGTAGATGTAGCCATCAAAATTTGATAATAGACACACATACATTTACATATAGTTGAGGGGATGCATTTCTCCTAACTTTAAGAATAATATATTAATGTTTCTTTAGTCATAAGTTTTTTTTTTGGTCTCGTCTAAATTTATATTTTGAATTTATTGTTCCTAATTTATCAATTGTTGTTAGTTTTTATTTTTTATTATAGTAGATGTATTATGAACATCCTCCACTTGCAAATGTCATTAAAGATATAATTAGTTAATTAAATGTTGATTAACTAGTACATTAGTTAATTAGAGGTTGTTAGCTTGATTAACTTGTTAGTATATAAATTAACTCCCATTATATAAAATTCAACATACAATTAATACAATTTTTAAATTTCTCTTATAGAAAACCGACGTTCCATGTTTCATAGCAAATACGATTTTAAAAAAATGTGAATCTTAATAATTAATATTAAACAGCATAAATTGTGAAACTGTAACACCTTTAATTTAATGGAGAATTATCCCTAAACCTAACTAAAGTTTTCCCTTCCCCACATCCAACATTACAAAGCATTTGTCTAGTAACTCTTTTGTAGCACATTGGGATTAGTTTTTGTCCATTCACAACTACAAGCTATGTTGAGAAATAAACTTCAACAATATTGAGAAGTAAAAGGAAAATCTATGTGATTTAGCTAATGCGAGTCATAATTAATTAAAAATGCAAAAATTTTATTTTATTTTAAGAAAATCAGGCAATATACGATATTGATTCATGGTCACCACCTTTGTACATCACAGTTATTCTAGATTTGAAAACTTACAAGTATCACTATTAAATGCTAATAACTGAATGTTCTTTTTTCATCATGTAGATCTCCATACAACGTAACTCAACTTAATATTTATTATTTATTACTTTTGATTAATCTTGTTGATGAGTGGGCGAGCTTTACACATGGCATTCAATGGAGTTAACCTTGATAAGGTGAACCAATTTGCTTCTCTCATATCAATCTCTTCCTCATTTACTTGTTTCCAATCAAAGCATTGAATTAATAATCCCAAAGTCAAGCCAACATTTTGCATAGCCAAAGCTTCTCCTGGACAAGCCCTTCTTCCCATCCCAAATGCAATCACCTTTTTCTCTAGTCCTTCTTCATCAAACCTCTCTGGTATAAAATGTGTGGCATCATTCCACAACAAAGGGTCTCTTTGTATAGCCCAAATATTAACCATTACTATGGTGTCTTTTGGAATGTTGAATTCTCTAATAGTGATGTCACTTGAGGACACATGTGGTATAGCTAGTGGAGCAGGGGGATACAACCTAAGTGTCTCAAGAATAATCTTCTTAAGATAAGGCAATTTAGGAAGATCTGACTCATTTACCAGACGATCTTTTCCTACATAAGTGTCTATCTCATCTCTTGCTTTTTTCAACACCTCTGGATGATTTAATAAATTAGATAATGACCACTCTAAAGTTACAGTTGACGAATCAGTTCCAGCAAAGAGCATAGCCTACAATACAAGTCAACAATATGAAATCAAAATTAAATTAGAAAATATTTAATTTTGCAATAATGGGTGATGCATAACATGTGATTGTGGTTATTAGTTTGCTAGTGTAGACTTGAAATTCTTCTAGCATACATAAATTTATACATACTAAAATTCCATCCTCTAAATTATAAATATTTTAGGATATTATATTGTAACAAATCTTATAAAAATTGAATAACAATAAAAGTATAATCAGGTAGTTTTGTATACATTTTTAACAAATATATAACGCTAATTTTGATGTATATTAATAAAGTATTAAATATTTTTATTAAAATAAATTTCAAAAATATAATTTATAAGATAAGGTTTTGTATTTTAAAGGTAAACTTTGTAAATTAAATGTAGTAAATATATTATGTAAAAAAAATTATTCTTTCAACTCAATATGTCAACTAGGAAGGGAAAAACATTTTTGTGGATATAAGTTGTGTAAGGTAGTGACAAATAATTTTAAGGATATCAATTTAGGTATGATCTATCTGACCATAGTATAGGATGGATTAGGATAATCTATTCAAATATTTTCTTACGGTGTGTTTGGACGAAGAATTTTACAAATTTAAGAAATTTTAAATTTTTTGTATTTGGATTACTTTGATTTCAATTTCTATCATTCTTAAAATATTTTGTTTGGATAAGTCAATTTGAAATTCTTTAAATTTTAAGTTATTAGATTGAATATGATAATTTGATTCCACCATGATAAAATTGATTTTAAAAATATATTTATACGTTGAGATTTTTAAATTAAATTTTATAAAATTAAATATTAATTAATTTTTAAATATTTAGTAATTTTAAAAATTAATATTAGATAATATTTAATAAATTTAAAAATATTTTTTAAATATTTAATAATTAAAAACATGAGGAAATAAGAGATAAGATAAAATATATAAGTGAAATAAGAAGAAAAAAATATGAGAAATTTTCAATTTTTATTTTTTGGGAGAATATGAAATTCTACTATTTTAAGAAATTTCATAAATGTTTGAATTTCAAATTTTTTTATAAATTCTCTATCCAAACAAGGTATTTCACCTTAAAGAATTTGAAATTCTTCAAATGAATGAATTACTCCATTTAAATTTCTCATCCAAACATACTATTAGAGAGAGAGAGAAAACTTCAAGATAGTGATTTCTAGATAGGACATCCAAGGTTATGATTAACCAAAAGAGGAAATTAAGTGTAAGATAGAAAGCATCACTTGAGGAAGATCACATTGCATAACGAAAGCATGTCATTAATAAATAAAATAAAAAATAAAAAATAAAAAAGGTTTAAGACCTCACCAACTCGAGAAACCAAAGAAATAGAAAGGGTAAAAGAGCGCAAGTAATAGATTCCTAAAATTGAGGGATGTCTCAAATGTAGTAAAACCATAAGGTAAGTCTGTCCGACCTAAGTGTGTACTGCCTAGCTAGCTATGTCAAAGAAAGCCCTAACAACCAAAGAGAGAATAGACAATCAATCATATACAAACAAGGATCACAAGCCTACCCTAGGTATATGTTTCCTAAGTTAATCATAAGCCTTTTGGTTGTGTGCATGTCCTAAATGTAGCGTGTTTCTTTCTCTTGTTGTGTGAAAGATGGAGAGTTGCCCACAAACTCTTTGTCCTTATTTTGAATGCTTGAATGTACATATTGTCTCATTATATGTTTCTTTGATTGATGTGATGGCTCATGAGTGGGAATGATGTTATATTTATCATGATTTGTTTATGAATTATGAACCAACTAGTTATATTTTGAAGCAAAATATAATAAAATAGTAGCAAGCAAGAATCGAACTCAGAATATAATGGATTCAAGGCACATCCAACCACCACAAGGAATTAACTTACGTGTGAATGTCGCAAATATTATATATATATATATATATATATATATATATATATTAATTTGCATACACTTATATTTAATTAGATACTACTAACATTGGCTAGTGCCTAGTGTTTTTTTTTATTAACTTTTTATAATAAAAACTGAATCATATAGGTCAATTAATGACCCAACAATTTAACTCCTAATACAGTATATTAACTAGTTTGATTATTGATTGGGTTTTTAAAACATTGAATTACACATTGTTAAGATAATTAATATAGTAGACTGCGTTGTTAGGTAGTTTAAACCTTCTTACAAGAAGAGCACCATCTTAGATAAACCAATGTAAAGTATAGAAAATCCTATGAATATGAAAACTCCATAAGAACCTAGGATAAGATTACTAAGGACATTTAGAAACCTCAATCCATAAGTAACTTAAGTGATGATTATCTTATAGAAAAAAACAACATCTTGAAGAGCCTATAGCAATAGATTTCTAAGCAACACATACTTCATGGCTAGAAGCCTAAATTTAGAAATACTTGATTAGGTTATCAGGAATTTGCATCATGCAGTACACTTTTATTAATCCTCTTAATGTTTTATAAAAATTATTTAAAATCATTTTAACACAAACATACATTATTAGAGAATTTTAACTTACAATTTAATTACAGTACATTGTTACTGTAAAGATTTCTTATATTATCATCCACAAATTGTTATAATATTATTCACATTTATTATGATTATTTTAAAAAATATATTAAGGGTGTTTTTTTTAATTAATTATTGATATATTAAAATTTGTTAAACTCTTTTTAGATCAGCAAAACTTAAAGACATTACCAAAACAAGGCCTTTGATGATTTGATCATTATAATACTCTGGCTGCGATTCTTGCAGAGTGAGAAGATGATCTATCATGGTATGTTGATTTTCTCTCTGCTTCTTGCTGCGTTGCTCGAGAATGAGTGCATCCAAGAACGTATCGAATCTCTTACTAATACTCTTGAGCCTCTTCTCCAAGTTCTGAAAATCGAACCAGCGAAGGAAGGGCAAATAATCAGCCTTGTTGGAAACACCAGCGAGTTGCACCAACTCCTCCACCGTCTCTCTGAACTCCTTCGCTTCTTCCACATCCTTCATCTGTCTCTCGTCCCCATAGTACCTCTTCCCCGACAGCATCCTCATCATGTTGTTATACGTCATGTCGTGGAACAACGAACTTAGCTCCACGTGCGCATAGTCCATGCACGAGGCCTTGGCCAAGTCACTCACCATTCTCTCCGTTTCGTCCTTCCGGATTCCCGAGAAGGAGTGGATGCGCTGAGTTGAGAGAACGTCGAGCGCCGTGATGCGGCGGAGGTTGCGCCAGTGCTCGCCGTAGGAGCACGACCCCACGGTGGTGCAGTTGTAGAAGATGTACTTCGCCGAGAGGGAGCGGGGTCGGTTCGCCAAGGCGACGTCGTTTTTGGTGAAGCATTCTTGGAACGCGGCGTGCGATGAAACGACGACGGCGAGACGCGAACCGAACCAGAGAGAAAAGATGTTGCCGTGTGTTTTCGACATGCGTTGTAAGAAACGGTGGAGGGGGCGTTCGAGGAGGTTGAGGTTTCCGATTATGGGAAGAGTGGGTGGACCAGGTGGTATGTTTTTGTATTTTCTGCTTTGGAAGAAGCGCTTCAAAGTGAGAAGCGAAACAAGGAGAATGAGAAAGTAACACACGAAGGGAAACATTTCCATAGGGATTGTGTGTAGTTTACGTAGTTATAGTTGAATCACCTTGTTGTGCATTTGAGTTGATGAATTAATAAGTGGCACATGAAGCTACGTTTATATAGGACGTACGTAGGGTTGATGAATCGTTTATCATATTCTTATCTATGACAAAGTAAAAGTCAAGACGTACGATATCTCGAAAGTCAAATTTCAAATGGCAACATATATAAATAGCAGGCTTGCCCGTATTTTCAAATTAACGTCATGAAATGGATTTGTATTTTTCAAAACAATTCATTTTATACGCAATTTCAATCATATTTTTCATTATCCTAATTTGATATTTCTACTATTTTTCTTTTCCTTTCTTTGAATGCACACTTCACATGTATTACTTTTCCAACTAGTTTTTCTTTTGTGTTGCTAGCAGGAGATAACATTACAAAGAAAAGGATAAATTACACCCTCAAGAAAGAGACTTGAATTACTTTTCCAACTATTTTAAAAACTCATCGTACAACTATCTTAATTTATCAATTATCGATATACTTGTCTTTTAACAATAATGTTTATATTTATTTATAAATTAAACTTTAATAGTTTTAGAAATTAATAATTTTTAAAATAACTTTTATATTATAATCCAACATGTTCATTACAAATATAAAATATATTTAAATACATTTATTATTATAAATTTTAATTTAAATATATTTTATATGTTAAAAAATATATGATTATTCTAAATTTTAATTATATAAAAAAAATACTTATCCAAATTTAAGTAGATGTAGCCATCAAAATTTGATAATAGACACACATACATTTACATATAGTTGAGGGGATGCATTTCTCCTAACTTTAAGAATAATATATTAATGTTTCTTTAGTCATAAGTTTTTTTTTTGGTCTCGTCTAAATTTATATTTTGAATTTATTGTTCCTAATTTATCAATTGTTGTTAGTTTTTATTTTTTATACTACAAGAAAAATACAAATTTTTTACGGACATAATTCGTCGGAAAGAAGGAAAATCCATCGGAAATTCTTTATTTTCGACGGATGCAAATTCATCAGGAAAATGAGCGTCGAAAAAAAAATTTGTCGAAAAAAAATTTAATCTGTCAGAAATTTCTGACAGATATATCTGTCAAAAATTTTCGTTGGAAATTACCGACGGATATATCCATCAAAAATTATTTGAAAATCTTTATATGATTCCGACGGATAAGTCCGTTGAAATTTTTTTTAATTTAATTTTAATAAATTTATTAATGTAACAACTCTCATATTTAGTCTCTCAAGAATTTTATTTCACGACACTTCACTTTTCAGCGTGTTTTGCCCTTACAGCACAGTTTCTGGAAAACTTCCCAAAAGGTCACCCATCTCTATATTACTCCAAGTCAAGCACGCTTAAATGTGGAGTTCTGATTGTGACACCCTTACTACCCCAACACATATATAATATAATTCAATTAAGAAGAATAAACTTTCAAAGGGTTCGTAAAAGGGTTCACATAAAACTTCGAAACTGTTCTTTCTTCAATATAAGAAAATGACTGAAAAATGAAACTTTAAAGGTAAAATTTAAGAGTTTACAATTTTAAACACATTTATTACAATACCAAATCCATATAAATATTCTGTCCTAGAAATCCTCTGCCCCGATGTCACATTATCAGAGCATTCCCATAATTTAACTGTTGACATTCTAGATGCCACTCGTAGCCGGATCTTCTTCACCTAAAATATCCACAGTTTATACGGTGAGAAAAGAAAATATCTATATGCAAAGTACATACAAACACCTCACAATATAATCTCATCATAATTCATTATTTAATAATATATACATATATATATATATATATATATATATATATATATATCAATCATTCATCGTCTTCATATCTCAATTCACATTTAACATATCTCATTTCACATACATATCTCAATCCATCATAATTCACACCAATTATACAATTTACAACATCATTTCCATATTCATAATTCATGTCAATCTTACAATTAACACTATGCCAAGACCTCGCCACATCTGACACAAGTGATACAGGTTAATTGCCTCCCACACCAAACCAGGGTCACGCCCTCCCTGTAGCATCACTTACCCAGGGGTCGTGCCATCCCTAGTCATTAAGGAGTACGCTCGTCCCTAAAGCATCACCTACCCAGGGTTCGTATCATCCCTGATCATCCGGGAGTACGCTCGTCCCTGAAACATCAACTACCAGGGTTCGTATCATCCTTGATCCTTTAGTGTGAGGAACCACAATCAAATTACAATCCATACAGTCTCTTGCAATTAACCCTATGTCAGGGCTGCCATAATCGACATAAGTGGTGTGTGTTAACTGTCTTACTCATCTCACACCATGCTAGGGTCACGCCCTCCCTGTAGCACCACTTACCCAGGGGTCGTGCCATCCCTAGTCATTAGTGTGAGGAAACACATCGCAATCATATTCTTAATCATTTCCATACCACATCTCATCTCATATCACAATTCCATATAACATACACAATTTCATATCACATACTCAACAGATAAGTCTAACAAAATAAGGGTTTACAAATCCCTCAAGCAATTCATATCTCGATCATCAATTCTTATAATATAATATAACAAGAACATTAATAAAATAATTAATAGAATTAGTAATTTAATATAATTTCAGCACAGTAAAACCCCTAATTGTTCCAAAACCTAGTTCACAGGCACTTTTCTACAATTTCGTTCTCTCTCACAAATCATCATTTTTACAAATTATTAATACATACCGAATCTAATGATATAATTAATTCCTCAAACAGGAATAATCCAATTTTTCCAAAACCTACCCTACAGGCACTTTTCTATAATTTCGTTCTCTCTCCTAGAGCATCATTTTTACAAACAAATTATATATTTATTGTCCTAAATATATACATAATCAAATAATGCCAATAATTCTTCAAACAGAAATAATTGTAAAATTACTCAGAATCCTAAGGGCTCTTCTTCTACCCAAATTCCCTCATGCAACTCCACATATAAATAATCCCCTTTTCTCCCGTACCTGGATACATAGGAACTCGGGCAGAACCTCCTCTTTTTCCTTAAATAAGGATTGAAACTAAGACTGGAGCAGAACCTCATCCTCTGAGTTCCCCTTGGTCTTCAGAGAGAAGAAGAAGAACGAAAGAGAGAACAGAAGAGAAGAGAGAGTGAGAATGAGAGGTGTGTAGAAATGAGAGGATTTGAGGCCTATTTATAGGATTTTTCGCCCACCTACCACTACGGCCCGTTCCAAAATCGGAACGGCCCGTTCTGGGCCCTTCAAACCTATGTAAATTTTTCAACTGGAACGGCCCGTTCCCAAACCAGAACGGCCCGTTCTCAAACCCAGCAGAACGGTTAGTTCTGCTTCCAGAACGGCCCGTTCTCCAAACCAGAACGGCCCGTTCTCCCTCTGGAACGGCCCGTTCTCCAAACCGGAACGGCCCGTTCTCCCTCCAGAACGGCCCGTTCTGCTTCTCAAATTTTGGGCCTTTAACTTATTTCAGAACGGCCCGTTTCACTTTTGAAATGGCCCATTCTGGGCAACGAATTGGGCCTACGGCCCATTGAAAATTGGGCTGTTACACTGATGAGATAAGCTACAGAAAGGTAGATGAATGTTGTCAGTATAAGTAGTACAAATTAATTCATCTAAGTCATCCTCATATACAATCTCATACTTATACTATCTTTCGATCCCTATCATTTTAGTGTATCCGGACCAATATAAAAATATAATAATATATATATAATTATATTACCAATAATAATAATTATATTATATTTAATTATTCTTTATTTATATATATACTTATTTTTATAATTAACAATCTACTTATTTCTATTTAAAATTAATATTATGATACAATTTAAATTATTTATTATAAATTTAAAAGTTTAAATAATAATTTATATATTTTAAAATGAAAATGGTTATAATAACACCGATATAATTTTTACTAAGTATTACACCGCTCAATAATTTTATATTAATTTTGTAAATCCAACCGTTGATTGAAAGTTCATATCACTTTATATGTTTATATCAAATTTTGTTAAAATTCAACAACAACTTGAAGGTAATCAAAGTGTTTATATTTTAGTATATTTTGAAATGTATATATTACGTCAACTTTGTTTTACAAGAATGAAGTATCAAACCATCTTGAATTAATATAAAATTTTGTATATATGATCTAAGAGTAAAAAACTTTTAATCTAACGGTTGAATTTATAAAATTCATATTTAATATAAAGTTATTGAGCGGTGTAATACTTAGTAAAAGTTACACTAGTGTTATTATAACACTCTTAAAATATTAATTTTATAAATTAAATTTTAACATTTTAAATAAATTATTGGTTAACTTAATATATTTATTCATCTTAAATCTAAGATATAAAATTTTAAAAATATATTTATCCTTGTTTTATTTTCTAATTATCAACAATTAATAAAATACTAATTTAAAATTTTATTTAATTATATCATAATATTTTCATATCAAATTTAAAATCAGATAATTAGTTATACAAAAATATCAACATCATATAGTAAATTGTTAATATGATTCTAGTTAAATAATTTAAAATAATTAATTTTTCAACTATATTGTTTACAAATAATTTATTCCAAAGCTAATCAATTTTTTCTATATTAATTATTAGTAAAATTTAATAATTGGATCAATGAAGTTTAATAACTTTTAATGTATATTATTGACGAATATATCTGTTGGAAATTAAATTTTTTAACGGATTTGTATCCGTCGAAAATATAAATTTTTCGACAAATTTGTATCCATTGTAAATTACCGACATATATATCTGTCGAAAATATAAATTTTCTGACGGATTTATATACATCGGAAATTATCCGGTAATTTGCATTTTTCTTGCGGAGTTAGTTTACTTTTCATTTCTAATGAGTGTTTCTCTCTCTTTTTTTAATGTAATATGTATGTCTTTATATATATATATATATATATATATATATATATATATATATATATATATATATATATATATATATATATATATATATATATATATATATATATATATATATATATATATATATATATATATATCAAAGTGCTCCTACTCACTCAAGGTACTAGGTCTACTCTTGCTTATACATAGTTACGTAATTAAATATTAATTTCTTCGTGAATAAAATTCGCATATTAGAATTAGCTCCAAACACGGATCACTACTTTTCCCAATTTTTGTCACGGTTCTACGTACATGCGTATGCATTGAGGTCGGATGATGGAAACCGTTCATTAAAATGTTCTCAACGAACATGACAATTATCTGCTGTACGTGAATAAAAAAAATTCTAGATAAGTGAAATAATGTAAATCTTTAGACAACTAAAACTCTACAGATACGAAATAATGTAAATGCATTGAAAAATAGAATGCTATGTATAATTTAAATTCATCCTTAAAAAATAATATGGAATAATTGATTTTGTGTTAAATTTAAAAAAGAAGAAGATTATTTTAAGCAACACTTATTTAGCGATTAAAGTCTCTTCTACAACAGCTGCCTTGGTGGAAACTGTTGGCAATAGAAACAACACCGGCATGGAAGTTAAGACGACTATTACATGGGGAAAACTCAATATTGACGTGTGTTGGGATCTGAGTTTGGTATTGCTTCATGTATTATCCGTACTGCGGAACAGAGCTTGAGCTCGGCACTGAAGCGCTGAGCTCGGCACTGTGAAAGTTGGAGAATTATTAATAAGAATTGTACAAAAATTACCTCCCAATAATAAATTCTTTGATTTTTTTCTTGCAAAAAAATTCGCAGGAAATTTCACAGGAAATTTTCCTGCAAATTTTTTTCGTATGAAACTTTCCTACAAATTTTTTTCATAGGAAAATTTCTTGTGAATTTTAAAATTTGCAGAAACATATTATTCACGAAGGTTTTACCTGGAGATAAAATTTCGCAGAAAAATTTGTAAGAACAACGTTTCCTACGAATTTTTATGAAAAATTCATTGAAAAAATTGCATGTAATAAAAGAAATTCTAGTAGTGATTGTTCCTAGTATGAGATGTGCACCTCCTCCTCTTGCACCTATTTGGGCAAAGGATAGGGATATTTGCGCGTTGCATGAGGTGGCTCCTCCAGTCGAGAATGAAGTTTGCCCATTCAACAATAATTGTGGTCGAAGAAATCCCTTCCAACGATGGTGGTAACAGCTCGCTTTGACTCCCACAACTGTGTTGAGGTTTTGGACAACCGGGTAAAATGTACAAGAATTGAAATACAGGAATTAAACGACACGAAGTGGCCTTGAGTTTTACATCTTGAGACAAAGATTTTAATAATTTAGGTGTTACTATTGAAAAAAAACTCAAGTTCCACATCGATTACAGATAAAATAATTAAAGGGTATATAATTAAGTAGAAGGTAATCTTCACTTTACAAATTAATTTTGTAAGATTGAGTTAAGCTCTTAATCCATTTTAATTACCACTCACCTTATAAGCTAGTTTTGTTAGATTGACTTAAGCTCTTAATCCATTTTCCTAAGAATTCCTCAAAGAATTGAGACTATATATTACTTTCTTATGAAGATTACCTGGATTTTACTAAGGTGGTGTTGTTGCTCTTAGAATACCTTAAATGTCGTATTGTGGATAATCATATGACTGAAAATAGATACATGTTGGGTTATTCTCAAATGTCTAATCTCATACATGAGTGATTTTGTAAGGTTGAGTTAGACTCTTAACCCCCTTTTTTAAGATGTTATTAGAGCTATCTAGATCTATTATAAATGGGCCACCAACCATTTATCTACATACTAAGTTCAATAGTATTGAACGTGAGAGAGTGTATCGAAAAAAAACTCAAGTCACACATTGACTAAAGATAAGACAAATAAAGAGTATATAAGTGAGGGAGGGCAACTCCCACCTTACAAACTTGTTTTGTAAGGTTGAGTAAGACTCTTAACCCACTTTCCTAAAAGTTACCTCAAAGAACTAAAACTTTTACTTTCTTATGATTTATGAAGATGACCTGGATCTTACTAAGGTGGAGTTGTTGCTCCTAGAATACCTTAAATGTCTTATTATGGATAATTATATAATCGAAAATAGATGCATGTTGGGTATAAATAATATTAATTAATTTCTTTAAGTTGTTCTTAAATGTACAATCACACACGTCCAACCATTAGATTTTTCTTATTCTAGTGTGCTTAGAAAGTTACAATAAATGTCAAGCCTTCCTTTTTTCCTTGGTAGTGATTTTGTTTCCTATGTAGCCCAATGAGTTGTTGGTTTGGCCTAAATGAACCCTCTAACTAGTTTATTAATAATAATCACATACACCATAGCCAACAATTTTTCATCATATATCTAAGAATAGTTGTAATAATTGACTTAGCTAGAGTTGTCCGGCCCACTCCATTAAAAAGTTTGGTTTTCTACCTTGCCAACCTACCATTGATCTTATCAATAATGAAAACAAATTTGTTGCATGTTAAATATGTTAAAACTAAGTATACTTTATCGTAGTAGTAACAATAAGTAAGAGTCCAAATACATTACGTAAATCGCTAAACGTGACATTTACCAATTTACTAATAATTCTCAATTGTTCGCGAGAACTAACTTGTAAGAAAGTATCAAAAAGTTATTGTAAATCAATTAAACTGTAAAAATAAGAATCCTAGAATTATGACTTCATTGACCTTAATTCAACCAAATTCAATTTTCCTGAATTCTAAAAAAATCTTGATTGTTAATTTTGCCTCTCATCACTACAACAAAATTGATTATTACTGAAAATTATTTAGTGACAATAAATTAACTGTCTTTATTTTATTATTTAATAAATATATTAATGACTAATATATAATAGCCACTAAAAATGTATTTATATCATACCAAAATTTACTATTAGCAACAATTATTTATTTAGAAAAACTTAAGTCCCACATCGACCAGAAATAAGATACTTAGAGAGTATATAAATGGATGATAACTCTCACCTTACAAGTTTGTTTTATAGGATTAAGTTAGACCTATAACTAACTATTCTAAATTAGTATCAGATTACTCACCATTATCAAACTCAATAGTCCCTAAACTTGAGGGGTGTATTGGAAAAAATCCAAATCCCACATCGACTATTAATAAAATAATTAATTAGAAAATAAGATAATTAAAAAAATATATAAGTAAAAGACAATTTTCATCTTACAATTCCCATATCGAGTAGAAAGTAAAAAATGTCACAAAAAGTTATACACTTTTTCCGATCATTATAAGAATTTTTACCAGCATTCAGAATAATTGCCGCTAAATATTTTAGCGACACTGTATACAATGGCTATTGTGAAAATTTCACTAAAATTTTTTATAGCAATTGTTATTATCACTAAAAATCATATTAAATGCCACTAAAAATCTATTTTATTGTAGTGCATGTTGCTAATCACTTTTGGTCATGAAAATTAACCGTCTTTGCCATATACAAATCTTAAATTGGACACATAGAAAATTATACAAAGTAAAGCCCTTAAGGTAGAAAGGGAACCAATATCAGAAAACTTCGTTAGGGAAAAGAACTTCATTAAAATCTCTAATCATGAACCACTGTCCGAAAGTATACAGTACTACATTTAATATCTTTAACAACATTTTCCTACTTACATTTTTTAAAATATTACTTTAGATTAGTGACATTTTTTTTAGAAAGTACTAATATAGATAAAGTAACATTTTTTTTATCTCAATATTATTCTTTATAATTGTCTTTTAAAATTAGATCTCACATTGAGTAAAAGAATGACATATAAAATGTATAATTCTCTAATATCTAGTTGTTTCCAAAATTCAAATCTCACATCGAGTAAAAAAATAACATAAAGAGTATATATAACCATAAAGTGAAACTTAAGATAAATGTGTTTTGATCTAAATTTGATGATGACTAACTTGGGATATCTTCTCTTGTTAAAAAAAAAACTTAAGATATCTTAAATCTTGGACTTGTAGACAAGAGTCATAAAGTATAAGTGATGATACAACTAAGGATGGCAACGAAACGAGGTAGAGGACGGGTGTGAAATTTGTGTTTCATCTCTGTCCCCCTTAGGTCGCTTAGAAATTAATTAAATATTTTGTTTTACAAAAAATATATGAAAAGAATTTCAACATAAAATAACAATTATAAAATTATATTAATTAAATTTCATCTAACATAAATTTAAAATAGAGTAAAAATTACATAATTTTAAGTATATTCTAAAGAAAATAAATTAAATTTCTAGAAATTTAAAGCAGGACAAATATGGAGCGTGTAAGTATATATTCATTCTTGTCCCCGTACCTGATTTAATAAATTGGATATTACTCTCATACCATACATGTACTTGATCAAACTAGATATTCTCCGTCAAAGTTAATTTGAACAAGTTCGAACATTACTTATGAGTATGGATTTATTCGTCATCCCTAGATGCAATTTAATTATCATTTTATAAACTACGAAAACTTAGCAGCATTATTAAAATATTACAAAATACCACTTTAATAACATTTTTAAAAATATCATTGATATGTAAAATGATATGTTAAAAGCCTTTAGCTACATATAGGATTTATCTCACATTTGATAAAATGTCACAAAAATATATTAATAACATTTACTCATTATTTGGAAACATTTTTCTAATGTTAAATGTTGCTAAAAGCACATTTTATTGTAATGTGTGTTATCCTTTATCCTTAGTCAAGTGATCTCATAAGAGTTGAATAAAAGTTATGGCTTATTGGTGTTGATTAATAAGAGAAAAGAAAATGTTCATGGGGAAAGATAGCTTTAAAACCAAAAGCAGTTCACTACACCCAACTTTGTCAAATAATGAATCATTGTTTGGTTAAGGAATTTTACATTAAGGAACACTCTCATTCATGGGTATTGAGTAAATCACACAAGAGAGCTTAACACTACATCATAATCTAAAATCTTAAGGCATTAAATAAGAAGGTCCTTCTTACTTATAGACAACTCAACATACCCAATTATATCCAACGTGGAATTCACTCCATACTTGAACTCTAACATTTCCCCCAAACTGTGAATCTCTTTCACATGGTCACATTTCCTTTCAAGTGGAAGTTGTTTTCGTCCGTGAGTGTTCAATGGTAGTCTACTTAAGTCATTGTCGATCACTAGTCACTTGGGTAATGTAGACACCCAATTTTGTCTGGTGGCATACAAACAAGGAAATGGACCTCTGTTATGGAGGGAAGGAGCTCCCAAAACATGAAAACAACAAGACAGGACTTCAGAAGGCCCAAAAGCCCAAATAAGCTAATTTTAGAAGACTGGAACGGGTTGTTCCCAAAACTGGAACGAGTCGTTCCCAAAACTGGAACGAGTCGTTCCCAATTTAGAACGGGCCGTTCCGAGATCCTAAAAAGGCCAAAAACCCTAATTTGGAACGGGTTGTTCCTAAATTGGAACGGGCCGTTCCAAGATTGGAACAGGCCGTTCCAAACTTTTCAAAAGAGGGCTAAAACTTTAACTGGAACGGGTCGTTCCCAAACTGGAACGGGCCATTCCAAGTTATAAAAAGAGCCTAAAGATACTTGTTTGGAACACCTGTTCCATTCTACCAAAGGATGTGTTAATTTTATCTCTGGAACGGGCCGTTCCAATTTTAGAACGGGCCATTCCAGTTACAAAATTTACACGTAATGGCCATATCCAGGAACAGCCCATTCTGGACCTTTTCTGACGTCTATAAATAGACTGCTTGGGCTCATTTCTCAAGGACCTCCAAAATTTTGTCCAAAGCTCCTTAGAGCTCGAAATTTCTCTCTTTTTCTCTCTCCCTCTCTCTTTTGTATTTCTTGAGTTTTGTGAGGCTTATTGTAGTGTGAAAGGTTGCCACAAAGTACCTAAATCTCCATATTTGAAGATTAATAGAGCTCGTTCAAGAGGTATTTTCAGTTAATTTTCTTCTCTCTCTTTTATTTCTTATCTTTGATAAATATTGTTCATAATAAAACCAATCATGTAGACATTTTAGGGTCAATTGTATAATTTAAATTTCAAGCATGTAAATAGTTATTAATAAAAGGGGATTTAATATTTATATTATTATTGTTTATAACGCTAACTTCATCATAGGGTACCAATTGAGAGCGTTGTAGGGGTGCTTAATACCTTCCCTATACGTAATCGACCCCTAAACCCAATTCTGGTTATCAAGGACATTATTGGATTTTTAAAAACCTTTTCCTTTTCCAATGTTTTGAGTAAAACATTGGTGGCGACTCCATGAACTCATTTTTCAAAACCATTAATTAAGGATTAGTCTGGTATCCGGGCATTCCTTAATTGATGAGATATTTAAAAGGATGTCTAAACCATTAGTCGCGAGATCAGAAATTTTCGGGTTGCGACAGGTAATTGGTCGAATCATCGACTCTGATAACACTGTTAGACTGGAGAGTTTTAACATTATGGTGCACCCCAATTGGATATTGAGTAAATCAAACAAAAGAGTTTGATATCACATCATAACCCAAAATATTAAGGCATTAAGTAGGTGAGTCATTTTCACTAATATACTACTCAACATATCCAATTCTATCTGATATCAAACTCACTTCACACTTGAACTCTAACAATCATGCATCTTGTGTACAAAAGGAAAGAGACAACAGATATGTTAATTTTAACCAAATCTCGAGTATGACACCAAGTGCATGAATTTGCCATCAATTCTAATGGTGTGCTTAGATGAAAAATCTTAGAAATTTAAGGAATTTGAAATGCTTAGAATTTGAATAATTTTAATTTCAATTTTTTCATTATTTAAATATTTTATTTGGATAAGTCAATTCCAATTTCTTAAATTTTAAGTTTTTAGTTTGAATATGGTAATTTGATTTTCATCAAGATAATTTCTAATATGTATTAAAATTTTAAGATTAAATTTTATAAAAATAAATATTAACCAATTTTTAAATATTTAATAATTTTAAAAATTAATATTGAATAATGTTTAATAATTTTTTTAAAAAAATTAAATATTCAATAATTAAAAACCATTAATATTTTTTATGCAAGAAACGAGAGAGGTAGAAGGAAAAAGAAAAGGAAAAAAAAAAAGACAATTACATAATAGAAGGAGGGGGAGATAAAAAGAAAAGAGAAATAGGAGAGAGATATAGAAGAAAGAGGACAATATACACACACACACACACACACACACACATATATATATATATATATATATATATATATATATATATATATATATATATATATATATATATATATATATATATATATATATATATATATATGAGGGTTATAATAACACCGGTGTAACTTTTACTAAGTATTATACCGCTTAATAATTTTATATTAATTGTGAATTTTGTAAATTCAATCGTTAGATTAAAAGTTCATATCACTTTATATGTGTATATCAAATTTTGTTAAAATTGAACAACAACTTGAAGACAATCAAAGTGTTCATATTTAAGTATATTTTAAACTAAATATATCACGTCAATTTTGTTTTATAAGAATGAAGTATCAAATCATCTTGGATTAATATAAAATTTTGTATATATAATCTAAAAGTAAAGAACTTTCGATCTATCGGTTGGATTTACAAAATTCACATTTAATATAAGATTATTGAGCATTGTAGTACTTAGTAAAAGTTACACCGGTGTTATTATAACCCTCCTCTATATATATTCTTTTTTTTTATAAAGAATTTAAATTATATTATTTTAAAGAATTTCACAAATGTTTACATTTTAATTTATTTATAAATTATTTATTCAAACAAAATGTTTCGTTTTAAAATATTTTAAAAAAATTTAAATAAGTAAAATAAATATTTAAATTTTCAATACAAACATATTATAATACAAATTGTTGAAACACCCCTATTATTCGACCATGAGGGACCAACTTCATGCTCTTAACAATCAGTATTCTTCCAAGTTATTTGGAGGAGTTGGTGGAACCTTCGTGGCATTATCATTGAGCATGGCATCTTCCTCCAATGGAATGTTGTATCGTACCTCCCACAATCGTTGAAGGTTCAGAGTGGATTTGGTCCCATGTCCAAGTTCATAAAGGCACTTGGGCCCTTGTGTTTGCACCACATTTTAAATTTTTTTATTGAATTGACTTCTGAAACTTGTACCAAAATTCATAGAAATTTTATGCTATTGTTCTGGCCGGCCAAAAGGTGGACTAGGGTTTCTTCCTAGGTTAAGCCTTAGAGCCAGAGCATTCAAAAGTGTAATCTGCCTACTCAACTCTAGGGTTTTAGGTTTTATAGTTTCTTGTTTATGGGCCTTATGGGCCCCGAGAGTGTGGGGATTTCCCTAACCGTTCTTATCTGGAAGATGCTTGGTGGATGTGACGGGACCCTGGCCTCGTTATCGGGTAGAATCTATATGGGGAAGTCTGATTGGTATTTGGGCGACTAGGTCCGCACAAAGGGTATACTCGGCTACTGGCCGAGCGGGTTCTTACTAGCAATTGGGATCGGAATATGACCGATTAGACTTGTGCAGAGAAAGCCAGGTCAGGAATCGACTGAGTGACTCTTAGAGGAAGAGAGAGTGTTGGTCAAGACTGTAATCAGACTGTCACACGTAGAGGGGTCGGGTCAGATTCTGACCTGGACGGTACACTTTCCTTCCTGCCCTGAGCCTATAAGGCGAGAGGGCTTAAGACCGAGCTGCTACGGTCCTATCGGGAGTAGGCCGAGACACAGGTCAGATTCCGACCGGGATGGTACACTTGCCTTCCAGTCCTAAGCCTACAAGGCGAAAGGGCTTAGATGATCATAGGGGTTGGTTCAATTTTTGAGTGGGGGGTCGGTCAAATTCCGATCCGGCTGGCCTTGACGCTCGAAGTGTTGAAGATGAGACGTCTTCTATAACTTGTCTCTTCACCTTACCTTCGAAGAGACACACATTTATTGTAGCGATGTCATCGCAGCAGGGGCATTATTATAGTGCCACGTGTTGAGCGTTTCGTGTAACGCATGTGTGGGGCCCCAAGGGTCAGGCGATGCGACGTTTCACGCGCATTGCCCTCCCCCCTTTCCCACGCGCACCCCTTCAACTCTATAAATACCCTCTTTCTCTGAACCATTTCACCATTCGAAGGTTCTGTGGCATTTTAGAGAGAAAAGAGGTGTCTGTAAGACCTTAGGTACGCCCATGTATTTATTGTGTTTGGCAGTTGCTGTTTGTGCATCATTTTAGTTGTTTGCTTAAGTTAGGTGTTTTAGAAATCCATGGCGTCCATAAATTATAAGGAAGTTTATGAGTGGGTGAAAAAGGATGTCTTGAAGTGTGAGTCTTGCATAAACTCTTGGGCCACAATGGAGAGTTTTAACAGTGAACATGTAGTGGCTCGCGGTAGTGACAACATCCTGGTTTGTGAACCCTGTGTGGATAGTGAGCCCATATGTATAAGTTCGTCTTCCGATCTTTTTACATTTTGCTATGTTACCCTTATTTCTAAACTTAAGGTAAGGTGGCCTCTAACCGAGTGCGAGAAAGGAGTGCTTAGGGCGTTGAATGTAGCCCCAACCCAGTTCCACCCAAATAGTTGGGCCTTCGTTAGGGGTTTTGAAATCCTGTGTTCTGGACTCAGAATAACCCCGACCTTGGGTAAGTTCTTTTACATCTTTGAAGCCCGTATCACCAAACAGAGTAGTTGGGTTTCCTGGGGTAGTGTGTCAAGCCGAGGGTTATTGTCTTTATTTCAATCGTTCTACAAGGACTTTAAAAAAGCCTTTTTTTGCATTTGATGCCTACCTGGTCACGATGATGTGCTTGAGGGGTATCCTCTTTACTGGAACAAACAAACGACCTCCTTTGGTGGGCTAGATTCCGAGTCACTCCCCGAGAACGACCGAGAGGACGTTAAAAAACTTGAAAACCTTAAAACCCTTTTCAACACTGCAAAACTGCTAGATCTAGAAAATAGGCCCCAAGAGTTGAAAATATATATAGGTATTGCGCGGTTTGAATGTTGAATTTTCTTCTATCCTTTTTGCCTTTGTTTTTTTGTCATAAGTTGTTGATGCGTTTTTTGCATAGAGGATGGCCAGCATGAGTAATCGAGAAATGATGAAGATGTGGAAGCAACAAAAAGCTTCCTAGGTCGCTGGGATAGGGGAGTCGGCCACCGAGAAGGCCAGTGAGACCGAGAGGCCTGCGACATTGGCGAAAGGTGTGGGCGAGTCTTCGCACAAGCATCGCTGCGAAACCGATAGGGCCATTTCGGTGGTAAACATGGAAACCATTGTGGCTTTTGAGGGAGATAAAGGTGACACGGAGGCCTAGTCGGCTGAGAGGACTCTCAGTGCGTGTCTCGGTGAGGACTGGGATCCAGTGGACCGCGACGTCGATCGTGGCAATGTGGCCTCTTTTTGGGACGAGAAATTCAATCACAGTGCCCATATTTGTGGGACCGACTTGTTGGACGGAGACCGTGGCGACTTGGAAAAAATGAGTGCTTTTTCTATCGCCAAGGGGGTTGAATCGTTGACTAATCGCCTGTCGTTTCTTTCACTCGTCAATGAAGACAAAATTCATGGATTAGTGAGGGAGACTAAGGTGCAAGGGAAAAAGATTTTGTCCCTTTAGGAGAGCCTGAATAAAAGCAAGGCCGACTTCAAATGGGTATCCACTGAACGAGATAAATTGCTGGAAGGCCGCCGTGTCTTTGAGGAAGAAAAGCAAGCTTGGTTGGAGGAGAAAATGGCGATGGAGAAGGAGTTGGATGAGACGCGCCTGGCCCGAGACAAGTCATCTGATGCCGCCAACGTCTTCGAGAATGACCTATCCCTCATGAAAGTTGAAGTTGAGAAACTTCAAAACGATCTTGAAGCGGCCAAGATGGACGCTTTGACAAAGTTTGTTTAGGGCTATGATGCGGCGACTACCCAAATCAAATTTATGTATGCCGATCTCGACATTGGGAGAATGGGGTACTTCAAGGAGATTGTGAATGGTTCGTTGGTGGATCCTCCCGAAGATGACTGAGTTTTTCTTTAAAATCTTGTTTTGTCTTTATGTTTTTGTGTTCTTGACTTTTTGTATCGCCTTTGCAAACTTGATAATATTGTTTTGAAGCGTTTATGAAGTATGTTCTTCTTGCTTGATATTGTGCGTAATTAGACTTAGAAACTGTTTTTCAACCTAAATTCATGGTGTGAATTGTCGATTGCGTTTATCAGCGTGCTTGAAACAAATACAAATCGTCGGAACGCCGATCTTAATAATGAGAATAATTCTAAGAGGTTTTAACATAACAGGAAGTCGCCAAAATGCCGATTACTTAAGCACAAAATAATTCGAAGTTTAAAAATTAGGGTTTTAAAACCTTAAGTGATCGCCAAAATTCCCGACCCATAGTCAAGAGTGGAAAATTTTCTAAGTTAAAAATGGAACTTGACAAAGTGATCGCCCGAACGCCAACTCAAATGATGAGTGGAAAATTTTCTAAGTTAAAATGGAACTTGACCAAGTAATCGCCCAAATGCCGACTCGAATGATGAGTGGAAAATTTTCTAAGTTAAAAATGGAACTTGACAAAGTGATCGCCCGAACGCCGACTGATAAATCATAATTTGATATGTATCTTTTCCTTCAATTTAGCTATTTTACATTCCATCTATGGTTAATTATAGGATTTAGATAGATATGTGTGTTGTTGGGCCAAATTGGAAAGTTGGGAATTATTATTCTAAATTCTCGCTGTTTTTTGGGCTGATGAACATGTGTCGGTTTTCAGGGCATAACTTGGGCTGTGGGGATCCAAATGGTGCAAACTCGGTGGACCTGGAAAGCTAAGACAAAGACCTAAATATTTGCAGAAGGCGCCGTCGGCCAATTCGATCATCTAGAAGGTCTAATTCGGTGGAAAACAACTCGGTGCGGAAAAGAATATGGAATCCAACTCATCCCACCAACTCATCCCACCAACTCTCCCATTTCGTTTTGTCTAAGCTTTTTCCATTATTTTATATTTCTTATGTGTTATATGAAGGCTATAAATAGGCCTTCACTCTCCCATTATAGGACATCCCAAAAACACCTTCAAATAAGTTACTCTTGGGTGTTCTTCT
Organism: Cajanus cajan; assembly: GCF_000230855.2. Lineage (NCBI taxonomy): Eukaryota > Viridiplantae > Streptophyta > Magnoliopsida > Fabales > Fabaceae > Cajanus > Cajanus cajan. The sequence continues at coordinate 75,535,093 of NC_138517.1, forward strand.
ACCTCCCTTCTCTTTGTTTTCTTTAAGTTTATTTTCTTTCTTGTAGTTGCAGTTTATGTTTTACTATCCTTTCCTTTTGTATGCATTTTAGTTCTGTTCTTTGCCTCCTCCATGGAAGGCTAGATTGTAGTACTCTTTAACTTGATTTAATGCATTTTCATTTTCCTTGCATTTTCATTTCTAGTTCAAATTTAATGGAAGGCTAAAACCTTTGGGTTGGCTTCTTGTTATGGATTGTAATCTCTGTTTGAGGTTGGGTATGTTTGTGTGTCTCTGTTCTACTTTGTTCTCCTTCATTCAACCTCTATATTAGTATGTCCATGCTTAATGGGCTATGCTTAATGACACAGTTGCTTAATCTGTGAAGAGGTTGATGTTGTATACGTTTGCTTAATTCGTGTAGGGAAATCTTGAGTTAATCTTCGCTTAGTTGGTTAACTCGGATGGAACAAGGATTAAGTGGTTAACAGAGCAATCTTATTATGAACCAAGGATAAGAGAGTTACAATCCGAACAAGGAGCCAATCTATTTTACTTATTGTGTTATCTGCATTTTATTGTGTTATAAAATTAAAAATCTGAACAACCAAACCCCCCCCACTTCGTGTGTTTAAGCCTTTGACAGAGAAAAATGGTCCTTGAGAGACGACCTAGGACAACTTCCTAGTACTACATTTAATTGTTTTTATTTGACCGGATACGACTTCGATCAAATTTGGCGCCGTTGCCGGGGACCATCAGTTCTGTTATAGGCTGTGTGTTTGTGTCTTATTTGTTCTGTTGTGTGTTTTGGAGCTCTGATATGTTATGTGTGTAGTGTATTATTGTTGCTACTATTATTTTGTTGCTGCACACGAATTTAATTTCAAATTTATGGCTTTAATGTTGATTAGCTTAGGGTTTAATTTACTAGCTAGTGTTATGAGTAGCTAAGTAGCTTTGGTTGGATTTCTTAATGTGGATAGCAATGTCTCTTTGAGGTTAATGGTGTTTTAATGTTGTTTTTGAGTTGAATTACATTCCATAATCTCTATTTGAGTTCTTAATGAATGGTTCTTAGATTTTCGCTTAGTTAATTGACGAATCATTATTAATTTCACAAGTCATGTAATTGGGTTTTTGCTTAGTTAACGAGATTATGTGAATTGTGATGAGATTTACAAATAGAGAATTGAAGTGGGTTGTGTAAGTGCTTAACTGCAACTTACTTTGTTTAATTCTTAATTAATCTTCGCTTAGTTGGTTAATTAGGAGCTCGAATGTGATTTAACTCAGTAACTTGCATGTTTAGATTAATTGTGTAACGACCCGCCCTAGGCCGTCACATCAATAACCAACCAAAATAAAATGTTATAAAATAAAGAAAATAGAGCAAAAGCCAGCTACGCTAGAGTGTAATTATACAATAGCATATAAATTGTTTCCAAAATATATAATATAATCTGCTATGGCAGAGTCATCATCCTTAGTAAAGTTATACAGTAATCCAAAAGATAATATAATATAGACACCCTAGGTGCTGGTCAAGCTCTAAACCTTGCTACTACTCAAAGCAGCTATCAGAGGACTTCTTGCTATCCCAAGCCTCACACCTGATCTGCTCCCCCACATAGTGAGATCATCACAGTCCAAACCACATGGAAACATGCAAGGGTTAGCACATATAAAACCAACCATAGTACATGATAAAATATCATTAAACAGATATTTATCCATAATATATATATATCCGCACCAATGAAATAAACCTTATAAATAGTTATTTCCATGCCAAATATAAATCAAATCTAAAATCCAATGCATACAATCCACACCATTTGTATACATATTCCACATCCAGAAACAAAGTCACACCACTGTATAATTATTCCATGATCTCACACCAACATATACTCACAATGTTGGCCTCAACACCATCCACCAAGTGTTGACACGCACGCTGAAACATATCAGCAACACAGGGATCACACCTGACCTCTCATGGAAAATATACAGCTGGAATTACGTCGTCACGTAACCCTGGTGATCATGGCCACTTCATCCATCGGTATGACTCGGCCTGGCCCCCATACCGGTAGCAAATAGAATACTTAAAGGAGTACTTCAGAATCCACCTAACATCTGAAGTGGTTTATCATATAACCTTTGGAAAAGTTCCACATTGGAATCCTCACCATGGGATTCCCAATTTCATACTTTTCCAAAGATTATATCCTGATCTCACCAAGAGATCTAATCCATACCATAACCTTACTCCTTTAAGTCCTATTTACTTTTCCAAACCACATACACAGCATACTCCATAATTAAACATAACCATAACCATGCCAATTTGTCAATATAATAATAATATAAATATCCAAAACAATCATCAACTTGAATAAATAACAACCTTCATACAAACAAAATAGCATATTAAAATTATACTATTCCTATCATGGTCATACGCACTAGATTAATTTTATAAGCACTACCCTTACTTAACATACTAGATTAATTTTATAAATGCCACCCTTACTTAACATACTAGATTAATTTTATAAATGCCACCCTTACTTAGCATACTAGATTAATTTTATAAATGCCACCCTTACTTAGCATACTAGATTAATTTTATAAATGCCACCCTTACTTAGCATACTAGATTAATTTTATAAATGCCACCCTTACTTGGATAATCCTGAACTGAAACTCGGGCAGAACCTCCACCTCTTTCCTTAAACAGGAACCGAAACTCGGGCAGAATCTCCTCTACTGGATTCTCCTTCCTTTCTCTCCTCTTTCCTCTCTCTTTCTCCCTTTCTCTCTCTTCTTTCTCTCTCTAGAAATTCTCTCTCTCAAGGCATACATTTCCAACACCCCAAGGCCCCTATTTATAGCAAAATTTCGCCACCTAACCAGAACGGCCCGTTCCGGAAACGGAACGCCCGTTCTGAATCCTTCAGAACAACGTAAATTTTTCAACTGGAACGGCCCCGGAACGGCCCGTTTCGAAACCCAGCAGAACGGCCCGTTCTCCTTTCGGAACGGCCCGTTCTGCAAGGAGAACGCCCTGTTCTCCAAGCAGAACGGCCCGTTCTGCAAGGAGAACGCCCCGTTCTCCAAGCAGAACGGCCCGTTCTCCTTTTGAGAACGGCCCGTTCCGGCCCTGTTCTGTAAAACCCCAGAACACGTGATTTTCTCTTTTGGAACGGCCCGTTCCGCTTTTGGAACAGCCCGTTCCAAAATCCGAAAATGCCCCAAAAATTTTAATAAAAATTACGAAAATGCCACCGATAATTACTAAAATGCCATCCAATAATAAAATTACAAAAACACCCCTATACCTTTGAAAATTTACGAAAATGCCATAATAATAAAATGGGTATTACAATTCTCTCCAACAACAAAAATTTTCGTCCTCGAAAATTCACTTACTCTAAAAGAGATATGGGTATTGATCCTTCATCTTTTCCTCCAACTCCCAAGTAGCTTCATTAGTAATCTCATCCCAAATAACTTTCACCAAATTGATAGATTTACCTCGCAACTGTTTAACTTTCTTATCTGCCACTGAAACTGGCTGTTTCTCAAAAGTTAAATTTTCCTTAACTTGTACTGCCTCTGATTCCAAGACATGACTTGGATCGTGAATATATTTCCTCAGTTGTGAAACATGGAACACATCATGCAGATTAGAAAGGAATGGAGGTAATGCAATCTGATATGCCACTGGTCCAATCCTCTTGAGAATTTGATACGGTCCAATAAACTTAGGATTCAACTTCTTAGCTTTGATAGCTCTTCCCACACCTGTGGTAGGAGTTACTTTCAAAAACACATGTTCTCCTTCTGAAAACTCCAAAGGTTTCCTCCTTTTGTCTGCATAAGACTTTTGCCGACTCTGAGCAGCTCTCATTCTTTCCTGAATTTGTTTCACCTTTTCAGTAGTCTGTAAGATGATCTCTGGCCCCACCATCACTGATTCTCCCTCTTTAAACCAACACAAAGGTGTTCGACATTTCCTCCCATACAGAGCCTCAAATGGTGCCATTCCTATACTTGCATGAAAACTGTTATTATAAGTGAACTCGACCAAAGGCAACATCTCTTCCCAATTCCCTAGATGATCCAAAATACAAGCCCTCAGCAAGTCCTCCAAAGATTGGATAGTCCTCTCAGACTGCCCATCAGTTTGTGGGTGATAAGCAGAACTGAGCCTCAACTTAGTCCCTAACGCTTGATGCAAACTTTGCCAAAATCGGGATGTAAAACGAGGATCCCTATCAGAGATGATACTGGAGGGCACACCATGTAATCTAACAATCTCCTTAATATACAATTGAGTTAACTTTTCCAAGGACCACTTTATATTCACCGGAAGAAAATGAGCACACTTAGTTAATCTATCCACGATCACCCAAATAGAATTACAATTCTTAGCAGACCTTGGTAATCCAACAACAAAATCCATGGTTATACTATCCCATTTCCATTCTGGCACTTCCATCATTTGTAACAAACCTCCTGGTTTTTGATGTTCCACTTTAGCTTTTTGACACACAATGCAAGATGCAACATACTCAGCTATCTCACCAGAACATTTTCTTCAAATCTTGATACATTTTTGTCATACCTGGATGTACACTCTACTTACTTTTATGACCTTCCTCAAGTATTAATTTCTTCAACTCCTCATCTTGTGGAATACAAATTCTGCCCTTGTATCTCAAAACTCCATCCATATCTTGTTCAAATCCTTCAGCTTTCTCAGAACCCAACAATTCTCTAACCTTGTTCAATCCCGTATCCTGAACTTGTTTTTGTTTCACCATCTCCAAGAAATCACTAGTAATGGTAGTCATACCACAACTAATAAAATTTGAGGCAATCACAACATTAAGATTCATATCCCTAAATTTCTCTACTAACTCCATCTCTTTAACCATCATGTAAGACATATGAAGAGATTTTCTACTTAAAGCATCTGCCACCACATTTGCTTTACCTGGATGGTACATTAACTGAAAATCATAATCTTTCAAAAACTCAATCCACCTCCTTTGCCTCATATTTAACTCTTTCTGATCAAACAAATATTTCAAACTCTTATGATCACTGAACACATCAAACTTTGCTCCATAGAGATAATGTCTCCAAATCTTCAAAGCAAAAACTACCGCAGCCAACTCTAGATCATGCGTAGGATAATTTCGTTCATGAGTCTTTAACTGCCTAGATGCATAGGCCACAACCTGCCTCTCTTGCATAAGAACACATCCTAAACCTTGATGAGATGCATCACAATAAACCTCAAAAGATTTATTAGGATCTGGCAGAATCAATACTGGAGACGAAGTCAACTTTTCCTTTAACTCTTGAAAACTCCTTTCACACTCCTCCGTCCATATAAAAGGATGATCCTTCCTAGTCAACTGTGTCAAAGGCATAACTATTTTAGAAAATCCTTCTATAAATCTTCTATAATAGCCAGCCAATCCCACAAAACTTCTGATTTCAGTAACTGATTTTGGACGCTCCCACCTCAAAATCGCTTCCACCTTAGTAGGATCAACTGCAATTCCTTGTGCAGAAATCACATGACCCAAGAACTTAACTTCAGATAACCAAAACTCACATTTTGACAACTTTGCAAATAATTGTTTCTCCTTCAATACCTGCAAAACTACCCTTAAATGTTCTCTATGTTCTTCCATAGATTTAGAATAAACCAGAATATCATCAATGAACACCACCACAAACTTATCCAGAAAGGGTCTGAAAATCCTGTTCATATAATCCATGAAAATAGCTGGAGCATTCGTCACTCCAAAAGGCATGACAACATACTCATAATGACCATACCGAGTCCTGAAAGCAGTCTTTGGTATGTCCTCCTCCTTTACTCGAATCTGGTGATACCCAGATCTCAAATCAATCTTGGAGAAAACAGAAGCTCCCCTCAATTGGTCCATCAAATCATCTATCCTTGGCAAAGGATACTTATTCTTGATTGTCAATTTATTTAACTGCCTGTAATCCACACATAACCTCACACCACCATCCTTCTTCTTTACCAATAACACTGGTGCTCCCCACGGAGAGACACTTGGTCTGATCATCTGCTTCTCCAAAAGCTCCTCAACCTGCTTTTTCAATTCAAACAACTCCGCTGGTGCCATTCTATAAGGAGAAATGGACACTGGTCCCGCCCCTGGTATAAGATCAATACTAAACTCTAACTCTCGCTTTGGTGGTAATCCAGGAATATCATCTGGAAAAACCTCTGGAAATTCTCTAACAACATCAATACTATTCAACAACTTTTCATTCTCTATACTAATAAAAGATAAGATCATAAACCCAAGAGCTCCATTCTTCAACAACCCATCCACCTGTCTATTAGAAATAAATCTCTCCTGTTCATCAGTAGGAAAGATTAATTTCTTCTCTGAACAATCTATCAAAATCTTATTGATAGAAAGCCAGTCCATCCCTAAAATCACATCCAAATCCGATAAAGGTAAACAAAACAAGTTCACCTTATAATTACGCCCTTCTACCTCCACTGGACATCTCAAACAAACTTCAGAAGTCAAAACAGACCCTGAAGCTGGGGTAGAAACAACTAGATCCACACACAAGGAACTCACAACTAAATTTAACCTTGCCACGCATTCATAAGAAATAAAAGAATGTGAAGCACCAGAATCAAATAAAATAGAAATATCATTACCATCAGCTTTGCCCTTTCCTTTTACCAGCTCAGATGACGTTTCAGCTTCAGCACCGGTTATAGCAAAGACACGACCTGCTGCAGTAGGCCGATCCACTTTCTGGTTCTCTCTAGCTGGAATATTTTTGACATTGCAATCTTTAGCCATGTGACCCACCTTGCCACATTTAAAACACGTATAGTTCTTTGTAGGACAATCCCTTATCATATGTGGGCCTCCACATCTATAACATCTAATACTCTGTACAGCTCCAGTAATAGCATTCCCCTTTGGTTTCTTATTAGCATTTCCAATTTGAAACTGAGATGGTCTCTTTTGAGGATGTTTCCCCCTATCAAATCCAGATGATCCCTCTGGACCCTTTGCCATTTTATTTCCTCCTTCAAATCTCTCAACTGTTTTTGCCTTTTCAACTAGAACTGGGAACTCCATAATTTCCATAGGGACAATAGTCTTTTTCAGCTCAAATCTTAGACCCTCACTAAACTTCCTGCATCTCCAGGCTTCAGTGATAGCTTGAGAATAATACCTAGCCAAGTGTTCAAACTTGACCACATACTCTTGTACTGACATATTTCCTTGATGCAATCTCAAAAATTCAGCTTCCTTAGCATATCTGGCACTATCTGGAAAATATTTCTCTAGAAATACCTTTTTGAAATTTTTCCAATTTATCACCTCCCCTCTAGCTTCCATCATAGCTTGAGCACCCTTCCACCAGAAGCTAGCCTCACCCACTAGCATATAAACAGCATAATTTAGCTTCCTCTCCTCTGGACACTGCATCACCATGAAGATTTTCTCCATCTCCTCAATCCATTGATCAGCAACTTCAGGTCCATTAACACCTGTAAATTGAGGAGGATTCCCTTTTCTAAATTCTGACAAGCCCCTATACTCATCAGGTACCTCAACCCTAGCTGCTTCAGCTGCAGCCCGGTTAGTCTCCATCTGAGCCAACAAAGTATTCTGTTGTCCAATAGCAGCAGCAATTAACTCCATAACTTGAGCAATTTGCCGCCCATCCATGCTTGAAGAAGAATTAGAATGATTTCCCCTACCAGCCATCCTAAAAAGGTCAAAGAACTTTATGAGTTTACACGAAACTCAATAAGAAATTCCTAATCAAGATCAAGAAACTCATGAAGTTCCTTTCATTTCCACACAACGGAAATGCAACAAGACCATTCCCCACAAACCCTAAAGAGACTCGACCAGCTTTGATACCAAAATTGTAACGACCCGCCCTAGGCCGTCACATCAATAACCAACCAAAATAAAATGTTATAAAATAAAGAAAATAGAGCAAAAGCCAGCTACGCTAGAGTGTAATTATACAATAGCATATAAATTGTTTCCAAAATATATAATATAATCTGCTATGGCAGAGTCATCATCCTTAGTAAAGTTATACAGTAATCCAAAAGATAATATAATATAGACACCCTAGGTGCTGGTCAAGCTCTAAACCTTGCTACTACTCAAAGCAGCTATCAGAGGACTTCTTGCTATCCCAAGCCTCACACCTGATCTGCTCCCCCACATAGTGAGATCATCACAGTCCAAACCACATGGAAACATGCAAGGGTTAGCACATATAAAACCAACCATAGTACATGATAAAATATCATTAAACAGATATTTATCCATAATATATATATATCCGCACCAATGAAATAAACCTTATAAATAGTTATTTCCATGCCAAATATAAATCAAATCTAAAATCCAATGCATACAATCCACACCATTTGTATACATATTCCACATCCAGAAACAAAGTCACACCACTGTATAATTATTCCATGATCTCACACCAACATATACTCACAATGTTGGCCTCAACACCATCCACCAAGTGTTGACACGCACGCTGAAACATATCAGCAACACAGGGATCACACCTGACCTCTCATGGAAAATATACAGCTGGAATTACGTCGTCACGTAACCCTGGTGATCATGGCCACTTCATCCATCGGTATGACTCGGCCTGGCCCCCATACCGGTAGCAAATAGAATACTTAAAGGAGTACTTCAGAATCCACCTAACATCTGAAGTGGTTTATCATATAACCTTTGGAAAAGTTCCACATTGGAATCCTCACCATGGGATTCCCAATTTCATACTTTTCCAAAGATTATATCCTGATCTCACCAAGAGATCTAATCCATACCATAACCTTACTCCTTTAAGTCCTATTTACTTTTCCAAACCACATACACAGCATATTCCATAATTAAACATAACCATAACCATGCCAATTTGTCAATATAATAATAATATAAATATCCAAAACAATCATCAACTTGAATAAATAACAACCTTCATACAAACAAAATAGCATATTAAAATTATACTATTCCTATCATGGTCATACGCACTAGATTAATTTTATAAGCACTACCCTTACTTAACATACTAGATTAATTTTATAAATGCCACCCTTACTTAACATACTAGATTAATTTTATAAATGCCACCCTTACTTAGCATACTAGATTAATTTTATAAATGCCACCCTTACTTAGCATACTAGATTAATTTTATAAATGCCACCCTTACTTAGCATACTAGATTAATTTTATAAATGCCACCCTTACTTGGATAATCCTGAACTGAAACTCGGGCAGAACCTCCACCTCTTTCCTTAAACAGGAACCGAAACTCGGGCAGAATCTCCTCTACTGGATTCTCCTTCCTTTCTCTCCTCTTTCCTCTCTCTTTCTCCCTTTCTCTCTCTTCTTTCTCTCTCTAGAAATTCTCTCTCTCAAGGCATACATTTCCAACACCCCAAGGCCCCTATTTATAGCAAAATTTCGCCACCTAACCAGAACGGCCCGTTCCGGAAACGGAACGCCCGTTCTGAATCCTTCAGAACAACGTAAATTTTTCAACTGGAACGGCCCCGGAACGGCCCGTTTCGAAACCCAGCAGAACGGCCCGTTCTCCTTTCGGAACGGCCCGTTCTGCAAGGAGAACGCCCTGTTCTCCAAGCAGAACGGCCCGTTCTGCAAGGAGAACGCCCCGTTCTCCAAGCAGAACGGCCCGTTCTCCTTTTGAGAACGGCCCGTTCCGGCCCTGTTCTGTAAAACCCCAGAACACGTGATTTTCTCTTTTGGAACGGCCCGTTCCGCTTTTGGAACAGCCCGTTCCAAAATCCGAAAATGCCCCAAAAATTTTAATAAAAATTACGAAAATGCCACCGATAATTACTAAAATGCCATCCAATAATAAAATTACAAAAACACCCCTATACCTTTGAAAATTTACGAAAATGCCATAATAATAAAATGGGTATTACAAATTGAGGATAAGAGGTCAAGCTATCTAGTTAAGGAATCCAACTGTTTAGTTTATTGTTTGTTACCGTTTGAATATTGTCATTTATTTGTTTCTTTTTTAATCAAAACCCCCCTTTATTTTAATTTCCGTTGAGTTGTGACGGCTCATAAAAAAATTTGGAGTATGGAAGTTGGTGACATAGTAGTTCGGTTCAATATTCTTGATTCGAAATGTCCATTTGAGGATCATTCTGTTTTCCGAGCCAAATTACTTTCTCATCCTGATTACATTGATTTCCTTGAATTCCTTGATTTTGTTGAAGATGAGTGTATATCTGATTTTGCACTTAATATTGATTTTCCATCTTTGATGGACACTCATCATGTTTGTTCTGATTCCATGAGATGCGTTATCTGTGTTGAAATTGAAAATGCTTTGCATCCACATTCTTTAGATACACTTGTATCCATGGATATTGAGGGCGGTTCTATTTTAATTGATACATCTAACCCCTTTAGTGAGGTGCATTCTGCACAAGCACACTTTCTTTTTGCAGGTTCTTATTTTGTGCCACCACCTCCATTGAGGAAGGATCATTATCCACCACCCTTTGATGATTGGCTGTTGGAGATTTCACAACCGCCGCACCACTCCCATTGCCATCTTTCACCTGATGCTATTTCCAATGCCATCTCTGCAGTGTCTTGGCATCCACCATGACCTAGGGAGTTTTCTTTCCCTTCTCCTTCTTTACTTTTATTGCACTTGTCAAGATTTATTGATTATTCTGATTGCTTTGATCTTCTGTTTGGGCCACATTGGGACAATGTGTGATTTAAGTATGGGGGAGGAACTATTTTAGTTATATGTTTGTAGGTTTAATTGTTATTTTTGGGTCTAGGTTTTATGTTTAGTGTTCTGTACAGCTTTGCATGTTTCTCTGTGAATTCTGGGTTTTGATTGTTTGTAGGCACTTACTTCATTCTTGGATAGGAGTTTCTTGATACTATATGGTTTGAAATCCCTATTTTTCTATGCTTGGAAAGATGATTTTGAGGTTTGAGAAGTTGTTTTAATTGTGACAGATATACCCTGTGTGAGGATTTGAGCCACTCTCTGTTCTTTCTTGTGTGTTATGCCTCTTGATTGCTTGCACAGTTGCCTTGTCTTGACTCTGTTGATACTTCTTGATTCACATGCATGTTTGGATTTGATTAAGGCATTTTGATTCTCATAAGCCTCTAGCCAAATAAGCCTACCTTGAATTAAATCCTCTGATAATCCCTGCTGAGCCTATTTTCCCTTCTTTGTTTCAAGCTCATTACAATCCTTAAGTGAAAAAAAAAAAAAAGAAAAAAAAAATTGATTACCTTAACCTTAGGGAGTTTTGGAGCTTTGGAATTGTTTTGGGAATAAGTTCTTGAATAAGTGTGGGGGTATGTGTATGTTTCATTGGATGATGTATTTTGGCTAGTTGATTCCTTATGCTGTACATTTTACTTCTTTACATGTTATCTTATCTCATTTAAATTTTCAGGTGTACTGTTCAAATTTTCCTTGCAAAAAAAAAAAAAAAAAAACGAAAAAAAAAAAAAAGTTGTTTGAGGCAAGAGAAAGATGATTGATCATTATAAAGGTCATTAGAGGTTTCTGGGTTTGTTTCTTATGCGTATTCTTGACTTATTCCCCATTGCTCCTCTGGTTCCTTTGGTTTGTAGTTACTTATCCCATATATTATCCTCTACCCTGTCCTTGGCCTCATTACAACCCTAAAAAGACCTTTTGATCCTTATATGCATGTTTGTCGGGTGTTGATTTTAGAGGCTTGCCAAGTCTATTTGTTGCTTGTTTTTCATGAGTGCTTTGAGAGTATACAGTTGCCTAGACACTTGAGAGATACAGTGATACAGTGCATCTTGTGAGGTTCTGTTGCTTTTGAATCACCTCTTGAGCTGATTAATTGTCTTGCCATGTTTTGAAATGCTTGGATGATTTCCATAAGTATCTGGTTTCTCTGACTCTTTGTGTGTTAGATGTTGTCTACTCCTTTTCTTTTCCCAGGATTCATTAAGGATTGTGTAAATCTGTTTGTTTTCTTGTGTGTATTGTTGTCTCTGTCTCTTCCTGTTTCATCATTTTCTTTGATATCTTTGGAATTGTTCTTTGCTTTGCTTTCTTGATTTTGCCCAGGAGTGCAAAAAGCTAAGTGTGGGGGTATTTGATAAATCATAATTTGATATGTATCTTTTCCTTCAATTTAGCTATTTTACATTCCATCTATGGTTAAATCCTAATAGATATGTGTGTTGTTGGGCCAAATTGGAAAGTTGGGAATTATTATTCTAAATTCTCGCTGTTTTTTGGGCTGATGAACATGTCTCGGTTTTCAGGGCATAACTTGGGCTGTGGGGATCCAAATGGTGCAAACTCGGTGGCCCTGGAAAGCTAAGACAAAGACCTAAATATTTGCAGAAGGCGCCGTCGGCCAATTCGATCATCTAGAAGGTCTAATTCGGTGGAAAACAACTCGGTGCGGAAAAGAATATGGAATCCAACTCATCCCACCAACTCATCCCACCAACTCTCCCATTTCGTTTTGTCTAAGCTTTTTCCATTATTTTATATTTCTTATGTGTTATATGAAGGCTATAAATAGGCCTTCACTCTCCCATTATAGGACATCCCAAAAACACCTTCAAATAAGTTACTCTTGGGTGTTCTTCTACCTCCCTTCTCTTTGTTTTCTTTAAGTTTATTTTCTTTCTTGTAGTTGCAGTTTATGTTTTACTATCCTTTCCTTTTGTATGCATTTTAGTTCTGTTCTTTGCCTCCTCCATGGAAGGCTAGATTGTAGTACTCTTTAACTTGATTTAATGCATTTTCATTTTCCTTGCATTTTCATTTCTAGTTCAAATTTAATGGAAGGCTAAAACCTTTGGGTTGGCTTCTTGTTATGGATTGTAATCTCTGTTTGAGGTTGGGTATGTTTGTGTGTCTCTGTTCTACTTTGTTCTCCTTCATTCAACCTCTATATTAGTATGTCCATGCTTAATGGGCTATGCTTAATGACACAGTTGCTTAATCTGTGAAGAGGTTGATGTTGTATACGTTTGCTTAATTCGTGTAGGGAAATCTTGAGTTAATCTTCGCTTAGTTGGTTAACTCGGATGGAACAAGGATTAAGTGGTTAACAGAGCAATCTTATTATGAACCAAGGATAAGAGAGTTACAATCCGAACAAGGAGCCAATCTATTTTACTTATTGTGTTATCTGCATTTTATTGTGTTATAAAATTAAAAATCTGAACAACCAAACCCCCCCCACTTCGTGTGTTTAAGCCTTTGACAGAGAAAAATGGTCCTTGAGAGACGACCTAGGACAACTTCCTAGTACTACATTTAATTGTTTTTATTTGACCGGATACGACTTCGATCACCGACTCAAATGATGAGTGGAAAATTTTCTAAGTTAAAAAGGAACTTGACCAAGTAATCGCCCAAACGCCGACTCAAATGATGAGTGGAAAATTTTCTAATTTAAAAAGGAACTTGACCAAGTAACCGCCCAAATGCCGACTCGAATGATGAGTGGAAAATTTTCTAAGTTAAAATGGAACTTGACCAAGTGATCTCCCGAACGCCGACTCAAATGATGAGTGGAAAATTTTCCAAGTTAAAATGGAACTTGACCAAGTTATCGCCCAAACGCCGACTCGAATGATGGGTGGAAAATTTTCTAAGTTAAAAATGGAACTTGAAAAAGTGATCGCCCGAACGCCGACTCAAATGATGAGTGGAAAATTTTCTTAGTTAAAAAGGAACTTGACCAAGTAATCGCCCGAACACCGACTCAAATGATGAGTGGAAAATTTTCTAAGTTAAAAAGGAACTTTACCAAGTAATCGCCCAAATGCCGACTCAAATGATGAGTGGAAAATTTTCTGAGTTAAAATGGAACTTGACCAAGTTATCGCCCAAATGCCAACTCGAATGATGGGTGGAAAATTTTCCAAGTTAAAATGAATTTTGATCAGCAAATCACCGAAGAGCCGATTCAAGTAATAAACAGAAACCTTCCAAGTCAAAACATGGACTTGCGACAAACAAATCGCCCAAATGCCGGTTCAAACTCTTAGTGGAAAATTTCCCAAGTTAAAAAATTATTAACTAGGTAAGTCGTCCGAATTCTGAGTCAATATGGTGAGATAATTAACCTATGACCATCAACATTTCGACTCAGAGATGTAAATGCTATATTCTGTTGAAACCAAGAACCCACATAGGAATCGCCGAAATACCGATTTATCCGACTGAATGTAAGTTAGAAAGTTCACCTTTAGTCGCGAATATACCGTCTTAAATGAGAAAATCAATCATATGATGAAATGACCAATTTAAAGATTCTATTTTGAATTCAGGGGGTCATTCAAATACCGATTGCATGAGCTTAATGGGAATGGGCCGACCTTCTTGATTTATACTCGCCTGTCGCCACCGGCCCGAAACGGGCTTTCGGCATTCGCGAAGGATGGTTGGAATCTTTTATTTGTTTAAAAATATGGATTGCTAGAATGACTTATTCTCAAACTGAGACCTTGTCAAACGAGCAATTTTATTAAAAGGCTCACCAATCCATGTTAATCCCAAGCGGGACCCTCCATGGATTAGCGGTTTTCATAAAAAGGAAGGGTTCATGGAGTCGCCACCAATGTTTTACTCAAAACATTGGAAAAAGAGGTTTAAGGCAATCGATTCAAAAATCGACTTCGGCCATTACAACCAGAGTCGGGTAAGGGAGTCGGTTACGCGTGGGGAAGGTGTTAGCACCCCACAGCGCCCCTTTCGGGTTCCCTATGATAGATTATTTCTAAAAATAATAGTGCGAAATTACTAAATTACCCCTATTTATTCTAAACAATTATAACTTAACTATCTACATGATGACAGTTAAATATACACACAGAAAGCAGTAAAAGGAAGGACTTAAGAAGAAACCTTTGAAGCGTGCTTTTATATTCAAGTAAAACTGGGAAGCTTTTTGGCGTTCCCTCGCTCTACAAGCCCGCTCGCTCCCTCCTAAAAAATTTTAACTATGGAAATCCGGAGGATTTCCCTTCGACTCAGTTTGAGACTCAAGCAAAAAGCTCAGAACTCGAGAACTTTGTCGGATCAACTCTCCGAGTGATTTCTAGGCAGAGCACTGCTCAAAAAAACCCAGAATACTCAAGAAGAGGGTTAAAACTCAGTGTAAAAGTGTCAAATGACGTCCAATTGACGTCATATTTATAGGGATGAGGCGCAGTACGGCCTCTGGGGGTCAATACGGCCCGTATTGAGTTTTTGAACTACAATACGGCCGTATTGAATTCAGTACGGCCGTATTGAAGTTCAAAAAAACTCAATACGGCCGTATTGAGTTCAGTGCGGCCGTATTGAAGTTCAGAAACTTCAATACGGCCGTATTGAGTTTAGTGCGGCCGTATTGTAGTTCAAAATGTTCAATACGGCCGTACTGAACTTTTGGGAGGCCGTATTGGGCTTCATTCCCTCCACTTCCTTATTTTGAGCTACTCTAAGACTTCTAAACCTACGAATAATCATCCTAGGGTCTTCCGGGGTCTTCCAGGAGTCCTTCCGGCTGACTTTCCTTTGGTCTTCGAGGGTCTTCGAGTCTTATTTCTGACCCGGACAATTTTAGGGGTCTACAGCTGCCCCCCCTTTTCTTAGTCAAATGGCTTTTAGTGTACCGTTTGACAAGTAAAGGAGTTGACCCAATTGTCCGGGGAATAAGCCATCCTTCCGACTTGTAGTGTCTTCCGGTGGAAAATTGTTGAGTAGCCTCTCCAGGTTGAGTATTAGTCGTCGCCTCTCCAGGCTCATGCATACCTCGGTGCTCTCGACAACTGGGTAGCTGAGTACCGCCTCTCCAGGCTTGTGCATACCTCGGTGCTCTCGACAACTGGGTAGCTGAGTACCGCCTCTCCAGGCTTGTGCATACCTCGGTGCTCTCGACAACTGGGTAGCTGAGTACCGCCTCTCCAGGCTTGTGCATACCTCGGTGCTTTCGACAACTGGGTAGCTGAGTACCGCCTCTCCAGGCTTGTGCATACCTCGGTGCTCTCGACAACTGGGTAGCTGAGTATTGCCTCTCCAGGCTTGTGCATACCTCGGTGCTCTCGACAACTGGGTAGCTGAGTATTGCCTCTTAGGCTTTGAGATGATTTTGTCTCCACAGTCCACGATGCTGCTTCGACGATTTGTTTTTCTGATTTTGTGCCACTGAGGGCTGGATAACGCAGGGATCCGTCTAGGGGATGTGCAGTCATTCATAGGTTTTTGTGCCCCAACTTGCATTGCTTAGTTGGTACCCATGGGGAATTTCTGACTCCTTGAGGTGTAGACACAAATGCTCTCTCTTGAATTGAGCGATGCCTTATGTTTGGCTGACGTCCTTTGACGTTGGTGGAGTATCCCGGTTATCCTTATTCGGGTATCTCTTTTGGGTTTTCTGATTTTTGTCGCCTCTGTGTAGGCTATTATCCGCTGGGGGATTATGTCGTGATGATTTTGTCTCCACAGTCCACGATGCTGCTTCGACGATTGTTTTTGATTTTGTGCCACTGAGGGCTGGATAACGTAGGGATCCGTCTAGGGGATGTGCAGTTACTCATAGGTTCTTGTGTCCCAACTTTCCATTGAGTAGTTGGTGCCCATTGAGGAATTTCTGTTTCCTTGGGGTGTAGACACGAAGATGCTCTTTCTGAGATGAGCGGTGCCTTATGATTGGCTGACGTCCTTTCGACGTTGGTGGAGTATCCCGGTTATCCTTATTCGGGTGACTCTTTTTGATTTTTGGATTTTGTTGCCTCTGTGTAGGCTGTTATCCGCTAGGGGATTTTGTCATTGGTTGTGATTGGCCTCTTCTGTTAGGCGTATCAGCTTGACGTTCAATGATTGGCTGAGAGCCAGATTCCACTTGGGGAATGATTATTGATCTTTTGGATTTTTCTTTTTGAAGGAGTGCCTCTTGTGTAGGCGACTGGGGATTTGAAGTTCTTATGTATCCCAGAGTATTATTTAGAAAGCCTCTTCAGGCTTAGCTTTACTCTTCGTTTGAGTTGGAAAGCTATCTTCCACTGAGGAAGTTTAAATCCTTTGACTTGGATATTTTGTTTGGATCGTGCTTCCGTTGGGGAATTTTGCTGATCTCGCTTTGATAGCTTTCACTGGGGAATTTGGCCCGTGAGTGGAAGCTGAGATATCTCTGGGGAGTATTATTTCGGCGAGCCTCTCCAGGCTCAATTATTCTGTACGAGTATTATTTCGGCAAGCCTCTCCAGGCTCAATTATTCTGAGAGAGTATTATTTCGGCAAGCCTCTCCAGGCTCAATTATTCTGATGAGGGAGTATTATTTCGGCAAGCCTCTCCAGGCTCAGTTATTCTGTGAGAGTATTATTTCGGCAAGCCTCTCCAGGCTCAGTTATTCTGTACGAGGCGATTGATTTTCTAAATCTTTTTCCTTTTTTGTCGTTTTTGGCTTTTTCTGTATTTTTTTGCCTTTTTTGTCATTTTTTGGCTTTTTCTATATTTTTGCCTTTTTGTCGTTTTTTTTTGCCTTTTCTGTTGACTGCTGTCATACACAAGCAATTTTTCTATTTTTTCCTATTTTATGCAACTGCCTCATGATGAGGTCTTTGAATGTGCAATTAATGTGCGTGATGCACAAAATGCAAGTTTAATTATTTTATTAATTTGTTTTTTTTTTTTTAGAAAAAATGAATGGCTCCCCCTATCCTCCTCTTCTTGGAGGAATTTCTGTCATCGACATGAGGGAGGATTTCTGTTATTGCCAATACGGCCGTTATTCATTTCAGTATGCCCGTATTGAATTGAAAATTTGTTCATAACCCTAATTTTGGTACGGGCGTACTGAACATGATACGGGCGTATAGTTTTTTCTGAAGTTTGATTTTTTTTTTTTGAATAAACAGAGAATAAGTGATTTTCCATTACACCTATCATCTGTATGCATGTATGATGTATGATGCACCTAATTCTATTTGATTCATTTTTCAAAAGAATTAACCGATGCATTTTTTCTGTTTGGATTTTTGCCATTCCTCTAGACGGGCTGTGCGCTGCCAATTTCTGTAACCGAGGAATGATGCGTGTTATATTGAGATGGGCGTCATCAACCCAGTGATCCTCCCCTTCCTTTAGGAGACGTGTCAACCCTCCTATTGACCACTATATCTCCATGTTTCCACTAGATTATTCTAAAATCGTTTGGGACAAGAGAGAAAAGAAAGGAAAGATATTTTTTTGTTCAGAAGTTTGTGTTTTAGAGGGGATTTATTTTTATTTTGAAAAATTGTTTTTGTAAGAATGGCTGGCCAAGGTAGGCTTATTGTGTTTAGGTTTGTTTGTTTAAACATTCATGAAGTTAATCAAATCTTGTTATTGACGTTGTGATTTGACAACTTAGATAACTTCCCTTGAACCTTTCTTTTTGAATTCGGTTCATGGTACCATCATGGATTTCTTTCGTTTTTTGATTGTCCTTATTTTTGCCTAAAACACCCTTTTGTGGCGTTTTAGCGGACCTTTGTTTTTATTCATTTTCGTAACCCTAAATTTTGCCTAGGTCACCCTTTTCGTGGGATTCCTAGCGGGTCTTTTGCTCTTATTTTTGCGCAGCCCCATTTTTGGGTTTCCTGCCGAGCTTCTTTTATTTTAAAAGATTTCTTTTTACCCATGATGGCACTTGTCGAGGCCAAGGGAAGGTGCTCCAAGTTGTCACACACACTTCCACATAAAAAAGATGCGGGTTTATTTTTATAAAGACGATTTTAACCTCATTTATGTTTATTCAAACAGGGTTAAATAATGCGGTCTAGAATTTTATTGTAAGCAAGAAAAGAAGCAATAAGAAATAATGAAGAATGATTTTATTATAATCATAGTGGAAACATGTGCCCTATCGAGGCTCGGGGGTCGGGCTGTCCCCGAGGAGTAATCTCTAATAGTCATCAGGTCTATACATCCCTATCGGAAGGAGAAAAACACTTGACGACGACGACCGGCCTTGACGCTTGTGAACCGGCCTTCCTAAAGATCTGGCTTAAAGAACGTCGAGAAGGATCTTGATTCCTCTTCGTCCTTTGATCTTTATTAGGGTTGTATCCTAACCCTTGTTTCCCCGGATTATCCTTGATAATAGGTAGCTCGGGAATTCCTTGGGAATCCTTGCCAAGTCCTTGTCCTGGCAAGTATCCGTTCTTGATGAGCATATGGGCTACCTTCTTCATTTCTCGGGGAAATGTCTCAACATTGGCGATCTCCAATGCTTGGAAGACGGTTTCTAAAGCTTCCTCTGCTGCATCCACATAAGGTATGTTGGATGGCTTGCTGATGAGTATGTCATCTTCAGCTTGTACAGTCACCAGTTTGTCACCCACTATGAACTTGACTTTCTGGTGGAGCGTAGAGGGTACAACTTTCGCATCATGAATCCAAGGTCGGCCAAGGAGACGGCTGTATGCCGGAGTAATGTCCATCACTTGAAATTCGACGTTGAAGATAGTGGGTCCAATTTGGATTGGAAGATTGATTTCTCCCACTACTTCTCTTTTAGATCCGTCGAAAGCTCGAACGATCATGTTGCTCGGGCGCATTTGGACTCCCTTGATTGCCACTTGATCGAGCGTTCTTTTTGGCATCACATTCAAGGAAGATCCATTATCTACCAAGACTTTAGCGATGTGATACTCCTTGCACTTTACAGAGATGTGCAAGGGCTTGTTGTGGTTCGGTCCCTCAGCGGGGATCTCTTCATCGGTGAAAGAGAGGTGATCATTAGTCGTGATGTGACTAACAATCCCCTCAAATTTGTCTTGGGAGATAGTATGCGACACATATGCCTCGTTCAAGACTTTCAACAGAGCTTGCTGATGCGGTTCGGAGCTTAGGATCAACGACAACAAAGTGATCTTTGCTGGTATCTTGTGAAGTTGATCCACAATGGAGTACTCGCTTTGTTTGATGAATTTTAACAGCTCATCAGTCTCCTCCTCGGATTCTTTATTTTCCTCGGGTTTTTTTCTTTTTCTTTTTCCTTTTCTTTATTCTTGGGAGCTTTATCATGAAGATCATCGGGAGTGTAGATCCTGCCACTCCTAGTCATGCCCCCAAGTCCAGCGATGTTAGAGATATCGCTGTTGGCAGAAGAATGGATGTCGTATATCCACGGCACAGCCTTATTTGATTCGTAGGGGAAAGGTCTTGGAGCAGTGATCCTTAATGGTGTCGGACCTTCCCCTTTATTCGTCTTGATTACCAACAACGGAGTTGATGTGCGCTCGCTTGGCGCGGTTGTTGGCTTACACTTAATAACAAATGGCGTGCGATCCATCTTGAACATACGCATCGATTATTTCTTTTTTTTTTATTAATGTTTATTAATGATTTATTGGGAGGGATGTATGAAATGCAAACCTAGATCCCTCCATGATCTTTGATAAGAATGCATGACATGAGATGATGACGTTGAATATGCATGCATTGTGTTTATTCAACTAAGCATTATCATGTTTTCGGGATATTCCTAAAATGATGCATGATATTGCTTGGTTTGGATAAATAATATTTTTTCTTTTTTTCTTTGAGTATATTTTTTTTGTATTTTTGGGTCAAAAGGGAAACTACCTACATGAATGTGATGATGGTAGATGTTAACACCATGTAATGGAAGATTCTTATTCCCATTTATTCTTATTTAAAAAGGGAATGTTGTATGTTTAAATAATGCAATGTATGCTCAAACAATGTCACATAAACAATGCACACACAATTCACTCATCCACGAACAGTCACGAGCGAATCACGAGGTAGGGGTATCCTGCAGAAAAGTGCATATTCAAGGTGGTTCTAACTGTTCTCACCGGTCTGAGGCCCCCAAGGTGCCCCCATTATAGGGACCCAATTCCTCTCGTCGTAAGTCGATGGAAAGCTCCAACGCATTGTCGGACTCGAGTTCATGGTTATCACCTTGAGTGATGCTTTCCGACAACGGTCTACGGGCACCTATAGACCCATTCGACAACCGGTCGTACTAACATCCACTCCCTATGGCTTACCACTCATGCCCCCAGGTATAGAGGGAACTGTTGTGTGCAAAGGTTCGTGTGCAGTTTGTATTTCAAACAATTGCGTAAATTTAAACATACAACAATTATTAAAGCCAAATAGATAAAGCATGTTATCATACAAGTGAGGGGTAATAAAGTAATTTTAAACTATTATTTTTAGAAATAATCCATCACTAAATGGGACTGACTCTCGAGGCTTCCCCAGCAGAGTCGCCATCTGTCGTCACCGGCGCGAAACGGGCTTTCGGCGTTCGCGAAGGATGGTTGGACTCTTTTATTTGTTTAAAAATATGGATTGCTAGAATGACTTATTCTCAAACTGAGACCTTGTCAAACGAGCAATTTTATTAAAAGGCTCACCAATCCATGTTAATCCCAAGCGGGACCCTCCATGGATTAGCGGTTTTCATAAAAAGGAAGGGTTCATGGAGTCGCCACCAATGTTTTACTCAAAACATTGGAAAAAAAGGTTTAAGGCAATCGATTCAAAAATCGACTTCGGCCATTACAACCAGAGTCGGGTAAGGGAGTCGGTTACGCGTGGGGAAGGTGTTAGCACCCCACAACGCCCCTTTCGGGTTCCCTATGAAAGATTATTTCTAAAAATAATAGTGCGAAATTACTAAATTACCCCTATTTATTCTAAACAATTATAACTTAACTATCTACATGATGACAGTTAAATATACACACAGAAAGCAGTAAAAGGAAGGACTTAAGAAGAAACCTTTGAAGCGTGCTTTTATATTCAAGTAAAACTGGGAAGCTTTTTGGCGTTCCCTCGCTCTACAAGCCCGCTCGCTCCCTCCTAAAAAATTTTAACTATGGAAATCCGGAGGATTTCCCTTCGACTCAGTTCGAGACTCAAGCAAAAAGCTCAAAACTCAAGAACTTTGTCGGATCAACTCTCCGAGTGATTTCTAGGCAGAGCACTGCTCAAAAAAACCCAGAATACTCAAGAAGAGGGTTAAAACTCAGTGTAAAAGTGTCAAATGACGTCCAATTGACGTCATATTTATAGGGATGAGGCGCAGTACGGCCTCTGGGGGTCAATACGGCCCGTATTGAGTTTTTGAACTACAATACGGTCGTATTGAATTCAGTACGGCCGTATTGAAGTTCAAAAAAACTCAATACGGCCGTATTGAGTTCAGTGCGGCCGTATTGAAGTTCAGAAACTTCAATACGACCGTATTGAGTTCAGTGCGGCCGTATTGTAGTTCAAAATGTTCAATACGGCCGTACTGAACTTTTGGGAGGCCGTATTGGGCTTCATTCCCTCCACTTCCTTATTTTGAGCTACTCTAAGACTTCTAAACCTACGAATAATCATCCTAGGGTCTTTCGGGGTCTTCCAGGAGTCCTTCCGGCTGACTTTCCTTTGGTCTTCGAGGGTCTTCGAGTCTTATTTCCGACCCGGACAATTTTAGGGGTCTACATCGTCCAGTCAGATTTTTACCGATCAATCACGAGTTTTGGTCTTCGAGTTATTTATACTCGTCCAGTCAGATTTTTACCGATCATTCCTGAGTTTTGGTCTTCGAGTTATTTATACTCGCCCAGTTGGATTTTTACCGATCATTCATGAGTTTTGGTCTTCGAGTTATTTATACTCGCCCAGTCGAATTTTTACCGATCAATCACGAGTTTTGTCTTCGAGTTATTTATACTCGTCCAGTCAGATTTTTACCGATCAATCACGAGTTTGGTCTTCGAGTTATTTATACTCGCCCAGTCGGATTTTTACATATCAATCACGAGTTTTGGTACCTTTGGAAATAACACATGTTAAAAATCATAGAAGAACAGTAGTGGGATGATATTTATTAAAGTTGAGAAATTATTAGTCTGTGGTGCCTCATTAAAAACCTTCTCAGCAAAAAAACCTCTCTTATTTTTATGGGGAAAAAATACTGAGCTAGGAAAAGAGTGGACCTGATACAAATGAATAAATTAACTATAATAAAATCATAAATTTGCAGCGTTCCAAGTCCTTAGGATCTTCCCTCCATCAAGCGTCCTCAATCGGTAAGCTTATTTGCCGACCACATCGTCAATTTTATAGGGGCCGACCCATTTAGGTGACAGTTTGTTCCTCATTTGAGTTAGCTAAGCGCGCTTCAAAACAAGGTCTCCTACGACAAAATCTCTTGGGACGACCTTTGTATTGTATTTGAAAGCAGCCCTTCGCTGCGTTGCTACTTGATTTATCCGTGCTCTTTCTCTTGTTTCTGTGATCAAATCCAAATCAACTCGTCTTACCTGTTTGGATTCCTCCTCAGAGAAGCCTGTAGTACGTACCGAGGGTTCGACGATTTCAATCGGTATCATCACATCTATCCCGTACACTAGATTGAAAGGGGTGTCCTGGGTCGACGAGTGAACAGTCGTGTGGTATGACCATAACACTCGAGGAAGCTCCCCCACCCATGAAGTGCCTGAGTCCTAGACGCTTTTTTTCAATCCCGAGAGTATAACCTTGTTGGCCGATTCCGCTTGGCCATTAGACTGGGGGTGTTCAACGGAAGTGAACGTCATCTGGATTCCGATCTCCCCACAGAAATCGCGGACTCTCCCACTCGCAAATTGTGTCTCGTTATCTGATACGAGCACTTGAGGAACACTATATCTGCATATCACATTCTTCCAAAAAAATGTCCTTACCTTCTCTGCCGAAATTGTTGCTACTGGCTCCGCCTCGATCTATTTGCTGAAGTAGTCTACAGCCACTATCAAGAATTTCAACTGTCTGACTGCGATCGGAAATGGACCGAGAATATCAATACCCCAGTTGTTAAATGGCCAAGGAGACAAGATTGAATGGAGTCGTTTAGCTGGGGAGTGGTGCAAGGTTGCATGTCTTTGACATCCATCACATTTTCGAACCCAATTGACGCAGTCGTTTCTCAAAGTCGGCCAAAAATACCCCGCCCTCGCGACTTTATATACTAGAGCTCGCCCTCCGATATGACTTCCATACATGCCGCCATGCACTTCATCCATCACTCTTTGCGCTTGCGATGTGGTCAAACATCTCAAAAGGGGAGAGCTAAAACCCCTTCGATACAACCTTTCGTTGATGACTACGAATCTGGGTGACTCCCTCTGTATCAATGACGCCTCCTTTTTATCCTCTGGCAACTCCCCTCGTGTCAAGTATGCAATATATGGTCCCATCCACGAATCTAGCTCTTCTTGGATGAAAAGAACACTCCCCTGTGGCTCACTAATACTCGGCTGAGCAAAGGTTTCTTGGATAACCGACCGAGTAGCCCCTGGCTTCTTTGTGCTTGCTAACTTAGAGAGAAGATCGGCTCACAAATTTTGCTCTCGCGACACATGGTTAAGTGTAAACTCTCGGAAGTTTTCTGATAAGAGCTTAACCTTCTCCAGGTACTTTGCCAATTGGGGATCCTTTGCTTGGAAAGTTCCAGCGACTTGCCCCGTGATCAACTAAGAGTCACTCCGAGCTGATAAACTCGTCGCCCCCATCTCCTTCGCCAAAATCATTCCTGCTAACAACGCCTCGTACTCGGCTTGGTTATTGCTTGCTCGGAACTCAAATCGTAATGACTGCTCCAGTAGTATTCCCCCTGGACCCTCCAAGATGATTCCGGCTCCACTTCCTCCTAGATTCGAAGCACCATCCACTAATACAATCCATTGGGTTTCTCCGACACTACCCTCCTCAACAGGAGGGGTCAATTCCATCAGGAAATCGACTAAGGCTTGAGCCTTTATTGCTCCTCTCGGCTCATACTTGATGGAGAACTCTGATAACTCGACCGACCATTTCATCATTCTGCCTACCAGGTTGGGTTTCTGTAAGACTTGCCAGATCGGATGGTCAGTTCGGATTACCACCTTGTAGCTCTGGAAATAGTGTCTCAACTTCCTCGCAGTAACTAGTATCGCAAGGGCCAGCTTTTCAATCTTTTTGTACCTCGTCTCTACTCCCTGTAAGACCCTACTCACGAAGTAAATAGGAACTTGAGAAGCTTCCTGCTCTTGTACAAGAATCGAACTGAGTGCTCGGTCGAATGCCGATATGTAAACCAACAAGGGGAGGCTCGGTCGGGGTTTTGTCAAAATCGGTGACGATGCCAGTGACCTCTTGAGTTCCGTGAAAGCTTCTTCACACTCGGTCGTCCAAGTGAAACGATCGTTCTTCTTCAGACATTGGAACAGCGGTAACGCCTTATCAGCTGCCCTTGACAGAAAATGAAACAGGGAGGTCATCCTTCCCGCCAGTTGTTGAACCTCCTTCACCGTAGATGGGCTCCTCATATTGATGATGGCCGAACACTTGTCGGGGTTTGCTTCGATGCCACGATGAGTTAATAGAAAACCAAGGAATTTTCCTACTTGGACCCCAAAAGAGCACTTTTCGGGATTCAATTTGAGTTGGTACTTACCGATAGTGTCAAACAATTCCTGCAAGTCGTCAAAATGTCGATCGATGCTCGCCGACTTCACCACCATGTCGTCCACATAAGCTTCCACATTCCGACCCAGCTGATTCATTAAAACCTTGTCCATTAGTCGTTGATAAGTCGCCCCCGATTTCTTTAAACCGAACGGCATAACCCTGTAGCAAAAATTGGCTTGATGTACTATGAAGGCTTTCTTGTCTTCATCTGCTGAATGCATGCAGATCTGGTTGTACCCCAAGTAAGCATCCATGAAACTCAGTAACTCGTACCCCGACGCTCCCTCAACCAAGCAGTCTAGGTTGGGCAGCGGGTACGAGTCCTTTGGGCACGCCTTATTAAGGTCGGTGAAGTCCATACACATTCTCCACTTTGCATTACTCTTGCAAACCATCACCAGATTTGCTAACCAGGTCGGATACTGGATTTCTCGGACATGTCCTGCCCTTACCAATTTCTTCGTTTCTTCCGCAATGGCCCTTCGTTTCTCCTCTCCAAACTTCCTCCTCTTTTGGATCACTACTTTTGCATTAGGGTCTATAGCCAGCTTGTGGCATAGGAAATCGGGGTCAATGCCAAGCATAACGCTGGAGTGCCATGCAAATGCCGACGCATTTTCCTTTAGAACCTTAACCAACCTTTCTTCATTTTCTGGAGCTAAAGAAGTACCGATCTTCACCGTTTTTCCTTCCATCATTGCTACTTCCTTGACATCTTCCGCAGGGGCGGGTCGGTGATCAAACTGACCCATCCTAGGATCCAGTTCGATGGAATGAATGTGTTTTTCAGCTGGTGTGGTATATAAACGCCTTCTTGCCTTCAAACTGTCCGCGTAACACTTTCGGGCGATCTCTTGGTCCACCTTGAGGACTCCGACATCCCCATTCGGCAATGGATACTTCACTTTCAGATGCGATGTTGACACAACGACCCCCAGTTTATTCAACGTAGGCCTGCCGATGAGTATGTTGTAGGACGACTAAGCATTCACCACTAAGTACCAAATGGTCACCGTTTTCATCTGCGAGCCCTGACCAAAGGTCGTTTCTAGATCAGCATACCCCCTAGCCATAACCTGATCTCCTGCAAAACCTACTAGGGTTCCCACGTAAGGTACCAATCGGTCGTTGGGGATCTTCATTCCCACGAAAGCTTCCCAAAAGAGGATGTCGGTCGAGCTTCCCTGGTTGACCAGAACGCGCTTCACATTATAGTCCATCACTATCGTCGAAATGACGATAGGATCATCCTCATGAGGAGCTACTCCTTCATAGTTAGCATCTGAGAAGGAAATCGTGGGTTGGGGAGGCCGGTGGATTTCTGACACGGACAAGACGGACCGTGTGTACCTTTTCTGCGCGGCTGAAGTGACTCCTCCTCCCGCAAATCCTCCTACCACCGTGTTGAAGTCCCCGTGAATCGTTTGTTGATGGACCTCTGATTCCTTTGCTTGGGTGTCCTTGACGGGGGTCCTCTCTCTATGCCTATCCCTCCTTGTGTCGTCCTACGCACGCCTGTGTCGCCTGTCCGATGAGCCTTCTTCCTGCTTTCTTGCCACAAACTTTTTCAGGCGTCCCTCCTTGATCAAGCGTTCAATCTTTCTTCCAAGGACAAAACAATTTTCCGTGGAATGCCCATGAGTCCTATGAAACTCACACTAGTCCTTCTTGAAGGGACCCAACTGGCGTTCAGTCGCTGTTGGAAACTCAAACAGCGATGCACTGTTGACATCATGAAGTATCTGCCTCCTAGGAACATTGAGCGGAGTAAACTTCTCTTCGTCGTTGGCTCGTGTCCACTCGCCCCTTGGTCGAGCCCCATGATCGGTCTGTCGGTAATTTCCCTCTTTCATATTATAACGGTCACGCCGCTTATTCCAATCTGAATGCGGTCGGAGATGTTTGTTGCTCTCCTTATTGCTACCTCCTGCTTCTCGGCTTTTCACTGCCTTTTTATTAATTTGACCTTCCTCCATCTTGATGTGACTCAGGGCAAAATCTCTCACCTCCGACATCGTTTGGCAATTCACTCTCTCAAGCGCGATGTCAAAGGCACCAGACCTTAGGCCTTTCTGAAATGCGATGACCGCCATTCTTTCATCCAGAGACGCTATCCTCAAAGCAACCTCATTGAACGTTTGCAAAAAATCCTTCAACAACTCCTCGCGTTGCTGCTTGAGATCAAACAAGTCTGACGTGATCGGCGGTTTCTTTTTGTTAGCGGCGAACTGTGCCATGAAGAGCCGATTGAAAACATCAAAGTCGGTGATTGATCGGTCAGGGAGACCACTGAACCAATCAAGTGCTACCTTTTTGAGTGTGCCCATGAACAGCTTGTAGCGAATTTCCATACTCCCTCCACAAATCAGCATTTGAGCGCGGAAATCCGTCAAGTGCTGACTAGGATCCCGAGTTCCATCAAAAGGCTCGACTTGGGGAACCCGATGATCCCTCGGGATGGTCGTGGCCTCTATGGCTTCCGAGAAAGGTCGAAAATCCCTGGGGACTTCCATCATGACATCTTCCTCCATCGTCCGGGCGTTGGCCGTTATCATAGCTTGCATCTCGTCCGCCCGCCTCTTGATCTCCTCGTTTTCTCGTTGAATAGCCTCCTCTCTTTCCCTGGATCACGCATTCTCCTCCCTCAAGCCATTGATCAATGCCATTATCTCCTCCATGGTAGGGTGTTGTGAGTCACTATTGGATGTGCCACCTCTCGCCATAGTAGAGTCTAGGTTTTTCGTATTGCTTGGGGCGTAGGAAGAGTTTTACCGTAGCCCCACGGTGGGCACAAAAATGTTCTGGCCAAAAGGTGGACTAGGGTTTCTTCATAGGTTAAGCCTTAGAGCTAGAGCATTCAAAAGTGTAATTAATCTGCCTTCTCAACTCTAGGGTTTTAGGTTTTATAGTTTCTTGTTTATGGGCCTTATATATGGGCCCCGAGAGTGTGGGGATTTCCCTAACCGTTCTTATCTGGAAGATGCTTGGTGGATGTGACGGGACCCTGGCCTCGTTATCGGGTAGAATCTATATGGGGAAGTCTAATCGGTATTTGGACGACTAGGTCCGCACAAAGGGTATACTCGGCTACTGGCCGAGTGGGTTCTTACTAGCAATTGGGATCGGAATATGACCGATTGGACTTGTGCAGAGAAAGCCAGGTCGGGAATCGACCGAGTGACTCTTAGAGGAAGAGAGAGTGTCGGTCAAGACTGTAATCAGATTGTCACACGTAGAGGGGTCGGGTCAGATTTCGACCTGGACGGTACACTTGCCTTCTGCCCTGAGCCTATAAGGCGAGAGGGCTTAAGACCGAGCTGTTACGATCTTATCGGGAGTAGGCCGAGACACAGGTCAGATTCCGACCGGGACGGTACAGCTATGAATCATATTTTCAATAGTAATATTGATATCAATCATGAATTAATAAAAGCATAAGAGTTATATTGAACAAATAAAAATAAATAAATGAATAAATAAAAAGGTTCCCAATCCCCCTCCCTCCCACTCCTCAGGGTTTATTGTACAAATTTTTTCACCCAAAAATTCCACCTCCGACGTTTCTTTATTGATATGATATTAGTTAGAGCTGTCAAAACGGGTCAGTCCGGCCCGTTTGGCCCGGCCCACCTCAACCCACTTTTTAAGTGGGCCAACCCGGCCCGGTCCACCAAATATATTATGCAAATTTTTCTAGCCCGACCCGGCCCACCACGGGTAGGTGGGCTAAACGGGTCGCCCACCAACCCACCTGATTTAAAAAAAATTATAATTTAAAATCAATTTTAATATAAAATAATATTTAATCTAAAGTAAAAATTATTAAACTAAGTATCATGGATACAACATTAAAATTAAATTAATAAGTGTGCAACTTTAAAAAATTAAAACAAAAAATAAAAAATCTTTCATGAGAGTGATTATTCATCAATATTAAATTTTATTAGAGGTTTGGATAGATAAATTTATAGTAATATCATATTGTTTAACATTGATTTTATCTTTATCTATAAAAAAATGATATCTTATTAGAATAATGCATATATAATAATAAATAGTTAAGTGAGTTGTTAGTGGATTGTTAGTGGGTTCAGGGGATGGGTTGGTAAGTGGGTCAGGTGGGCCGCCCGGCCCACCACAGGTTCAACCCGGGTGGGCTGGGTCGAAAGTGGGCCGGGTCACATTTTTTGACCCATCATAAATTTTTTCATTTTTTTGGCCCGGCCCGACCCGTTTTCAAGGTGGGCTGGGTTGACCCACGGGCTGAAGCCCACTTTGACAGCTCTAATATTAGTTAGCTCTGAGACAATAAAACGCCTCCACCAAAGCATTTTTTTCTATTTTCAGAATACTCCAAAAACTTCTCCACCGCTCTGCGTTTTCTTTGAATATCAACCAACAACTAATCGGTTTAAAACTAATATAAATAATTTATCTTTTATATATTAAAATATTTATTTTGGTATTTTATATTTTATATTTTATATTTGAATTAACTTGATTCTTTAAAAATAATGATACTTTTAATTTTGTGACAAAATTTGAATTAATTTTTTGACTTATTCAAGAAATGAAACTCATAATATATATTATCTTCATTTATATAAAAACTATAAAATGCAGTTGACCTTTGAATTCAAAAGGGACATAAGCATAATGAAAATTGTATGAAAAATATATTCTATGAACAATTTAGAAAATAATATCAAATTAGATATTTTTGAAAATTTTGATTTTCACCATTTTATGACACTTTTGGTTTGAATTTCAATTGCATTAAATAATTTTCATGTAAGTGAATTTTATGATATAAGTTTAAAGTCTTGAATAAGTAAAATAAAAAAAAAAAGGCTTAAAAGAACTAAATTGAAATAAATTCAGGAGATAAAAAACTAAAATGAAATAAAGGACTAAATAATTTTAAAATATAAGATAAAGAACTAAAAGTATAATTTATTTTAATTTTTAATATTATATCTTGAATTTTATATATAAATTAAAATAGTTATTTGAAATGAAATTATTTTGAATGTATACTTAATATATTTAAAAATATTTATTTATTAAAATTTTAATTGTATAAATAAACATTCATTTTCTGTAATTTGAATTTTAATAATATTTTTAAAAATAAATTATCAAAAGTTAAAAATAATATGTTATAATTTAAATTTAAATTTAAAATTTAAAATATAACTTGTATATTTAAATTAGTTATTTATTATAAGTTTTAATTACATGAAAACATGTTTATCTTGTGCAATGAAAAAAAAATATTAGTATTATTTAAACAAAAAATTAATAAATTGAAAAGTCTCTTTATATTTTGAATTTTTTTATTTAAATTCTTAAGCACGTCATCTTTTATATATACTTGTTTTTTTTTTCAGGAAATTTATAAAATATAAAAGTCAAACATCATATATATATATATATATATATATATATATATATATATATATATATATATATATATATATATATATCAATGAGTCTAATGTATACACTAGTTCAAAGTAATCGCCTTCCAGATGTTTTGTTGAAGTGAATATGTCACTGGAATATATCTATAAATGAAAATGCACTTATTTTTTGTTTATTAAGTTTAATGAGTTGAAATAATAATAAGAACAACTATAATATTGAGGATTTGAAAAACATAAATGATATGGGTGATATATAACTATAATATATAAAGTTAGATGAATTATATTTTTTTTTTGAAATATAATTATAGTATACTAGTTATTAAAATACTAGTTATTAATTCTTTATATGTGTATATTAAATATTATTAAAATTGAACAAAAACTTAAAAGTAATCAAAGTGATTATATTTTAGTATATTTTAAAATGAATATATTACGTTAATTTTGTTTTATAAGAATGAAGTATCAAATCATCTTGAATTAATATAAAATTTTGTATATATGATCCAAGAGTAAAGAATTTTCAATCTAATGGTTGAATTTACAAAATTCACATTTAATATAAGATTATTAAACAGTGTAATATTTAGTAAAAGTTACACCTGTATTATTATAACTCTTATATATATATATATATATATATATATATATATATATATATATATATATATATATATATATATATATATATATATATATATATATATATATATATATATATATATATATATATATATATATATATATATCAAAGTGCTCGTACTCACTCAAGGTACTAGGTCCACTCTTGCTTATACATAGTTACGTAATTAAACATTAATTTCTTCGTGAATGAAATTCGCGTATTAGAATTAGCTCCAAAGTCCAAACACGGATCGCTACTTTTCCCAATTTTTGTCACGGTTCTACGCACATGCGTATGCATTGAGGTCGGATGATGGAAACCGTTCATTAAATTGTTCTCAACGATTCAACGAACATGACAATTATCTGCTGTACGTTTTTGCGATTCGCTTAAATATTCACGCGGAGAGTTTTATCGCCTCATAATTGTCCTGTCTCTAAATATACTTGTCTTCAATAAATAAATAAATAAGTATATTTAATATTTACTAATTAATATATATATATATATATATATATATATATATATTACAAAAACTAAAATAAAATAACATAGTTATAAAAAATTGAAAAAAATAGAGTAAAGTTTTAAGGAAATAAGACGAGTCGAATTATACTTGGATAAAAAAAAAATTCTAGATAAGTGAAATAATGTAAATCTTTAGACAACTAAAACTCTACAGATACGAAATAATGTAAATGCATTGAAAAATAGAATGCTATATATAATTTAAATTCATCCTTAAAAAATAATATGGAATAATTGATTTTGTGTTAAATTAAAAAAAAAAAAAGATTATTTTTATTTTAAGCAACACATTAAAGTCTCTTCTACAACAGCTGCCTTGGTGGAAACTGTTGGCAATAGAAACAACACTGGCGTGGAAGTTAAGAGGACTATTACGTGGGGAAAACTCAATATTGACGTGTGTTGGGATTTGAGTTTGGTGTTGGAAAGGAATGATCTACTTATTTAAGAATAAGTCTATCTATACTTACTTTATTCAATAACTCATTGTCTCTATATCAAATTTCAACAATTTAACCGTTGAATTAAAAGTTCTTAATACATAAATCAAATATATATTTTTTAAAAAAGTTTGAAAGCTATTTGATACCAAATTTCATTAATTCAAATCAACATATAAAATATTTTTATAATTATTTGTCAATTTGAATTAATAAAATAGAATATCAAATAATTTTCAATTTTTTTAAAATTTGCAAACTTGATCTATACATTCAAAACATTTATCAACAATTAGATTGTTATAATTTAATGTAGAACATGAGTCATTCAATTAAGTAAGTTTAAGTAGATTTACTCTTAAAGTAAGTAATCTCTCCTATTATTTTTTTTTATATTATATAGATATATAAATTGACCTATTAGATACAATAAACTTTTTTATAAGTTTAAACTCAACATTTTTAAGTAAATATTTTTTTAAAAAAAATTAAGCCTAACTTTTGTATTAAATATAGATCAAATCAATCTTTAAATAAGCCAAGTCATAAACTTCTATTTAAGAACTGACCTATTAAAAAATGTCACGTAAGTAAATTGACTTTAATTTTTTTTAAGACAATTTCAAAATGCATTTTACTTTTACAACTTTATATACTCTTAACCTTGGAGGAAGTGACATTAACAATGACACTAATAGAGTAATGGATGTTCTTACGACACATGAGTTCCTACACGATGGAAGAATAACCAAATATTAAGTCAAACTCTTTTATAGTAAGATGACAACCTCGTAGAAATGATAGTCATTGATGACAAACTTGATGTCATTAACAAGATCGTAGATTATGAAAAATCATCCCTCATCTAAAGGATTGGAGTTTGGATAGAGGGGTTTAAAGTTTGTAGTGTCAAATTTGAATAGAAAACAAGAACACAACACAAATTAAGGTTTGACTATGGGGAATTGTAATACCCATTTTATTATTATGGCATTTTCGTAAATTTTCAAAGGTATAGGGGTATTTTTGTAATTTTATTATTGGATGGCATTTTAGTAATTATCGGTGGCATTTTCGTAATTTTTATTAAAATTTTTGGGGCATTTTCGGATTTTGGAACGGGCTGTTCCAAAAGCGGAACGGGCCGTTCCAAAAGAGAAAAACACGTGTTCTGGGGTTACGCAGAACAGGGCCGGAACGGGCCGTTCTCCAAAGGAGAACGGGCCGTTCTGCTTGGAGAACGGGTCGTTCCCCTTGCAGAACGGGCCGTTCTGCTTGGAGAACAGGGCGTTCTCCTTGCAGAACGGGCCGTTCCGAAAGGAGAACGGGCCGTTCTGCTGGGTTTCGAAACGGGCCGTTCCGGGGCCGTTCCAGTCGAAAATTTTACGTTGTTCTGAAGGGTTCAGAACGGGCGTTCCGTTTTCGGAACGGGCCGTTCTGGTTAGGTGGCGAAAATTTGCTATAAATAGGGGCCTTGGGGTGTTGGGAATGTATGCCTTGAGAGAGAGAATTCCTAGAGAGAGAAAGAAGAGAGAGAAAGGGAGAAAGAGAGAGGAAAGAGGAGAGGAAGAAAGAAGAATCCAGTAGAGGAGATTCTGCCCGAGTTTCGGTTCCTGTTTAAGGAGAGAGGTGGAGGTTCTGCCCGAGTTTCAGTTCAGGTTTATACAAGTAAGGGTGGCATTTATAAAATTAATCTAGTATGCTAAGTAAGGGTAGTGCTTATAAAATTAATCTAGTGCGTATGACCATGATAGGAATAGTATAATTTTAATATGCTATTTTATGTGGAGATTTTCATTTCATATAGTATAATTTGGATCAATTGATGGTTGTTTTGGATATTTATATTATTATTATATTGACAAATTGGCATGGTTATGGTTATGTTTAATTATGGAATATGCTGTGTATGTGGTTTGGAAAAGTAAATAGGACTTAAAGGAGTAAGGTTATGGTATGGATTAGATCTCTTGGTGAGATCAGGATATAATCTTTGGAAAAATATGAAATTGGGAATCCCATGGTGAGGATTCCAATGTAGAACTTTTCCAAAGGTTATATGATAAACCACTTCAGATGTTAGGTGGATTCTGAAGTACTCCTTTAAGTATTCTATTTGCTACCGGTATGGGGGCCAAGCCGAGTCATACCGATGGATGAAGTGGCTATGATCACCAGGGTTACGTGACGACGTAATTCCAGCTGTATATTTTCCATGAGAGGTCAGGTGTGATTCCTGTGTTGCTGATATGTTTCAGCGTGCGTGTCAACACTTGGTGGATGGTGTTGAGGCCAACATTGTGAGTATATGTTGGTGTGAGATCATGGAATAATTATACAGTGGTGTGACTTTGTTTCTGGATGTGGAATATGTATACAAATGGTGTGGATTGTATGCATTGGATTCTAGATTTGATTTATATTTGGCATGGAAATAACTATTTATAAGGTTTATTTCCTTGGTGCGGATATATATATATTATGGATAAATATCTGTTTAATGATATTTTATCATGTACTATGGTTGGTTTTATATGTGCTAACCCTTGCATGTTTCCATGTGGTTTGGACTGTGATGATCTCACTATGTGGGGGAGCAGATCAGGTGTGAGGCTTGGGATAGCAAGAAGTCTTCTGATAGCTGCTTTGAGTAGTAGCAAGGTTTAGAGCTTGACCAGCACCTAGGGTGTCTATATTATTATGGGATTACTGTATAACTTTACTAAGGATGATGACTCTGCCATAGCAGATTATATTATATATTTTGGAAACAAATTATATGTTATTGTATAATTACACTCTAGCGTAGCTGGCTTTTGCTCTATTTTCTTTATTTTATATATTTTATTTTGGTTGGTTATTGATGTGACGGCCTAGGGTGGGTCGTTACAATTTTGGTATCAGAGCTGGTCGAGTCTCTTTAGGGTTTGTGGGGAATGGTCTTGTTACATTTCCGTTGTGTGGAAATGAAAGGAACTTCATGAGTAACTCATGAGTTTCTTAATCTTGATTAGGAATTTCTTATGAGTTTTAGTGTAAACTCATAAAATTCCTTGATCTTTCATCTTGATTAGGATGGTTGGTAGGGGAAACAATTCTAATCCTTCTTCAGGCATGGATGCGCAACAGATTGCTCAAGCTATGGAGCAAATTGCTGCTGCTATTGGACAACAGAATACTTTGTTAGCTCAGATGGAGACCAACCGGGCTACAGCTGAAGCAGCTAGGGTTGAAGTACCTGATGAATATAGGGGCTTGTCAGAATTCAGAAAAGGGAATCCTCCTCAATTTACAGGTGTTGATGGACCTGAAGTTGCTGACCAGTGGATTGAGGAGATGGAGAAAATCTTCATGGTGATGCAATGCCCCGAGGAGAGGAAGCTAAATTATGCTGTTTATATGCTAGTGGGTGAGGCTAGCTTCTGGTGGAAGGGTGCTCAAGCTATGATGGAGGCTAGAGGTGAAGCGGTAAATTGGGATAACTTTAAAAAGGTGTTTCTGGAGAAATATTTTCCAGATAGTGCCAGATA
Source organism: Cajanus cajan (assembly GCF_000230855.2). Taxonomy (NCBI): domain Eukaryota; kingdom Viridiplantae; phylum Streptophyta; class Magnoliopsida; order Fabales; family Fabaceae; genus Cajanus; species Cajanus cajan. Next base: position 75,571,224 of record NC_138517.1, read on the forward strand.
TGCTAAGGAAGCTGAATTTTTGAGATTGCATCAAGGAAATATGTCAGTACAAGAATATGTGGTCAAGTTTGAACACTTGGCTAGATATTATTCTCAAGCTATCACTGAAGCCTGGAGGTGCAGGAAGTTTAGTGAGGGTTTAAGATTTGAGCTGAAAAAGACTATTGTCCCTATGGAAATTATGGAGTTCCCAATTCTAGTTGAAAAGGCAAAAACAGTTGAGAGATTTGAAGGAGGAAATAAAATGGAAAAGGGTTCAGAGGGATCATCTGGATTTGGTAGGGGGAAACATCTTCAAAAGAGACCATCTCAGTTTCAAATTGGGAATGCTAATAAGAAACCAATGGGGACTACTACAGGAGCTGTTAGATGTTATAGATGTGGAGGCCCACATATGATAAGGGATTGTCCTACAAAGAATTATGCTTGTTTTAAATGTGGCAAGGTGGGTCACATGGCTAAAGATTGCAATGTCAAAAATATTCCAGCTAGAGAGAACCAGAAAGTGGATCGGCCTACTGCAGCAGGTCGTGTCTTTGCTTTAACAGGTGCTGAAGCTGAAACGACATCTGAGCTGGTAAAAGGAAAGGGCAAAGCTGATGGTAATGATATTTCTATTTTATTTGATTCTGGTGCTTCACATTCTTTTATTTCTTATGAATGCGTGGCAAGGTTAAATTTGGTTGTGAGTTCCTTGTGTGTGGATCTAGTTGTTTCTACCCCAGCTTCAGGGTCTATTTTGACTTCTGAGGTTTGTTTGAGATGTCCAGTGGAGGTGGAAGGGCGTTGTTATAAAGTGAATTTGTTTTGTTTACCTCTATCTGATTTGGATGTGATTTTAGGGATGGATTGGCTTTCTGCCAATAGGATTTTGATAGATTGTTCAGAGAAGAAATTAATCTTTCCTACTGATGAACAGGAGAGATTTATTTCTAATAGACAGGTGGATGGGTTGTTGAAAAATGGAGCTCTTGGGTTTATGATCTTATCTTTTATTAGTATAGAGAATGAAAAGTTGTTGAATAGTATTGATGTTGTTAGAGAATTTCCAGAAGTTTTTCCAGATGATGTTCCGGGATTACCACCAAAGCGAGAGTTAGAGTTTAGTATTGATCTTATACCAGGGGCGGGACCAGTGTCCATTTCTCCTTATAGAATGGCACCAGCGGAGTTGTTTGAATTGAAAAAGCAGGTTGAGGAGCTTTTGGAGAAGCAGATGATCAGACCAAGTGTCTCTCCGTGGGGAGCACCAGTGTTATTGGTAAAGAAGAAGGATGGTGGTGTGAGGTTATGTGTGGATTACAGGCAGTTAAATAAATTGACAATCAAGAATAAGTATCCTTTGCCAAGGATAGATGATTTGATGGACCAATTGAGGGGAGCTTCTGTTTTCTCCAAGATTGATTTGAGATCTGGGTATCACCAGATTCGGGTAAAGGAAGAGGACATACCAAAGACTGCTTTCAGGACTCGATATGGTCATTATGAGTATGTTGTCATGCCTTTTGGAGTGACGAATGCTCCAGCTATTTTCATGGATTATATGAACAGGATTTTCAGACCCTTTCTGGATAAGTTTGTGGTGGTGTTCATCGATGATATTCTGGTTTATTCTAAATCTATGGAAGAACATAGAGAACATCTGAGGATAGTTTTGCAGGTATTGAAGGAGAAACAATTATTTGCAAAGTTGTCAAAATGTGAGTTTTGGTTATCTGAAGTTAAGTTCTTGGGTCATGTGATTTCTGCACAAGGAATTGCAGTTGATCCTACTAAGGTGGAAGCGATTTTGAGGTGGGAGCGTCCAAAATCAGTTACTGAAATTAGAGGTTTTGTGGGATTGGCTGGCTATTATAGAAGATTTATAGAAGGATTTTCTAAAATAGTTATGCCTTTGACACAGCTGACTAGGAAGGATCATCCTTTTATATGGACGGAGGAGTGTGAAAGGAGTTTTCAAGAGTTAAAGGAAAAGCTGACGTCGTCTCCAGTGTTGATTTTGCCAGATCCTAATAAATCTTTTGAGGTTTATTGTGATGCATCTCATCAAGGTTTAGGATGTGTTCTTATGCAAGATAGACAGGTTGTGGCCTATGCATCTAGACAGTTAAAGACTCATGAACGGAATTATCCTACGCATGATCTAGAGTTGGCTGCGGTGGTTTTTGCTTTGAAGATTTGGAGACATTATCTCTATGGAGCAAAGTTTGATGTGTTCAGTGATCATAAGAGTTTGAAATATTTGTTTGATCAGAAAGAGTTAAATATGAGGCAAAGGAGGTGGATTGAGTTTTTGAAAGATTATGATTTTCAGTTAATGTACCATCCAGGTAAAGCAAATGTGGTGGCAGATGCTTTGAGTAGAAAATCTCTTCATATGTCTTACATGATGGTTAAAGAGATGGAGTTGGTAGAGAAATTCAGGGATATGAATCTTAATGTTGTGATTGCCTCAGATTTTATTAGTTGTGGTATGACTACCATTACTAGTGATTTCTTAGAGATGGTGAAACAAAAACAAGTTCAGGATGCGAGTTTGAACAAGGTTAAGGAGTTGATGAGTTCTGGGAAAGCTGAAGGATTTGAACAAGGTACAGATGGAATTTTGAGGTACAAGAGTAGAATTTGTATTCCACAAGATGAGGAGTCGAAGAAGTTGATACTTGAGGAAGGTCATAAAAGTAAGTTGAGTGTACATCCAGGTATGACAAAAATGTATCAAGATTTGAAGAAAATGTTTTGGTGGAATGGGATGAAAAGGGAAATAGCTGAGTATGTTGCATCTTGCATTGTGTGTCAAAAAGCTAAAGTAGAACATCAAAAACCAGGAGGTTTGTTACAAATGATGGAAGTGCCAGAATGGAAATGGGATAGTATAACCATGGATTTTGTTGTTGGATTACCAAGGTCTGCTAAGAATTGTGATTCTATTTGGGTGATCGTGGATAGATTAACCAAGTGTGCTCATTTCCTTCCAATGAATATAAAGTGGTCCTTGGAAAAGTTAACTCAATTGTATATTAAGGAGATTGTTAGATTACATGGTGTGCCCTCCAGTATCATCTCTGATAGGGATCCTCGTTTTACATCCCGATTTTGGCAGAGTTTGCATCAGGCGTTAGGAACTAAGTTGAGACTCAGTTCTGCTTATCACCCACAAACTGATGGGCAGTCTGAGAGGACTATCCAATCTTTGGAGGACTTGTTGAGGGCTTGTATTTTGGATCATCTAGGAAATTGGGAAGAGATGTTGCCTTTGGTCGAGTTCACTTATAATAACAGTTTTCATGCAAGTATAGGAATGGCACCATTTGAGGCTCTGTATGGGAGGAAATGTCGAACACCTTTGTGTTGGTTTAAAGAGGGAGAATCAGTGATGGTGGGGCCAGAGATCATCTTACAGACTACTGAAAAGGTGAAACAAATTCAGGAAAGAATGAGAGCTGCTCAGAGTCGGCAAAAGTCTTATGCAGACAAAAGGAGGAAACCTTTGGAGTTTTCAGAAGGAGAACATGTGTTTTTGAAAGTAACTCCTACCACAGGTGTGGGAAGAGCTATCAAAGCTAAGAAGTTGAATCCTAAGTTTATTGGACCGTATCAAATTCTCAAGAGGATTGGACCAGTGGCATATCAGATTGCATTACCTCCATTCCTTTCTAATCTGCATGATGTGTTCCATGTTTCACAACTGAGGAAGTATATTCACGATCCAAGTCATGTCTTGGAATCAGAGGCAGTACAAGTTAAGGAAAATTTAACTTTTGAGAAACAGCCAGTTTCAGTGGCAGATAAGAAAGTTAAACAGTTGCGAGGTAAATCTATCAATTTGGTGAAAGTTATTTGGGATGCGATTACTAATGAAGCTACTTGGGAGTTGGAGGAAAGGATGAAGGATCAATACCCATATCTCTTTTAGAGTAAGTGAATTTTCGAGGACGAAAATTTTTGTTGTTGGAGAGAATTGTAATACCCATTTTATTATTATGGCATTTTCGTAAATTTTCAAAGGTATAGGGGTATTTTTGTAATTTTATTATTGGATGGCATTTTAGTAATTATCGGTGGCATTTTCGTAATTTTTATTAAAATTTTTGGGGCATTTTCGGATTTTGGAACGGGCTGTTCCAAAAGCGGAACGGGCCGTTCCAAAAGAGAAAAACACGTGTTCTGGGGTTACGCAGAACAGGGCCGGAACGGGCCGTTCTCCAAAGGAGAACGGGCCGTTCTGCTTGGAGAACGGGTCGTTCCCCTTGCAGAACGGGCCGTTCTGCTTGGAGAACAGGGCGTTCTCCTTGCAGAACGGGCCGTTCCGAAAGGAGAACGGGCCGTTCTGCTGGGTTTCGAAACGGGCCGTTCCGGGGCCGTTCCAGTCGAAAATTTTACGTTGTTCTGAAGGGTTCAGAACGGGCGTTCCGTTTTCGGAACGGGCCGTTCTGGTTAGGTGGCGAAAATTTGCTATAAATAGGGGCCTTGGGGTGTTGGGAATGTATGCCTTGAGAGAGAGAATTCCTAGAGAGAGAAAGAAGAGAGAGAAAGGGAGAAAGAGAGAGGAAAGAGGAGAGGAAGAAAGAAGAATCCAGTAGAGGAGATTCTGCCCGAGTTTCGGTTCCTGTTTAAGGAGAGAGGTGGAGGTTCTGCCCGAGTTTCAGTTCAGGTTTATACAAGTAAGGGTGGCATTTATAAAATTAATCTAGTATGCTAAGTAAGGGTAGTGCTTATAAAATTAATCTAGTGCGTATGACCATGATAGGAATAGTATAATTTTAATATGCTATTTTATGTGGAGATTTTCATTTCATATAGTATAATTTGGATCAATTGATGGTTGTTTTGGATATTTATATTATTATTATATTGACAAATTGGCATGGTTATGGTTATGTTTAATTATGGAATATGCTGTGTATGTGGTTTGGAAAAGTAAATAGGACTTAAAGGAGTAAGGTTATGGTATGGATTAGATCTCTTGGTGAGATCAGGATATAATCTTTGGAAAAATATGAAATTGGGAATCCCATGGTGAGGATTCCAATGTAGAACTTTTCCAAAGGTTATATGATAAACCACTTCAGATGTTAGGTGGATTCTGAAGTACTCCTTTAAGTATTCTATTTGCTACCGGTATGGGGGCCAAGCCGAGTCATACCGATGGATGAAGTGGCTATGATCACCAGGGTTACGTGACGACGTAATTCCAGCTGTATATTTTCCATGAGAGGTCAGGTGTGATTCCTGTGTTGCTGATATGTTTCAGCGTGCGTGTCAACACTTGGTGGATGGTGTTGAGGCCAACATTGTGAGTATATGTTGGTGTGAGATCATGGAATAATTATACAGTGGTGTGACTTTGTTTCTGGATGTGGAATATGTATACAAATGGTGTGGATTGTATGCATTGGATTCTAGATTTGATTTATATTTGGCATGGAAATAACTATTTATAAGGTTTATTTCCTTGGTGCGGATATATATATATTATGGATAAATATCTGTTTAATGATATTTTATCATGTACTATGGTTGGTTTTATATGTGCTAACCCTTGCATGTTTCCATGTGGTTTGGACTGTGATGATCTCACTATGTGGGGGAGCAGATCAGGTGTGAGGCTTGGGATAGCAAGAAGTCTTCTGATAGCTGCTTTGAGTAGTAGCAAGGTTTAGAGCTTGACCAGCACCTAGGGTGTCTATATTATTATGGGATTACTGTATAACTTTACTAAGGATGATGACTCTGCCATAGCAGATTATATTATATATTTTGGAAACAAATTATATGTTATTGTATAATTACACTCTAGCGTAGCTGGCTTTTGCTCTATTTTCTTTATTTTATATATTTTATTTTGGTTGGTTATTGATGTGACGGCCTAGGGTGGGTCGTTACAATTTTGGTATCAGAGCTGGTCGAGTCTCTTTAGGGTTTGTGGGGAATGGTCTTGTTACATTTCCGTTGTGTGGAAATGAAAGGAACTTCATGAGTAACTCATGAGTTTCTTAATCTTGATTAGGAATTTCTTATGAGTTTTAGTGTAAACTCATAAAATTCCTTGATCTTTCATCTTGATTAGGATGGTTGGTAGGGGAAACAATTCTAATCCTTCTTCAGGCATGGATGCGCAACAGATTGCTCAAGCTATGGAGCAAATTGCTGCTGCTATTGGACAACAGAATACTTTGTTAGCTCAGATGGAGACCAACCGGGCTACAGCTGAAGCAGCTAGGGTTGAAGTACCTGATGAATATAGGGGCTTGTCAGAATTCAGAAAAGGGAATCCTCCTCAATTTACAGGTGTTGATGGACCTGAAGTTGCTGACCAGTGGATTGAGGAGATGGAGAAAATCTTCATGGTGATGCAATGCCCCGAGGAGAGGAAGCTAAATTATGCTGTTTATATGCTAGTGGGTGAGGCTAGCTTCTGGTGGAAGGGTGCTCAAGCTATGATGGAGGCTAGAGGTGAAGCGGTAAATTGGGATAACTTTAAAAAGGTGTTTCTGGAGAAATATTTTCCAGATAGTGCCAGATATGCTAAGGAAGCTGAATTTTTGAGATTGCATCAAGGAAATATGTCAGTACAAGAATATGTGGTCAAGTTTGAACACTTGGCTAGATATTATTCTCAAGCTATCACTGAAGCCTGGAGGTGCAGGAAGTTTAGTGAGGGTTTAAGATTTGAGCTGAAAAAGACTATTGTCCCTATGGAAATTATGGAGTTCCCAATTCTAGTTGAAAAGGCAAAAACAGTTGAGAGATTTGAAGGAGGAAATAAAATGGAAAAGGGTTCAGAGGGATCATCTGGATTTGGTAGGGGGAAACATCTTCAAAAGAGACCATCTCAGTTTCAAATTGGGAATGCTAATAAGAAACCAATGGGGACTACTACAGGAGCTGTTAGATGTTATAGATGTGGAGGCCCACATATGATAAGGGATTGTCCTACAAAGAATTATGCTTGTTTTAAATGTGGCAAGGTGGGTCACATGGCTAAAGATTGCAATGTCAAAAATATTCCAGCTAGAGAGAACCAGAAAGTGGATCGGCCTACTGCAGCAGGTCGTGTCTTTGCTTTAACAGGTGCTGAAGCTGAAACGACATCTGAGCTGGTAAAAGGAAAGGGCAAAGCTGATGGTAATGATATTTCTATTTTATTTGATTCTGGTGCTTCACATTCTTTTATTTCTTATGAATGCGTGGCAAGGTTAAATTTGGTTGTGAGTTCCTTGTGTGTGGATCTAGTTGTTTCTACCCCAGCTTCAGGGTCTATTTTGACTTCTGAGGTTTGTTTGAGATGTCCAGTGGAGGTGGAAGGGCGTTGTTATAAAGTGAATTTGTTTTGTTTACCTCTATCCGATTTGGATGTGATTTTAGGGATGGATTGGCTTTCTGCCAATAGGATTTTGATAGATTGTTCAGAGAAGAAATTAATCTTTCCTACTGATGAACAGGAGAGATTTATTTCTAATAGACAGGTGGATGGGTTGTTGAAAAATGGAGCTCTTGGGTTTATGATCTTATCTTTTATTAGTATAGAGAATGAAAAGTTGTTGAATAGTATTGATGTTGTTAGAGAATTTCCAGAAGTTTTTCCAGATGATGTTCCGGGATTACCACCAAAGCGAGAGTTAGAGTTTAGTATTGATCTTATACCAGGGGCGGGACCAGTGTCCATTTCTCCTTATAGAATGGCACCAGCGGAGTTGTTTGAATTGAAAAAGCAGGTTGAGGAGCTTTTGGAGAAGCAGATGATCAGACCAAGTGTCTCTCCGTGGGGAGCACCAGTGTTATTGGTAAAGAAGAAGGATGGTGGTGTGAGGTTATGTGTGGATTACAGGCAGTTAAATAAATTGACAATCAAGAATAAGTATCCTTTGCCAAGGATAGATGATTTGATGGACCAATTGAGGGGAGCTTCTGTTTTCTCCAAGATTGATTTGAGATCTGGGTATCACCAGATTCGGGTAAAGGAAGAGGACATACCAAAGACTGCTTTCAGGACTCGATATGGTCATTATGAGTATGTTGTCATGCCTTTTGGAGTGACGAATGCTCCAGCTATTTTCATGGATTATATGAACAGGATTTTCAGACCCTTTCTGGATAAGTTTGTGGTGGTGTTCATCGATGATATTCTGGTTTATTCTAAATCTATGGAAGAACATAGAGAACATCTGAGGATAGTTTTGCAGGTATTGAAGGAGAAACAATTATTTGCAAAGTTGTCAAAATGTGAGTTTTGGTTATCTGAAGTTAAGTTCTTGGGTCATGTGATTTCTGCACAAGGAATTGCAGTTGATCCTACTAAGGTGGAAGCGATTTTGAGGTGGGAGCGTCCAAAATCAGTTACTGAAATTAGAGGTTTTGTGGGATTGGCTGGCTATTATAGAAGATTTATAGAAGGATTTTCTAAAATAGTTATGCCTTTGACACAGCTGACTAGGAAGGATCATCCTTTTATATGGACGGAGGAGTGTGAAAGGAGTTTTCAAGAGTTAAAGGAAAAGCTGACGTCGTCTCCAGTGTTGATTTTGCCAGATCCTAATAAATCTTTTGAGGTTTATTGTGATGCATCTCATCAAGGTTTAGGATGTGTTCTTATGCAAGATAGACAGGTTGTGGCCTATGCATCTAGACAGTTAAAGACTCATGAACGGAATTATCCTACGCATGATCTAGAGTTGGCTGCGGTGGTTTTTGCTTTGAAGATTTGGAGACATTATCTCTATGGAGCAAAGTTTGATGTGTTCAGTGATCATAAGAGTTTGAAATATTTGTTTGATCAGAAAGAGTTAAATATGAGGCAAAGGAGGTGGATTGAGTTTTTGAAAGATTATGATTTTCAGTTAATGTACCATCCAGGTAAAGCAAATGTGGTGGCAGATGCTTTGAGTAGAAAATCTCTTCATATGTCTTACATGATGGTTAAAGAGATGGAGTTGGTAGAGAAATTCAGGGATATGAATCTTAATGTTGTGATTGCCTCAGATTTTATTAGTTGTGGTATGACTACCATTACTAGTGATTTCTTAGAGATGGTGAAACAAAAACAAGTTCAGGATGCGAGTTTGAACAAGGTTAAGGAGTTGATGAGTTCTGGGAAAGCTGAAGGATTTGAACAAGGTACAGATGGAATTTTGAGGTACAAGAGTAGAATTTGTATTCCACAAGATGAGGAGTCGAAGAAGTTGATACTTGAGGAAGGTCATAAAAGTAAGTTGAGTGTACATCCAGGTATGACAAAAATGTATCAAGATTTGAAGAAAATGTTTTGGTGGAATGGGATGAAAAGGGAAATAGCTGAGTATGTTGCATCTTGCATTGTGTGTCAAAAAGCTAAAGTAGAACATCAAAAACCAGGAGGTTTGTTACAAATGATGGAAGTGCCAGAATGGAAATGGGATAGTATAACCATGGATTTTGTTGTTGGATTACCAAGGTCTGCTAAGAATTGTGATTCTATTTGGGTGATCGTGGATAGATTAACCAAGTGTGCTCATTTCCTTCCAATGAATATAAAGTGGTCCTTGGAAAAGTTAACTCAATTGTATATTAAGGAGATTGTTAGATTACATGGTGTGCCCTCCAGTATCATCTCTGATAGGGATCCTCGTTTTACATCCCGATTTTGGCAGAGTTTGCATCAGGCGTTAGGAACTAAGTTGAGACTCAGTTCTGCTTATCACCCACAAACTGATGGGCAGTCTGAGAGGACTATCCAATCTTTGGAGGACTTGTTGAGGGCTTGTATTTTGGATCATCTAGGAAATTGGGAAGAGATGTTGCCTTTGGTCGAGTTCACTTATAATAACAGTTTTCATGCAAGTATAGGAATGGCACCATTTGAGGCTCTGTATGGGAGGAAATGTCGAACACCTTTGTGTTGGTTTAAAGAGGGAGAATCAGTGATGGTGGGGCCAGAGATCATCTTACAGACTACTGAAAAGGTGAAACAAATTCAGGAAAGAATGAGAGCTGCTCAGAGTCGGCAAAAGTCTTATGCAGACAAAAGGAGGAAACCTTTGGAGTTTTCAGAAGGAGAACATGTGTTTTTGAAAGTAACTCCTACCACAGGTGTGGGAAGAGCTATCAAAGCTAAGAAGTTGAATCCTAAGTTTATTGGACCGTATCAAATTCTCAAGAGGATTGGACCAGTGGCATATCAGATTGCATTACCTCCATTCCTTTCTAATCTGCATGATGTGTTCCATGTTTCACAACTGAGGAAATATATTCACGATCCAAGTCATGTCTTGGAATCAGAGGCAGTACAAGTTAAGGAAAATTTAACTTTTGAGAAACAGCCAGTTTCAGTGGCAGATAAGAAAGTTAAACAGTTGCGAGGTAAATCTATCAATTTGGTGAAAGTTATTTGGGATGCGATTACTAATGAAGCTACTTGGGAGTTGGAGGAAAGGATGAAGGATCAATACCCATATCTCTTTTAGAGTAAGTGAATTTTCGAGGACGAAAATTTTTGTTGTTGGAGAGAATTGTAATACCCATTTTATTATTATGGCATTTTCGTAAATTTTCAAAGGTATAGGGGTATTTTTGTAATTTTATTATTGGATGGCATTTTAGTAATTATCGGTGGCATTTTCGTAATTTTTATTAAAATTTTTGGGGCATTTTCGGATTTTGGAACGGGCTGTTCCAAAAGCGGAACGGGCCGTTCCAAAAGAGAAAAACACGTGTTCTGGGGTTACGCAGAACAGGGCCGGAACGGGCCGTTCTCCAAAGGAGAACGGGCCGTTCTGCTTGGAGAACGGGTCGTTCCCCTTGCAGAACGGGCCGTTCTGCTTGGAGAACAGGGCGTTCTCCTTGCAGAACGGGCCGTTCCGAAAGGAGAACGGGCCGTTCTGCTGGGTTTCGAAACGGGCCGTTCCGGGGCCGTTCCAGTCGAAAATTTTACGTTGTTCTGAAGGGTTCAGAACGGGCGTTCCGTTTTCGGAACGGGCCGTTCTGGTTAGGTGGCGAAAATTTGCTATAAATAGGGGCCTTGGGGTGTTGGGAATGTATGCCTTGAGAGAGAGAATTCCTAGAGAGAGAAAGAAGAGAGAGAAAGGGAGAAAGAGAGAGGAAAGAGGAGAGGAAGAAAGAAGAATCCAGTAGAGGAGATTCTGCCCGAGTTTCGGTTCCTGTTTAAGGAGAGAGGTGGAGGTTCTGCCCGAGTTTCAGTTCAGGTTTATACAAGTAAGGGTGGCATTTATAAAATTAATCTAGTATGCTAAGTAAGGGTAGTGCTTATAAAATTAATCTAGTGCGTATGACCATGATAGGAATAGTATAATTTTAATATGCTATTTTATGTGGAGATTTTCATTTCATATAGTATAATTTGGATCAATTGATGGTTGTTTTGGATATTTATATTATTATTATATTGACAAATTGACATGGTTATGGTTATGTTTAATTATGGAATATGCTGTGTATGTGGTTTGGAAAAGTAAATAGGACTTAAAGGAGTAAGGTTATGGTATGGATTAGATCTCTTGGTGAGATCAGGATATAATCTTTGGAAAAATATGAAATTGGGAATCCCATGGTGAGGATTCCAATGTAGAACTTTTCCAAAGGTTATATGATAAACCACTTCAGATGTTAGGTGGATTCTGAAGTACTCCTTTAAGTATTCTATTTGCTACCGGTATGGGGGCCAAGCCGAGTCATACCGATGGATGAAGTGGCTATGATCACCAGGGTTACGTGACGACGTAATTCCAGCTGTATATTTTCCATGAGAGGTCAGGTGTGATTCCTGTGTTGCTGATATGTTTCAGCGTGCGTGTCAACACTTGGTGGATGGTGTTGAGGCCAACATTGTGAGTATATGTTGGTGTGAGATCATGGAATAATTATACAGTGGTGTGACTTTGTTTCTGGATGTGGAATATGTATACAAATGGTGTGGATTGTATGCATTGGATTCTAGATTTGATTTATATTTGGCATGGAAATAACTATTTATAAGGTTTATTTCCTTGGTGCGGATATATATATATTATGGATAAATATCTGTTTAATGATATTTTATCATGTACTATGGTTGGTTTTATATGTGCTAACCCTTGCATGTTTCCATGTGGTTTGGACTGTGATGATCTCACTATGTGGGGGAGCAGATCAGGTGTGAGGCTTGGGATAGCAAGAAGTCTTCTGATAGCTGCTTTGAGTAGTAGCAAGGTTTAGAGCTTGACCAGCACCTAGGGTGTCTATATTATTATGGGATTACTGTATAACTTTACTAAGGATGATGACTCTGCCATAGCAGATTATATTATATATTTTGGAAACAAATTATATGTTATTGTATAATTACACTCTAGCGTAGCTGGCTTTTGCTCTATTTTCTTTATTTTATATATTTTATTTTGGTTGGTTATTGATGTGACGGCCTAGGGTGGGTCGTTACAGGAATACATTTTGTAATTTTGCCTAAATAAATTAAAATTAATTTACCTTCATAACAATAATAAAGTGAAATATAATGATTTTTTTTAAGTAAAGAAACATTATAAAAGATTATGGATGAAACATCAACAAAAAATATATTATAAAGACCAAAAATAAAAAATAAAAAATATTGAAAATTATATTTAAGCCTTATTGAGTGTTAAATGTAGACACTTCTTCCTCTAGGGATCCAACCTTTATTCACATCTATGAGACTAATTCCTTTCATCAAATACAACCCCATTGGTGAATTTCGGTGATGTTGATTCTAGTGTCTCTTCCCTCATTTAAAATATATGTTCTTTATTCACATATAGCCACACAGATATAGAACATGTGTTAGCTGATCCATCACATTGCAATTCTGTTTGTTCAACCTTATTTAAAAATAGCCAAGTCCACGAACGGATCTAGGATCTCTGCAGTTTAAAACGAACTGCAAGAAATTTCAATAACAAAAAATGTTCTATTTTGTAATAAAATTAAAATTATACGTTTAAAGTAACAAAGATAAGCCATCTCATGAAAGATGCACCATCCTGCAGTTTTTGAGGATCTTGGTCCTTTCATTTTTCAGTGTAGGCAGATCAAATTTCATCAAAATTTGCTAATAATAATAGAGTTTAAAGTTCAAACTCCTGGACTGTATAACTAAAGTAGGTAAGAATTTTAACGTTGCCTCAGCATTTATGTTATTATGGTCACTGTCACTACTAACATTTTGAATCAAGCATCAATCCCTTAGAAACTAGTAAAACTCATTTCACTGGAGCTGAACAAGTTATCTAGCCTTCAACCTGCCAAAGGGAATAAAAGTTTTTTCAATGCACAAAATTAAATCAGAGCAATCATGAAAATCATAATAAGAATTAAAAATAATTGCAACTGAAAATTCTCACTCTCTACTCACATTACCAGCAGAATATATGGCAAGTGTAGATGGAAAGAACAAAAATCAACCAAGGTCTTGTTTGGATAAACTTCTCTATAAGTATTTATAAGAGAACAAAACAATAAGCTAAAACCAACTTGTGCCCTTAACTTTCATAGAAATCTTTACATTTAACTTTTCCCAAAGTTACGGCGCAAATGCTTATAAAATGTATTTCATCTTCTTATTTTCTCCGCCTACAAATGTTTTACCTAAAAATTTATCCAAAGAGAAATGCACCTTTCTGTAGCACAGAATCTAGTTTTAACATCTTTCAAGTGTTGAATATTTAGATTCTAGATTTAGCCCTGTTAGAAGTTCAAGTGTTCACTTCAATGTTCAAAAAACAAAGGATTGGTGGGATTTAAAAGAATGTACCCAAAGTTCATGTACTAGACCTGTTCGAAAAAATTCTAGATAAGTGAAATAATGTAAATCTTTAGACAACTAAAACTCTACAGATACGAAATAATGTAAATGCATTGAAAAATAGAATGCTATATATAATTTAAATTCATCCTTAAAAAATAATATGGAATAATTGATTTTGTGTTAAATTTAAAAAAGAAGAAGATTATTTTAAGCAACACTTATTTAGCGATTAAAGTCTCTTCTACAACAGCTGCCTTGGTGGAAACTGTTGGCAATAGAAACAACACCGACATGGAAGTTAAGACGACTATTACATGGGGAAAACTCAATATTGACGTGTGTTGGGATCTGAGTTTGGTATTGCTTCATGTATTATCCGTACTGCGGAACAGAGCTTGAGCTCGGCACTGAAGCGCTAGGCCATATCGGATGAGCGCTACAAGACATCGGCCAAAACAAAGGCCCACTATCTAAACGAATCTCAACCGATCTCAGGCCCAAGGCCCAGATAAACCCTAATTCACACTAAGGTACGTGCATTACATATACGAGACTCATACACTTACAAACACTAACTTTAGCATCGGAGTCTCTTTTGCAGGTACCACCCCCACTTCGTAACAGCCGACGTACCCAGCGAAGGAGGCTCACCAATCTTGCCCAGCAAATCATCCCTCACGACCGATCTCTGGTAAGAACATTTGGCACCCACCGTGGGGCCGATCAAGACATCTCTTATCAACCACGCTTATGGTTTTCACCCGAAGCCATAGTAGACGAGCAACAGACGAACAAGATCACGCAACAAGAATGGAAGGCGAAGCGACATTGAGGCAGCTGATCGAGCAGGTCGATCAAATGCGGCAATAACACGCCGCCGACCTCGAAAACATCCGTGCTCGACACGAAGCCGACCTAGCAGCGCTACGAGCTGAGAATGAGCGCATCCGCGCCCAGCTTCCTCGGCGCCCCTCTAATCAGCCCCCTCAACCAATCAATCAAAACGAGGAAGAAGGGCACTCAGTTTCCCAGCCACCAACTACACCCAGGGCGGCGACCCATAGGTCTACTGCACATCGATCACACGTACCGACGAATAGGTCAGACCATGAAATCAGCAATGCACCTGCCTAGGCTCCAGGGCATAGGGCGAGCATCCGCCGCCATCCTTTTGTTGACGGCATCATGGAGACGCCCCTTTCCTTTGGATGGAAGCCTCTCAACATTGATCGCTATGATGGCACTACCGACCCAGATGAACACGTCGATCTGTACATCACGTAGGTAAACCTATACACTAACAATGATGTTATCCTATGTAGGGTTTTTCCGACCTCGCTCAAGGGATCGACACTCGCCTAATATACTCAATTGTCAGCGAGATCAGTCGATAGCTTCGACACTCTGGTGAGGCAATTTACGGTGCAATACGCATCGAGCTGACCTCATCACATCACATTTGCCACCTTGGCTAGCCTCAAACAGGGCGACGACGAACCTTTGAGGACATTCATGAAGTGTTTTGCTAGCATCTCCGTCAAAATCCGCAACCTAAATCCCGAGGTCGCCCTACACGCCACGCTCATGGCACTCAAGCCAGGACCCTTTGTTGACAGCCTGTGTCGACGACCTCCCTCGGACATGGACGAGCTCCGTGCCCAAGTTGCGAGGTACATTCAGATGGAAGAGCACACTGCTTTCCGCGACCAAGTTCATGGGAAGCCACAGGAAAAGCCAGACCACGGCCACAAAGATAAGGTGAAAGTCACCAATGATAGCCAATTCAAGAAGGCTAGGGCAAGCAAAGGAGGGAGGTATGACTTCTATACTCCCTTGAATGCGCCCTGAGTACACATCTCGGAAGAGGCTAGCAATACCAACCTGCTTACTCTGCCACCGCCTAGACACAGCCCTAGTAGCGCGGACAAATCCAAACATTGTCGATAACATAGAAACTATGGTCACACAATCGAGGAATGTTGCACACTCAAAGACCGTATTGAGGAACTCGTCCAAGGAGGACACCTCAGACAGTACGTCCAACGGCAACAATCTCATAGAGGAGGCTACCATGGACGAGGACGAGGACGAGGCTGAGGTGCTGGTACTCGTACAGATCAACCCTCCGGATCTCAGCAAAACACTTGCGGGGCGGTGCAGGCCGAGGTAAGTCATGATACATGATCGAAGCTCCAGTAGCTCGGCACGTAAAAGGCACTTACGAAGCATCAACAATGTCCATACTAACACCTCTGCCCCGACCGCAACACACCACCCATCACCTTCACGAATGATGATTACACCAGTATTTGTCCAAACCAGGACGACCCTATGGTCATCACGGTGGAAGTAGCAAACTAAAAGGTCCACAAGACGCTGATCGACCAGGGAAGGTCGACTGACGTCCTATACTGGCCGACATTCCTAAGGTTAGATATCCCCCACTCCCTCATTCAACCTCACATAGAACCCCTAGTCAGTTTTGCAGGAGAACGAGTCCACACTCGAGGATACATCGACCTACTAACAACCTTCGGGACCCCTCCTAACTCAAGGAGGATCATGGTCAGATACCTCTTCTTTGAGGCCAACACGTCATACAACATCATCATCAGCAGGCCGACATTGAACCAACTGGGAGCTGTGGTATCTACCCCGCACCTGACAATGAAATTCCCACGGAGCAATGGGAAGATCATCTCAGTTAGGGAAAACTAGAAAACAGCTCGACAATGCTATGCCGAGAGCCTGAAGGTTTTGCCATCAGAGGAGCACCGTCGACGTGACCCCCTACTATCGCTCATATCACCCAGGAGGACATCACTGATCTGGACCTGAGGTCAGAATCCTATGACAACCGACCAAGTCCAATCGACGAGTTGGTCGATCTACAAATTGGGAAGCTCCCCAGCTAGTACACCAAAATAAGCCAACACTTGAGCATAGAGTTACGACAACAACTTGAAGCTGAAATCTCCAAGAACGTTGACCTTTTTGCATGGTCCAGCATCGACATGCCAAGTATAGACCCTAACGTTATTTGTCACAAGTTAGCAATCCACAGAGAGGCCAAACTGGTGGCCTAGAGGAAACGGAAGGTCGGCAGTGAGAGGCGAGAAGCTATCATAGATGAGACACAAAAGCTAATAAAGGTAGGGTTCATCCGAGAAATCTGGTATACCACGTGGCTAGCGAATGTGGTACTTGTTAAAAAGAACTCAGGCAAGTGGCGTATGTGCGTCGACTACACCAACTTAAATAAGGCATGCCCCAAAGACTTATACCCCTTACCAAGCATTGATAGGTTGGTTGATGGAGCATCTGGGCACGCCCTCCTTAGCTTTCTGGACGCTTACTCCGGGTACAACCAGATCATGATGTACCCACCAGACGAGGTGCACACGTCGTTCATCACCGACCACACCAACTTCTACTATCGCGTGATGTCATTCAGCCTAAAAAACGCGGGAGCTACTTACCAAAGGCTGATGGACAAAGTCTTTCACCAACAGATTGGATAGAATATAGAAGTCTACGTAGACGACATGGTCGTCAAGACCACATCGGCTGATGCCCATGTCGCCGACTTAGCCGAGGTGTTTAACCAAATGCAGAAGCACAACATGCGCTTGAATCCTGAGAAGTGCGTCTTCGGAGTCCAAGGGGGCAAATTCCTCGGCTTCATGATCACCTATAGGGGTATTGAAGTCAACCCAGAAAAGTGCAAAGCCATCATACAGATGCATAGCCCTCACAATGTCAAGGATGTCCAACGCCTGGCAGGAAGGTTAGTATCCCTTTCCCGTTTCATCCCCAGGTTGACAAAGAAAGCGAGACCTATCTTCACCCTACTTCGCAAACCAAAAAACTTTGAGTGGACTAACCAATGCGAAGAAGCTTTCAAGAGCTTCAAAACTTTCCTCACCACCCCGCCAGTCCTACAAAGACCAGATCATCATTCTGACCTCCTCCTGTACTTGGCAGTCGACGAAAATGCAATCAGTGCGGTCATAGTGCAACAGCGCAAGAAGAGCCAAACTCCTATATACTATATTAGCAGAGTTCTTCAAGATACAGAGAAAAGATACCAAATAATTGAGAAGCTAGCCCTAGCATTGGTTACCTCGGCCCGACGCCTCCGGCCCTATCTTCAAAGCCACCAAATCATTGTCAAAACGGACTACCTAATCAAGCAAATCCTGAGGAAGCCAGAACTTGTAGGGCGCATGATCGCGTGGTCTGTAGAGCTATCCGAGTTCAGCATCCGATACGAGAGTCGAGGCCCCCTGAAGGCTCAATGCCTGGCAGACTTCGTGGCCGAACTCACTCCCACCTCGGCAGAAGAATAGCAGGTATGAACTCTATACGTTGATGGATCTTCCAACTCTAAAGGAGGTGGTGCAGGTATTATTTTGGAAGGACCGAACAAAGTCACAATAGAGAAATCTCTCAAATTCGGGTTCAGAGTCACCAATAACCAAGCAGAGTACGAAGCGTTACTAGCAGGTCTAAGGTTGGCTCATGACCTTAGAGCATAAAGGGTGAGTTACAACAGTGACTCAAAGCTCATGGTGGAGCAACTTAGTGGGGCATACCAGACCAAGGACACCCTACTGCAGAGGTACTTTCATGCAGCATCCCAGAGGATCTCATCCTTTGATGAGTTCACTATACACCATGTGCCCCGAGAGCAGAATGTTAGAGCCGACCTCCTATCCAAGCTCGCCAGTACAAAATGCCCCAGACAACATTGGACCATCATCCAAGAGACTTTGAATTCACCTTGTCTAGACGATAAAGTCGTCAATACCAATGACAATGAAGACCAAGGATGGATGACATGCATATGGAGCTATTTAAAGGAGGGAACTTTACCCGAGGACAAAGATGAAGCTCGGAAGATGAGGGTAAGGTCATCCAAGTTCGTTATCATTGGAGACGAGCTGTTCAAACGCGACATCTCCACTCCCCTGTTGAAATATGTAGCAAAGTCCCAAGCCACCTACGTCATCGAGGAGATTCACCGAGGAATATGTGGTATGCACTCCGGGGCACGCTCGATGTGTTGGATCGAGCGCTTACCACTAGGCCAAAAGCTATAGCTGATAGTCAGGGCGCAACTCTTTTTACTTAAGAGCGCAACAATTGGTATCAGAGCCAATATCTTTTAGGATCTTTATTTCACTTTTAAACTTTTCTAAGAATGAATTTTCAAATGAAGCTTTTCTAAAGACTTGTTATGAAAATATGAATGCAATATGCTTACTTGATTACAACATAATGAGGTTCAACAATAATGCTCTAATTCAGATTTAAACTAACAAAATTCACATACACTTGTTAATCAAGTTTTATCTTCTTTAAAGTTCAACCAAGAAATTACACAATGTAAAAGATAAGGTAGAAGAAGATTGCACAAGTCTTTTATACTGGTTCAGCCACTCCACATGTGACCTACATCCAGTCCTTAATCAACACCTGATTAAGATTTGTTCCACTATCTTAAGCAAGAAGGTTTACAAGCACACACACATGCATATACTTCAACACAAAAGATAACCACTTTCTTGACCCCAAGAAAGCACCCCTTGTAGAACCCACTACAAGAAACCTTACCACTTGAGAAACCCTTCTCAAGATTTTTTACAAAGATTCACAAAGAATAAAGGAACGAATTCACCTGGAATTCTTGAACAAATCTTTATCTTCCCCTTTCAAGAATATGATGATGATTATCTTCTCACAAGCTTTTCACAAACGTTTTCACTCTTGGATTTCACAAAGAAAACTCTCCAAGATGTCACAAAGACTCCACAAAACGTTTTTCACAAACTGATTATCAGTTCTAACTCTTGTCTGAAGTTTCTCAAAGTTCAAACTATATATAAAAGTTTCAGACGTAGATAATCGATTATTTTAAAGAATAATTGATTATTTTGTTCTTCAGGTTTTCTGGAAACCAACCAAGAACATTATAATCGATTATTTTGCTGGATAATCGATTATTCCAAAAAGTTGTTCCTGGGATAATCGATTATTTTGGCAAATAATCGATTATTGTAGCAAGGCATCCCATTTTGCCTATTGCTGGAATAATCGATTATATTTAACAATAATCGATTATTTTGAATTAGTACTTAAAACTTCATTTTAAGTCTCAAAATAACTTTTCAATGTTTTAACTCATCATCATATACTCTCTACTTAGTTTAGATATAGATTTGATTATGCACAAAGCATACTAAGCACACACAATATAAAATCTCATTCAAAACAACTTAATTTCTAAACTCTATTACATTGCTCCATTACATATCATGTTCTTGACTTTTTTTTTGTGCTTCCAAGTTGTAAGTTTTTGTTGTACACTTGTGTTGTGATCATCAAAACTTCTTTAGGCTTCAAGCTCTCCTAAGCTCAACACGATGGCGACCAAGGTGTTCTGGGCTGGATACTACTGGCCCATATTGAAGTCAGATTGTCAAGATTACGTGCGAAGGTGCAAAGAATGTCAGCAATTCGGCAACCACCTGAAGTCCTCCACAAAATGATGTCACCGTGGCCCTTCGCCCAATGGGGAATGGACATCCTCGAACCATTTCCCCCCGCAAAAGGCTAACTAAAATTCCTCCTTGTGGCAGTCGACTACTTCACCACGTGGATTGAGGCATGCCCACTAGCGAAGATCACCGCCGAGAATGTGCACAAGTTCACCTGGAAGAGCATTATTTGCAGGTTTGGTATCCCACACTCCATCGTCACCGATAACAGCAGGAAATTCATCGCGCAAAGCTTCGAGAACTTCCTCCAGGAACTTTGAATCAAGCACCTTCCAACCTCGGTGGAACACCCCAAACCAATGGCCAAGCAGAAGCCGCGAACAAAGTAATACTCCGAGAACTCAAGAAGTGACTAGGGAGCGCCAAAGGACAAAGGGTTGACGAGCTCCCCAGCATCCTCTAGGCATATCATTGCACCCCTCAATCAACAACGTAAGAAACGCCTTGCAGGCTGACCTACGGGGCCGATGCCATGATCCCAGTTGAGGTCGACGAGACGTCTCATCAGCGTCACACCTTTGACAGTGAACAAAACGCCCAAGAAATGACAGCCAACCTAGACCTAGCTAATTGATGAACTCAGAGAGGAGGCTCGGATTCACGAAGAAGCTTGCAAACTTCGAGCCTCCAGAAGATACAACACGCGAGTCCGACCTCGCTCTTTCCGGGCAGGCGACCTGGTATGGTGACTACAAGGTGAAGCGTGAAGAGACCCATCAGAAGGGAAACTCGCACCTAATTGGGATGGCCCTTTCCGAGTTACAGAAGACCTAGAGAACGGAGCATACCGACTAGAAGAGCTCAGCGGTAAAACCATCTCGCGAACTTGGAATGTCACGCATCTCAAGTTTTACTTCAGCTAAAATGTACAAATAGGTTGCGCACTCTTTTCCTCACTCAGTCTTTTGTCCTGAAAAACAGAATAACGGGCTTTGGCTGAGAAGATTTTTAACGAGGCACACTCACAACATCAATAAAAATGACTCATTTTACTTTTATTCCTCTAGTTTCATTTTGTCTTGATTTATATTAACCCAAGGTCGAATTCGAACCTTAACACAAATTATATCAATTAAGCCAAGGTCGAATTCGAACCTTGGCATGAATCATATTATGCCAAGGTCGAATTCGAACCTTGGCACAAATCATACCGAAACAAACACACATTAGAAATTGTCTTCTTTCAAGTTGGGTTTATGCTAGGCCATCACATTATGCTAGGCCATCACATTAAATTGGTCCTAAATAAAAAATAAAAATAAAAAAGATTTTATATTAAAAAAAAATTAAAAGTGATTTATTGTAAATTGAAAACAAAGAAGTTGTTTAAAATTAAATTGACCTGCACTATTAATAACTATTTAGTGTCTCTTGATTTCCTTGGCATTGGGTAAAATTGAGTGTCTCTTGATGAAGTACTATGTAAATATGAACTTGATGTATTTACTTGCTTTACACATTCACCAAATAGATTATAACCCTCTTTCAGCTTATTCACTCGGTAATCAAAGTTTTCTATAACAAAAGCTTATGAAATTTAACTTTGTCTCAGGTCAAGAACATCCAAATACAATATTGATATAATATTCACTCAAATACTTGTCAAATTTGACATTCATCTTTGTTGTCATATTTTTTATCAACTCATCTTCACATAACAAATTTCACACAATCTCATTTAACATTTATTACTTATGTACATATTACTAACTATTAAATTTATTTTCTAAAATTTTTGATTAGGTCAACCTAATTAAAGCCTATAGGTTAACTCGGCTTAAGGATATTTAGTCCATTGGACTAAACGGGTCATATTAATATTCTAATTTTATTTAAGTCACTTTTTTAAAGGTCTAATCATGATCTTATTTATGAGTTGACCAAACCAAAATAGATAGATCTACTTACATGCCTCTTCCTTGCATTGCTAGAAGGTTCCTCCATAAAATAATCTAGCTATCACACATACTCCTCTCCAGTTGTATTTTGAATCATTTTCTTATCTGAGGAACGCTTCCATAGTGCGTTATAGTGATGATGGCTTCTCACTATTTCTTACACTCATTATATTGCAATAACTTCTTTAGTCACGATGAATTGAAGAACTGAAAGAGAAACACATTGTTTCCAATAGACACCAGTATTGTGACGTTGAGCAAAGAATTAGGCTTCAGGTGACTTCCATGATGGTTTCGAAGTGACACGCTCAGATCTCAGCAACGTTAAAGTTGTTCTTGCGTTAGTAAACTCATATTTTGGTTGCGACACCTGCAAGGACTCTAATGTTGAATTTATTAATCTTCTTAAGTTTTTCATAAGATTGAAAATGGTGTATCTTAGTGAAGGAATCCTATAGTAGATGTATTATGAACATCCTCCACTTGCAAATGTCATTAAAGATATAATTAGTTAATTAAATGTTGATTAACTAGTACATTAGTTAATTAGAGGTTGTTAGCTTGATTAACTTGTTAGTATATAAATTAACTCCCATTATATAAAATTCAACATACAATTAATACAATTTTTAAATTTCTCTTATAGAAAACCGACGTTCCATGTTTCATAGCAAATACGATTTTAAAAAAATGTGAATCTTAATAATTAATATTAAACAGCATAAATTGTGAAACTGTAACACCTTTAATTTAATGGAGAATTATCCCTAAACCTAACTAAAGTTTTCCCTTCCCCACATCCAACATTACAAAGCATTTGTCTAGTAACTCTTTTGTAGCACATTGGGATTAGTTTTTGTCCATTCACAACTACAAGCTATGTTGAGAAATAAACTTCAACAATATTGAGAAGTAAAAGGAAAATCTATGTGATTTAGCTAATGCGAGTCATAATTAATTAAAAATGCAAAAATTTTATTTTATTTTAAGAAAATCAGGCAATATACGATATTGATTCATGGTCACCACCTTTGTACATCACAGTTATTCTAGATTTGAAAACTTACAAGTATCACTATTAAATGCTAATAACTGAATGTTCTTTTTTCATCATGTAGATCTCCATACAACGTAACTCAACTTAATATTTATTATTTATTACTTTTGATTAATCTTGTTGATGAGTGGGCGAGCTTTACACATGGCATTCAATGGAGTTAACCTTGATAAGGTGAACCAATTTGCTTCTCTCATATCAATCTCTTCCTCATTTACTTGTTTCCAATCAAAGCATTGAATTAATAATCCCAAAGTCAAGCCAACATTTTGCATAGCCAAAGCTTCTCCTGGACAAGCCCTTCTTCCCATCCCAAATGCAATCACCTTTTTCTCTAGTCCTTCTTCATCAAACCTCTCTGGTATAAAATGTGTGGCATCATTCCACAACAAAGGGTCTCTTTGTATAGCCCAAATATTAACCATTACTATGGTGTCTTTTGGAATGTTGAATTCTCTAATAGTGATGTCACTTGAGGACACATGTGGTATAGCTAGTGGAGCAGGGGGATACAACCTAAGTGTCTCAAGAATAATCT
Source organism: Cajanus cajan (assembly GCF_000230855.2). Taxonomy (NCBI): domain Eukaryota; kingdom Viridiplantae; phylum Streptophyta; class Magnoliopsida; order Fabales; family Fabaceae; genus Cajanus; species Cajanus cajan. The sequence continues at coordinate 75,595,033 of NC_138517.1, forward strand.
TCTTAAGATAAGGCAATTTAGGAAGATCTGACTCATTTACCAGACGATCTTTTCCTACATAAGTGTCTATCTCATCTCTTGCTTTTTTCAACACCTCTGGATGATTTAATAAATTAGATAATGACCACTCTAAAGTTACAGTTGACGAATCAGTTCCAGCAAAGAGCATAGCCTACAATACAAGTCAACAATATGAAATCAAAATTAAATTAGAAAATATTTAATTTTGCAATAATGGGTGATGCATAACATGTGATTGTGGTTATTAGTTTGCTAGTGTAGACTTGAAATTCTTCTAGCATACATAAATTTATACATACTAAAATTCCATCCTCTAAATTATAAATATTTTAGGATATTATATTGTAACAAATCTTATAAAAATTGAATAACAATAAAAGTATAATCAGGTAGTTTTGTATACATTTTTAACAAATATATAACGCTAATTTTGATGTATATTAATAAAGTATTAAATATTTTTATTAAAATAAATTTCAAAAATATAATTTATAAGATAAGGTTTTGTATTTTAAAGGTAAACTTTGTAAATTAAATGTAGTAAATATATTATGTAAAAAAAATTATTCTTTCAACTCAATATGTCAACTAGGAAGGGAAAAACATTTTTGTGGATATAAGTTGTGTAAGGTAGTGACAAATAATTTTAAGGATATCAATTTAGGTATGATCTATCTGACCATAGTATAGGATGGATTAGGATAATCTATTCAAATATTTTCTTACGGTGTGTTTGGACGAAGAATTTTACAAATTTAAGAAATTTTAAATTTTTTGTATTTGGATTACTTTGATTTCAATTTCTATCATTCTTAAAATATTTTGTTTGGATAAGTCAATTTGAAATTCTTTAAATTTTAAGTTATTAGATTGAATATGATAATTTGATTCCACCATGATAAAATTGATTTTAAAAATATATTTATACGTTGAGATTTTTAAATTAAATTTTATAAAATTAAATATTAATTAATTTTTAAATATTTAGTAATTTTAAAAATTAATATTAGATAATATTTAATAAATTTAAAAATATTTTTTAAATATTTAATAATTAAAAACATGAGGAAATAAGAGATAAGATAAAATATATAAGTGAAATAAGAAGAAAAAAATATGAGAAATTTTCAATTTTTATTTTTTGGGAGAATATGAAATTCTACTATTTTAAGAAATTTCATAAATGTTTGAATTTCAAATTTTTTTATAAATTCTCTATCCAAACAAGGTATTTCACCTTAAAGAATTTGAAATTCTTCAAATGAATGAATTACTCCATTTAAATTTCTCATCCAAACATACTATTAGAGAGAGAGAGAAAACTTCAAGATAGTGATTTCTAGATAGGACATCCAAGGTTATGATTAACCAAAAGAGGAAATTAAGTGTAAGATAGAAAGCATCACTTGAGGAAGATCACATTGCATAACGAAAGCATGTCATTAATAAATAAAATAAAAAATAAAAAATAAAAAAGGTTTAAGACCTCACCAACTCGAGAAACCAAAGAAATAGAAAGGGTAAAAGAGCGCAAGTAATAGATTCCTAAAATTGAGGGATGTCTCAAATGTAGTAAAACCATAAGGTAAGTCTGTCCGACCTAAGTGTGTACTGCCTAGCTATGTCAAAGAAAGCCCTAACAACCAAAGAGAGAATAGACAATCAATCATATACAAACAAGGATCACAAGCCTACCCTAGGTATATGTTTCCTAAGTTAATCATAAGCCTTTTGGTTGTGTGCATGTCCTAAATGTAGCGTGTTTCTTTCTCTTGTTGTGTGAAAGATGGAGAGTTGCCCACAAACTCTTTGTCCTTATTTTGAATGCTTGAATGTACATATTGTCTCATTATATGTTTCTTTGATTGATGTGATGGCTCATGAGTGAGAATGATGTTATATTTATCATGATTTGTTTATGAATTATGAACCAACTAGTTATATTTTGAAGCAAAATATAATAAAATAGTAGCAAGCAAGAATCGAACTCAGAATATAATGGATTCAAGGCACATCCAACCACCACAAGGAATTAACTTACGTGTGAATGTCGCAAATATTATATATATATATATATATATATATATATATACATATATATATATATTAATTTGCATACACTTATATTTAATTAGATACTACTAACATTGGCTAGTGCCTAGTGTTTTTTTTTATTAACTTTTTATAATAAAAACTGAATCATATAGGTCAATTAATGACCCAACAATTTAACTCCTAATACAGTATATTAACTAGTTTGATTATTGATCGGGTTTTTAAAACATTGAATTACACATTGTTAAGATAATTAATATAGTAGACTGAGTTGTTAGGTAGTTTAAACCTTCTTACAAGAAGAGCACCATCTTAGATAAACCAATGTAAAGTATAGAAAATCCTATGAATATGAAAACTCCATAAGAACCTAGGATAAGATTACTAAGGACATTTAGAAACCTCAATCCATAAGTAACTTAAGTGATGATTATCTTATAGAAAAAAACAACATCTTGAAGAGCCTATAGCAATAGATTTCTAAGCAACACATACTTCATGGCTAGAAGCCTAAATTTAGAAATACTTGATTAGGTTATCAGGAATTTGCATCATGCAGTACACTTTTATTAATCCTCTTAATGTTTTATAAAAATTATTTAAAATCATTTTAACACAAACATACATTATTAGAGAATTTTAACTTACAATTTAATTACAGTACATTGTTACTGTAAAGATTTCTTATATTATCATCCACAAATTGTTATAATATTATTCACATTTATTATGATTATTTTAAAAAATATATTAAGGGTGTTTTTTTTAATTAATTATTGATATATTAAAATTTGTTAAACTCTTTTTAGATCAGCAAAACTTAAAGACATTACCAAAACAAGGCCTTTGATGATTTGATCATTATAATACTCTGGCTGCGATTCTTGCAGAGTGAGAAGATGATCTATCATGGTATGTTGATTTTCTCTCTGCTTCTTGCTGCGTTGCTCGAGAATGAGTGCATCCAAGAACGTATCGAATCTCTTACTAATACTCTTGAGCCTCTTCTCCAAGTTCTGAAAATCGAACCAGCGAAGGAAGGGCAAATAATCAGCCTTGTTGGAAACACCAGCGAGTTGCACCAACTCCTCCACCGTCTCTCTGAACTCCTTCGCTTCTTCCACATCCTTCATCTGTCTCTCGTCCCCATAGTACCTCTTCCCCGACAGCATCCTCATCATGTTGTTATACGTCATGTCGTGGAACAACGAACTTAGCTCCACGTGCGCATAGTCCATGCACGAGGCCTTGGCCAAGTCACTCACCATTCTCTCCGTTTCGTCCTTCCGGATTCCCGAGAAGGAGTGGATGCGCTGAGTTGAGAGAACGTCGAGCGCCGTGATGCGGCGGAGGTTGCGCCAGTGCTCGCCGTAGGAGCACGACCCCACGGTGGTGCAGTTGTAGAAGATGTACTTCGCCGAGAGGGAGCGGGGTCGGTTCGCCAAGGCGACGTCGTTTTTGGTGAAGCATTCTTGGAACGCGGCGTGCGATGAAACGACGACGGCGAGACGCGAACCGAACCAGAGAGAAAAGATGTTGCCGTGTGTTTTCGACATGCGTTGTAAGAAACGGTGGAGGGGGCGTTCGAGGAGGTTGAGGTTTCCGATTATGGGAAGAGTGGGTGGACCAGGTGGTATGTTTTTGTATTTTCTGCTTTGGAAGAAGCGCTTCAAAGTGAGAAGCGAAACAAGGAGAATGAGAAAGTAACACACGAAGGGAAACATTTCCATAGGGATTGTGTGTAGTTTACGTAGTTATAGTTGAATCACCTTGTTGTGCATTTGAGTTGATGAATTAATAAGTGGCACATGAAGCTACGTTTATATAGGACGTACGTAGGGTTGATGAATCGTTTATCATATTCTTATCTATGACAAAGTAAAAGTCAAGACGTACGATATCTCGAAAGTCAAATTTCAAATGGCAACATATATAAATAGCAGGCTTGCCCGTATTTTCAAATTAACGTCATGAAATGGATTTGTATTTTTCAAAACAATTCATTTTATACGCAATTTCAATCATATTTTTCATTATCCTAATTTGATATTTCTACTATTTTTCTTTTCCTTTCTTTGAATGCACACTTCACATGTATTACTTTTCCAACTAGTTTTTCTTTTGTGTTGCTAGCAGGAGATAACATTACAAAGAAAAGGATAAATTACACCCTCAAGAAAGAGACTTGAATTACTTTTCCAACTATTTTAAAAACTCATCGTACAACTATCTTAATTTATCAATTATCGATATACTTGTCTTTTAACAATAATGTTTATATTTATTTATAAATTAAACTTTAATAGTTTTAGAAATTAATAATTTTTAAAATAACTTTTATATTATAATCCAACATGTTCATTACAAATATAAAATATATTTAAATACATTTATTATTATAAATTTTAATTTAAATATATTTTATATGTTAAAAAATATATGATTATTCTAAATTTTAATTATATAAAAAAAATACTTATCCAAATTTAAGTAGATGTAGCCATCAAAATTTGATAATAGACACACATACATTTACATATAGTTGAGGGGATGCATTTCTCCTAACTTTAAGAATAATATATTAATGTTTCTTTAGTCATAAGTTTTTTTTTTGGTCTCGTCTAAATTTATATTTTGAATTTATTGTTCCTAATTTATCAATTGTTGTTAGTTTTTATTTTTTATACTACAAGAAAAATACAAATTTTTTACGGACATAATTCGTCGGAAAGAAGGAAAATCCATCGGAAATTCTTTATTTTCGACGGATGCAAATTCATCAGGAAAATGAGCGTCGAAAAAAAAATTTGTCGAAAAAAAATTTAATCTGTCAGAAATTTCTGACAGATATATCTGTCAAAAATTTTCGTTGGAAATTACCGACGGATATATCCATCAAAAATTATTTGAAAATCTTTATATGATTCCGACGGATAAGTCCGTTGAAATTTTTTTTAATTTAATTTTAATAAATTTATTAATGTAACAACTCTCATATTTAGTCTCTCAAGAATTTTATTTCACGACACTTCACTTTTCAGCGTGTTTTGCCCTTACAGCACAGTTTCTGGAAAACTTCCCAAAAGGTCACCCATCTCTATATTACTCCAAGTCAAGCACGCTTAAATGTGGAGTTCTGATTGTGACACCCTTACTACCCCAACACATATATAATATAATTCAATTAAGAAGAATAAACTTTCAAAGGGTTCGTAAAAGGGTTCACATAAAACTTCGAAACTGTTCTTTCTTCAATATAAGAAAATGACTGAAAAATGAAACTTTAAAGGTAAAATTTAAGAGTTTACAATTTTAAACACATTTATTACAATACCAAATCCATATAAATATTCTGTCCTAGAAATCCTCTGCCCCGATGTCACATTATCAGAGCATTCCCATAATTTAACTGTTGACATTCTAGATGCCACTCGTAGCCGGATCTTCTTCACCTAAAATATCCACAGTTTATACGGTGAGAAAAGAAAATATCTATATGCAAAGTACATACAAACACCTCACAATATAATCTCATCATAATTCATTATTTAATAATATATACATATATATATATATATATATATATATATATATATCAATCATTCATCGTCTTCATATCTCAATTCACATTTAACATATCTCATTTCACATACATATCTCAATCCATCATAATTCACACCAATTATACAATTTACAACATCATTTCCATATTCATAATTCATGTCAATCTTACAATTAACACTATGCCAAGACCTCGCCACATCTGACACAAGTGATACAGGTTAATTGCCTCCCACACCAAACCAGGGTCACGCCCTCCCTGTAGCATCACTTACCCAGGGGTCGTGCCATCCCTAGTCATTAAGGAGTACGCTCGTCCCTAAAGCATCACCTACCCAGGGTTCGTATCATCCCTGATCATCCGGGAGTACGCTCGTCCCTGAAACATCAACTACCAGGGTTCGTATCATCCTTGATCCTTTAGTGTGAGGAACCACAATCAAATTACAATCCATACAGTCTCTTGCAATTAACCCTATGTCAGGGCTGCCATAATCGACATAAGTGGTGTGTGTTAACTGTCTTACTCATCTCACACCATGCTAGGGTCACGCCCTCCCTGTAGCACCACTTACCCAGGGGTCGTGCCATCCCTAGTCATTAGTGTGAGGAAACACATCGCAATCATATTCTTAATCATTTCCATACCACATCTCATCTCATATCACAATTCCATATAACATACACAATTTCATATCACATACTCAACAGATAAGTCTAACAAAATAAGGGTTTACAAATCCCTCAAGCAATTCATATCTCGATCATCAATTCTTATAATATAATATAACAAGAACATTAATAAAATAATTAATAGAATTAGTAATTTAATATAATTTCAGCACAGTAAAACCCCTAATTGTTCCAAAACCTAGTTCACAGGCACTTTTCTACAATTTCGTTCTCTCTCACAAATCATCATTTTTACAAATTATTAATACATACCGAATCTAATGATATAATTAATTCCTCAAACAGGAATAATCCAATTTTTCCAAAACCTACCCTACAGGCACTTTTCTATAATTTCGTTCTCTCTCCTAGAGCATCATTTTTACAAACAAATTATATATTTATTGTCCTAAATATATACATAATCAAATAATGCCAATAATTCTTCAAACAGAAATAATTGTAAAATTACTCAGAATCCTAAGGGCTCTTCTTCTACCCAAATTCCCTCATGCAACTCCACATATAAATAATCCCCTTTTCTCCCGTACCTGGATACATAGGAACTCGGGCAGAACCTCCTCTTTTTCCTTAAATAAGGATTGAAACTAAGACTGGAGCAGAACCTCATCCTCTGAGTTCCCCTTGGTCTTCAGAGAGAAGAAGAAGAACGAAAGAGAGAACAGAAGAGAAGAGAGAGTGAGAATGAGAGGTGTGTAGAAATGAGAGGATTTGAGGCCTATTTATAGGATTTTTCGCCCACCTACCACTACGGCCCGTTCCAAAATCGGAACGGCCCGTTCTGGGCCCTTCAAACCTATGTAAATTTTTCAACTGGAACGGCCCGTTCCCAAACCAGAACGGCCCGTTCTCAAACCCAGCAGAACGGTTAGTTCTGCTTCCAGAACGGCCCGTTCTCCAAACCAGAACGGCCCGTTCTCCCTCTGGAACGGCCCGTTCTCCAAACCGGAACGGCCCGTTCTCCCTCCAGAACGGCCCGTTCTGCTTCTCAAATTTTGGGCCTTTAACTTATTTCAGAACGGCCCGTTTCACTTTTGAAATGGCCCATTCTGGGCAACGAATTGGGCCTACGGCCCATTGAAAATTGGGCTGTTACACTGATGAGATAAGCTACAGAAAGGTAGATGAATGTTGTCAGTATAAGTAGTACAAATTAATTCATCTAAGTCATCCTCATATACAATCTCATACTTATACTATCTTTCGATCCCTATCATTTTAGTGTATCCGGACCAATATAAAAATATAATAATATATATATAATTATATTACCAATAATAATAATTATATTATATTTAATTATTCTTTATTTATATATATACTTATTTTTATAATTAACAATCTACTTATTTCTATTTAAAATTAATATTATGATACAATTTAAATTATTTATTATAAATTTAAAAGTTTAAATAATAATTTATATATTTTAAAATGAAAATGGTTATAATAACACCGATATAATTTTTACTAAGTATTACACCGCTCAATAATTTTATATTAATTTTGTAAATCCAACCGTTGATTGAAAGTTCATATCACTTTATATGTTTATATCAAATTTTGTTAAAATTCAACAACAACTTGAAGGTAATCAAAGTGTTTATATTTTAGTATATTTTGAAATGTATATATTACGTCAACTTTGTTTTACAAGAATGAAGTATCAAACCATCTTGAATTAATATAAAATTTTGTATATATGATCTAAGAGTAAAAAACTTTTAATCTAACGGTTGAATTTATAAAATTCATATTTAATATAAAGTTATTGAGCGGTGTAATACTTAGTAAAAGTTACACTAGTGTTATTATAACACTCTTAAAATATTAATTTTATAAATTAAATTTTAACATTTTAAATAAATTATTGGTTAACTTAATATATTTATTCATCTTAAATCTAAGATATAAAATTTTAAAAATATATTTATCCTTGTTTTATTTTCTAATTATCAACAATTAATAAAATACTAATTTAAAATTTTATTTAATTATATCATAATATTTTCATATCAAATTTAAAATCAGATAATTAGTTATACAAAAATATCAACATCATATAGTAAATTGTCAATATGATTCTAGTTAAATAATTTAAAATAATTAATTTTTCAACTATATTGTTTACAAATAATTTATTCCAAAGCTAATCAATTTTTTCTATATTAATTATTAGTAAAATTTAATAATTGGATCAATGAAGTTTAATAACTTTTAATGTATATTATTGACGAATATATCTGTTGGAAATTAAATTTTTTAACGGATTTGTATCCGTCGAAAATATAAATTTTTCGACAAATTTGTATCCATTGTAAATTACCGACATATATATCTGTCGAAAATATAAATTTTCTGACGGATTTATATACATCGGAAATTATCCGGTAATTTGCATTTTTCTTGCGGAGTTAGTTTACTTTTCATTTCTAATGAGTGTTTCTCTCTCTTTTTTTAATGTAATATGTATGTCTTTATATATATATATATATATATATATATATATATATATATATATATATATATATATATATATATATATATATATATATATATATATATATATATATATATATATATATATATATATATCAAAGTGCTCCTACTCACTCAAGGTACTAGGTCTACTCTTGCTTATACATAGTTACGTAATTAAATATTAATTTCTTCGTGAATAAAATTCGCATATTAGAATTAGCTCCAAACACGGATCACTACTTTTCCCAATTTTTGTCACGGTTCTACGTACATGCGTATGCATTGAGGTCGGATGATGGAAACCGTTCATTAAAATGTTCTCAACGAACATGACAATTATCTGCTGTACGTGAATAAAAAAAATTCTAGATAAGTGAAATAATGTAAATCTTTAGACAACTAAAACTCTACAGATACGAAATAATGTAAATGCATTGAAAAATAGAATGCTATGTATAATTTAAATTCATCCTTAAAAAATAATATGGAATAATTGATTTTGTGTTAAATTTAAAAAAGAAGAAGATTATTTTAAGCAACACTTATTTAGCGATTAAAGTCTCTTCTACAACAGCTGCCTTGGTGGAAACTGTTGGCAATAGAAACAACACCGGCATGGAAGTTAAGACGACTATTACATGGGGAAAACTCAATATTGACGTGTGTTGGGATCTGAGTTTGGTATTGCTTCATGTATTATCCGTACTGCGGAACAGAGCTTGAGCTCGGCACTGAAGCGCTGAGCTCGGCACTGTGAAAGTTGGAGAATTATTAATAAGAATTGTACAAAAATTACCTCCCAATAATAAATTCTTTGATTTTTTTCTTGCAAAAAAATTCGCAGGAAATTTCACAGGAAATTTTCCTGCAAATTTTTTTCGTATGAAACTTTCCTACAAATTTTTTTCATAGGAAAATTTCTTGTGAATTTTAAAATTTGCAGAAACATATTATTCACGAAGGTTTTACCTGGAGATAAAATTTCGCAGAAAAATTTGTAAGAACAACGTTTCCTACGAATTTTTATGAAAAATTCATTGAAAAAATTGCATGTAATAAAAGAAATTCTAGTAGTGATTGTTCCTAGTATGAGATGTGCACCTCCTCCTCTTGCACCTATTTGGGCAAAGGATAGGGATATTTGCGCGTTGCATGAGGTGGCTCCTCCAGTCGAGAATGAAGTTTGCCCATTCAACAATAATTGTGGTCGAAGAAATCCCTTCCAACGATGGTGGTAACAGCTCGCTTTGACTCCCACAACTGTGTTGAGGTTTTGGACAACCGGGTAAAATGTACAAGAATTGAAATACAGGAATTAAACGACACGAAGTGGCCTTGAGTTTTACATCTTGAGACAAAGATTTTAATAATTTAGGTGTTACTATTGAAAAAAAACTCAAGTTCCACATCGATTACAGATAAAATAATTAAAGGGTATATAATTAAGTAGAAGGTAATCTTCACTTTACAAATTAATTTTGTAAGATTGAGTTAAGCTCTTAATCCATTTTAATTACCACTCACCTTATAAGCTAGTTTTGTTAGATTGACTTAAGCTCTTAATCCATTTTCCTAAGAATTCCTCAAAGAATTGAGACTATATATTACTTTCTTATGAAGATTACCTGGATTTTACTAAGGTGGTGTTGTTGCTCTTAGAATACCTTAAATGTCGTATTGTGGATAATCATATGACTGAAAATAGATACATGTTGGGTTATTCTCAAATGTCTAATCTCATACATGAGTGATTTTGTAAGGTTGAGTTAGACTCTTAACCCCCTTTTTTAAGATGTTATTAGAGCTATCTAGATCTATTATAAATGGGCCACCAACCATTTATCTACATACTAAGTTCAATAGTATTGAACGTGAGAGAGTGTATCGAAAAAAAACTCAAGTCACACATTGACTAAAGATAAGACAAATAAAGAGTATATAAGTGAGGGAGGGCAACTCCCACCTTACAAACTTGTTTTGTAAGGTTGAGTAAGACTCTTAACCCACTTTCCTAAAAGTTACCTCAAAGAACTAAAACTTTTACTTTCTTATGATTTATGAAGATGACCTGGATCTTACTAAGGTGGAGTTGTTGCTCCTAGAATACCTTAAATGTCTTATTATGGATAATTATATAATCGAAAATAGATGCATGTTGGGTATAAATAATATTAATTAATTTCTTTAAGTTGTTCTTAAATGTACAATCACACACGTCCAACCATTAGATTTTTCTTATTCTAGTGTGCTTAGAAAGTTACAATAAATGTCAAGCCTTCCTTTTTTCCTTGGTAGTGATTTTGTTTCCTATGTAGCCCAATGAGTTGTTGGTTTGGCCTAAATGAACCCTCTAACTAGTTTATTAATAATAATCACATACACCATAGCCAACAATTTTTCATCATATATCTAAGAATAGTTGTAATAATTGACTTAGCTAGAGTTGTCCGGCCCACTCCATTAAAAAGTTTGGTTTTCTACCTTGCCAACCTACCATTGATCTTATCAATAATGAAAACAAATTTGTTGCATGTTAAATATGTTAAAACTAAGTATACTTTATCGTAGTAGTAACAATAAGTAAGAGTCCAAATACATTACGTAAATCGCTAAACGTGACATTTACCAATTTACTAATAATTCTCAATTGTTCGCGAGAACTAACTTGTAAGAAAGTATCAAAAAGTTATTGTAAATCAATTAAACTGTAAAAATAAGAATCCTAGAATTATGACTTCATTGACCTTAATTCAACCAAATTCAATTTTCCTGAATTCTAAAAAAATCTTGATTGTTAATTTTGCCTCTCATCACTACAACAAAATTGATTATTACTGAAAATTATTTAGTGACAATAAATTAACTGTCTTTATTTTATTATTTAATAAATATATTAATGACTAATATATAATAGCCACTAAAAATGTATTTATATCATACCAAAATTTACTATTAGCAACAATTATTTATTTAGAAAAACTTAAGTCCCACATCGACCAGAAATAAGATACTTAGAGAGTATATAAATGGATGATAACTCTCACCTTACAAGTTTGTTTTATAGGATTAAGTTAGACCTATAACTAACTATTCTAAATTAGTATCAGATTACTCACCATTATCAAACTCAATAGTCCCTAAACTTGAGGGGTGTATTGGAAAAAATCCAAATCCCACATCGACTATTAATAAAATAATTAATTAGAAAATAAGATAATTAAAAAAATATATAAGTAAAAGACAATTTTCATCTTACAATTCCCATATCGAGTAGAAAGTAAAAAATGTCACAAAAAGTTATACACTTTTTCCGATCATTATAAGAATTTTTACCAGCATTCAGAATAATTGCCGCTAAATATTTTAGCGACACTGTATACAATGGCTATTGTGAAAATTTCACTAAAATTTTTTATAGCAATTGTTATTATCACTAAAAATCATATTAAATGCCACTAAAAATCTATTTTATTGTAGTGCATGTTGCTAATCACTTTTGGTCATGAAAATTAACCGTCTTTGCCATATACAAATCTTAAATTGGACACATAGAAAATTATACAAAGTAAAGCCCTTAAGGTAGAAAGGGAACCAATATCAGAAAACTTCGTTAGGGAAAAGAACTTCATTAAAATCTCTAATCATGAACCACTGTCCGAAAGTATACAGTACTACATTTAATATCTTTAACAACATTTTCCTACTTACATTTTTTAAAATATTACTTTAGATTAGTGACATTTTTTTTAGAAAGTACTAATATAGATAAAGTAACATTTTTTTTATCTCAATATTATTCTTTATAATTGTCTTTTAAAATTAGATCTCACATTGAGTAAAAGAATGACATATAAAATGTATAATTCTCTAATATCTAGTTGTTTCCAAAATTCAAATCTCACATCGAGTAAAAAAATAACATAAAGAGTATATATAACCATAAAGTGAAACTTAAGATAAATGTGTTTTGATCTAAATTTGATGATGACTAACTTGGGATATCTTCTCTTGTTAAAAAAAAAACTTAAGATATCTTAAATCTTGGACTTGTAGACAAGAGTCATAAAGTATAAGTGATGATACAACTAAGGATGGCAACGAAACGAGGTAGAGGACGGGTGTGAAATTTGTGTTTCATCTCTGTCCCCCTTAGGTCGCTTAGAAATTAATTAAATATTTTGTTTTACAAAAAATATATGAAAAGAATTTCAACATAAAATAACAATTATAAAATTATATTAATTAAATTTCATCTAACATAAATTTAAAATAGAGTAAAAATTACATAATTTTAAGTATATTCTAAAGAAAATAAATTAAATTTCTAGAAATTTAAAGCAGGACAAATATGGAGCGTGTAAGTATATATTCATTCTTGTCCCCGTACCTGATTTAATAAATTGGATATTACTCTCATACCATACATGTACTTGATCAAACTAGATATTCTCCGTCAAAGTTAATTTGAACAAGTTCGAACATTACTTATGAGTATGGATTTATTCGTCATCCCTAGATGCAATTTAATTATCATTTTATAAACTACGAAAACTTAGCAGCATTATTAAAATATTACAAAATACCACTTTAATAACATTTTTAAAAATATCATTGATATGTAAAATGATATGTTAAAAGCCTTTAGCTACATATAGGATTTATCTCACATTTGATAAAATGTCACAAAAATATATTAATAACATTTACTCATTATTTGGAAACATTTTTCTAATGTTAAATGTTGCTAAAAGCACATTTTATTGTAATGTGTGTTATCCTTTATCCTTAGTCAAGTGATCTCATAAGAGTTGAATAAAAGTTATGGCTTATTGGTGTTGATTAATAAGAGAAAAGAAAATGTTCATGGGGAAAGATAGCTTTAAAACCAAAAGCAGTTCACTACACCCAACTTTGTCAAATAATGAATCATTGTTTGGTTAAGGAATTTTACATTAAGGAACACTCTCATTCATGGGTATTGAGTAAATCACACAAGAGAGCTTAACACTACATCATAATCTAAAATCTTAAGGCATTAAATAAGAAGGTCCTTCTTACTTATAGACAACTCAACATACCCAATTATATCCAACGTGGAATTCACTCCATACTTGAACTCTAACATTTCCCCCAAACTGTGAATCTCTTTCACATGGTCACATTTCCTTTCAAGTGGAAGTTGTTTTCGTCCGTGAGTGTTCAATGGTAGTCTACTTAAGTCATTGTCGATCACTAGTCACTTGGGTAATGTAGACACCCAATTTTGTCTGGTGGCATACAAACAAGGAAATGGACCTCTGTTATGGAGGGAAGGAGCTCCCAAAACATGAAAACAACAAGACAGGACTTCAGAAGGCCCAAAAGCCCAAATAAGCTAATTTTAGAAGACTGGAACGGGTTGTTCCCAAAACTGGAACGAGTCGTTCCCAAAACTGGAACGAGTCGTTCCCAATTTAGAACGGGCCGTTCCGAGATCCTAAAAAGGCCAAAAACCCTAATTTGGAACGGGTTGTTCCTAAATTGGAACGGGCCGTTCCAAGATTGGAACAGGCCGTTCCAAACTTTTCAAAAGAGGGCTAAAACTTTAACTGGAACGGGTCGTTCCCAAACTGGAACGGGCCATTCCAAGTTATAAAAAGAGCCTAAAGATACTTGTTTGGAACACCTGTTCCATTCTACCAAAGGATGTGTTAATTTTATCTCTGGAACGGGCCGTTCCAATTTTAGAACGGGCCATTCCAGTTACAAAATTTACACGTAATGGCCATATCCAGGAACAGCCCATTCTGGACCTTTTCTGACGTCTATAAATAGACTGCTTGGGCTCATTTCTCAAGGACCTCCAAAATTTTGTCCAAAGCTCCTTAGAGCTCGAAATTTCTCTCTTTTTCTCTCTCCCTCTCTCTTTTGTATTTCTTGAGTTTTGTGAGGCTTATTGTAGTGTGAAAGGTTGCCACAAAGTACCTAAATCTCCATATTTGAAGATTAATAGAGCTCGTTCAAGAGGTATTTTCAGTTAATTTTCTTCTCTCTCTTTTATTTCTTATCTTTGATAAATATTGTTCATAATAAAACCAATCATGTAGACATTTTAGGGTCAATTGTATAATTTAAATTTCAAGCATGTAAATAGTTATTAATAAAAGGGGATTTAATATTTATATTATTATTGTTTATAACGCTAACTTCATCATAGGGTACCAATTGAGAGCGTTGTAGGGGTGCTTAATACCTTCCCTATACGTAATCGACCCCTAAACCCAATTCTGGTTATCAAGGACATTATTGGATTTTTAAAAACCTTTTCCTTTTCCAATGTTTTGAGTAAAACATTGGTGGCGACTCCATGAACTCATTTTTCAAAACCATTAATTAAGGATTAGTCTGGTATCCGGGCATTCCTTAATTGATGAGATATTTAAAAGGATGTCTAAACCATTAGTCGCGAGATCAGAAATTTTCGGGTTGCGACAGGTAATTGGTCGAATCATCGACTCTGATAACACTGTTAGACTGGAGAGTTTTAACATTATGGTGCACCCCAATTGGATATTGAGTAAATCAAACAAAAGAGTTTGATATCACATCATAACCCAAAATATTAAGGCATTAAGTAGGTGAGTCATTTTCACTAATATACTACTCAACATATCCAATTCTATCTGATATCAAACTCACTTCACACTTGAACTCTAACAATCATGCATCTTGTGTACAAAAGGAAAGAGACAACAGATATGTTAATTTTAACCAAATCTCGAGTATGACACCAAGTGCATGAATTTGCCATCAATTCTAATGGTGTGCTTAGATGAAAAATCTTAGAAATTTAAGGAATTTGAAATGCTTAGAATTTGAATAATTTTAATTTCAATTTTTTCATTATTTAAATATTTTATTTGGATAAGTCAATTCCAATTTCTTAAATTTTAAGTTTTTAGTTTGAATATGGTAATTTGATTTTCATCAAGATAATTTCTAATATGTATTAAAATTTTAAGATTAAATTTTATAAAAATAAATATTAACCAATTTTTAAATATTTAATAATTTTAAAAATTAATATTGAATAATGTTTAATAATTTTTTTAAAAAAATTAAATATTCAATAATTAAAAACCATTAATATTTTTTATGCAAGAAACGAGAGAGGTAGAAGGAAAAAGAAAAGGAAAAAAAAAAAGACAATTACATAATAGAAGGAGGGGGAGATAAAAAGAAAAGAGAAATAGGAGAGAGATATAGAAGAAAGAGGACAATATATACACACACACACACACACACACACACATATATATATATATATATATATATATATATATATATATATATATATATATATATATATATATATATATATATATATATGAGGGTTATAATAACACCGGTGTAACTTTTACTAAGTATTATACCGCTTAATAATTTTATATTAATTGTGAATTTTGTAAATTCAATCGTTAGATTAAAAGTTCATATCACTTTATATGTGTATATCAAATTTTGTTAAAATTGAACAACAACTTGAAGACAATCAAAGTGTTCATATTTAAGTATATTTTAAACTAAATATATCACGTCAATTTTGTTTTATAAGAATGAAGTATCAAATCATCTTGGATTAATATAAAATTTTGTATATATAATCTAAAAGTAAAGAACTTTCGATCTATCGGTTGGATTTACAAAATTCACATTTAATATAAGATTATTGAGCATTGTAGTACTTAGTAAAAGTTACACCGGTGTTATTATAACCCTCCTCTATATATATTCTTTTTTTTTATAAAGAATTTAAATTATATTATTTTAAAGAATTTCACAAATGTTTACATTTTAATTTATTTATAAATTATTTATTCAAACAAAATGTTTCGTTTTAAAATATTTTAAAAAAATTTAAATAAGTAAAATAAATATTTAAATTTTCAATACAAACATATTATAATACAAATTGTTGAAACACCCCTATTATTCGACCATGAGGGACCAACTTCATGCTCTTAACAATCAGTATTCTTCCAAGTTATTTGGAGGAGTTGGTGGAACCTTCGTGGCATTATCATTGAGCATGGCATCTTCCTCCAATGGAATGTTGTATCGTACCTCCCACAATCGTTGAAGGTTCAGAGTGGATTTGGTCCCATGTCCAAGTTCATAAAGGCACTTGGGCCCTTGTGTTTGCACCACATTTTAAATTTTTTTATTGAATTGACTTCTGAAACTTGTACCAAAATTCATAGAAATTTTATGCTATTGTTCTGGCCGGCCAAAAGGTGGACTAGGGTTTCTTCCTAGGTTAAGCCTTAGAGCCAGAGCATTCAAAAGTGTAATCTGCCTACTCAACTCTAGGGTTTTAGGTTTTATAGTTTCTTGTTTATGGGCCTTATGGGCCCCGAGAGTGTGGGGATTTCCCTAACCGTTCTTATCTGGAAGATGCTTGGTGGATGTGACGGGACCCTGGCCTCGTTATCGGGTAGAATCTATATGGGGAAGTCTGATTGGTATTTGGGCGACTAGGTCCGCACAAAGGGTATACTCGGCTACTGGCCGAGCGGGTTCTTACTAGCAATTGGGATCGGAATATGACCGATTAGACTTGTGCAGAGAAAGCCAGGTCAGGAATCGACTGAGTGACTCTTAGAGGAAGAGAGAGTGTTGGTCAAGACTGTAATCAGACTGTCACACGTAGAGGGGTCGGGTCAGATTCTGACCTGGACGGTACACTTTCCTTCCTGCCCTGAGCCTATAAGGCGAGAGGGCTTAAGACCGAGCTGCTACGGTCCTATCGGGAGTAGGCCGAGACACAGGTCAGATTCCGACCGGGATGGTACACTTGCCTTCCAGTCCTAAGCCTACAAGGCGAAAGGGCTTAGATGATCATAGGGGTTGGTTCAATTTTTGAGTGGGGGGTCGGTCAAATTCCGATCCGGCTGGCCTTGACGCTCGAAGTGTTGAAGATGAGACGTCTTCTATAACTTGTCTCTTCACCTTACCTTCGAAGAGACACACATTTATTGTAGCGATGTCATCGCAGCAGGGGCATTATTATAGTGCCACGTGTTGAGCGTTTCGTGTAACGCATGTGTGGGGCCCCAAGGGTCAGGCGATGCGACGTTTCACGCGCATTGCCCTCCCCCCTTTCCCACGCGCACCCCTTCAACTCTATAAATACCCTCTTTCTCTGAACCATTTCACCATTCGAAGGTTCTGTGGCATTTTAGAGAGAAAAGAGGTGTCTGTAAGACCTTAGGTACGCCCATGTATTTATTGTGTTTGGCAGTTGCTGTTTGTGCATCATTTTAGTTGTTTGCTTAAGTTAGGTGTTTTAGAAATCCATGGCGTCCATAAATTATAAGGAAGTTTATGAGTGGGTGAAAAAGGATGTCTTGAAGTGTGAGTCTTGCATAAACTCTTGGGCCACAATGGAGAGTTTTAACAGTGAACATGTAGTGGCTCGCGGTAGTGACAACATCCTGGTTTGTGAACCCTGTGTGGATAGTGAGCCCATATGTATAAGTTCGTCTTCCGATCTTTTTACATTTTGCTATGTTACCCTTATTTCTAAACTTAAGGTAAGGTGGCCTCTAACCGAGTGCGAGAAAGGAGTGCTTAGGGCGTTGAATGTAGCCCCAACCCAGTTCCACCCAAATAGTTGGGCCTTCGTTAGGGGTTTTGAAATCCTGTGTTCTGGACTCAGAATAACCCCGACCTTGGGTAAGTTCTTTTACATCTTTGAAGCCCGTATCACCAAACAGAGTAGTTGGGTTTCCTGGGGTAGTGTGTCAAGCCGAGGGTTATTGTCTTTATTTCAATCGTTCTACAAGGACTTTAAAAAAGCCTTTTTTTGCATTTGATGCCTACCTGGTCACGATGATGTGCTTGAGGGGTATCCTCTTTACTGGAACAAACAAACGACCTCCTTTGGTGGGCTAGATTCCGAGTCACTCCCCGAGAACGACCGAGAGGACGTTAAAAAACTTGAAAACCTTAAAACCCTTTTCAACACTGCAAAACTGCTAGATCTAGAAAATAGGCCCCAAGAGTTGAAAATATATATAGGTATTGCGCGGTTTGAATGTTGAATTTTCTTCTATCCTTTTTGCCTTTGTTTTTTTGTCATAAGTTGTTGATGCGTTTTTTGCATAGAGGATGGCCAGCATGAGTAATCGAGAAATGATGAAGATGTGGAAGCAACAAAAAGCTTCCTAGGTCGCTGGGATAGGGGAGTCGGCCACCGAGAAGGCCAGTGAGACCGAGAGGCCTGCGACATTGGCGAAAGGTGTGGGCGAGTCTTCGCACAAGCATCGCTGCGAAACCGATAGGGCCATTTCGGTGGTAAACATGGAAACCATTGTGGCTTTTGAGGGAGATAAAGGTGACACGGAGGCCTAGTCGGCTGAGAGGACTCTCAGTGCGTGTCTCGGTGAGGACTGGGATCCAGTGGACCGCGACGTCGATCGTGGCAATGTGGCCTCTTTTTGGGACGAGAAATTCAATCACAGTGCCCATATTTGTGGGACCGACTTGTTGGACGGAGACCGTGGCGACTTGGAAAAAATGAGTGCTTTTTCTATCGCCAAGGGGGTTGAATCGTTGACTAATCGCCTGTCGTTTCTTTCACTCGTCAATGAAGACAAAATTCATGGATTAGTGAGGGAGACTAAGGTGCAAGGGAAAAAGATTTTGTCCCTTTAGGAGAGCCTGAATAAAAGCAAGGCCGACTTCAAATGGGTATCCACTGAACGAGATAAATTGCTGGAAGGCCGCCGTGTCTTTGAGGAAGAAAAGCAAGCTTGGTTGGAGGAGAAAATGGCGATGGAGAAGGAGTTGGATGAGACGCGCCTGGCCCGAGACAAGTCATCTGATGCCGCCAACGTCTTCGAGAATGACCTATCCCTCATGAAAGTTGAAGTTGAGAAACTTCAAAACGATCTTGAAGCGGCCAAGATGGACGCTTTGACAAAGTTTGTTTAGGGCTATGATGCGGCGACTACCCAAATCAAATTTATGTATGCCGATCTCGACATTGGGAGAATGGGGTACTTCAAGGAGATTGTGAATGGTTCGTTGGTGGATCCTCCCGAAGATGACTGAGTTTTTCTTTAAAATCTTGTTTTGTCTTTATGTTTTTGTGTTCTTGACTTTTTGTATCGCCTTTGCAAACTTGATAATATTGTTTTGAAGCGTTTATGAAGTATGTTCTTCTTGCTTGATATTGTGCGTAATTAGACTTAGAAACTGTTTTTCAACCTAAATTCATGGTGTGAATTGTCGATTGCGTTTATCAGCGTGCTTGAAACAAATACAAATCGTCGGAACGCCGATCTTAATAATGAGAATAATTCTAAGAGGTTTTAACATAACAGGAAGTCGCCAAAATGCCGATTACTTAAGCACAAAATAATTCGAAGTTTAAAAATTAGGGTTTTAAAACCTTAAGTGATCGCCAAAATTCCCGACCCATAGTCAAGAGTGGAAAATTTTCTAAGTTAAAAATGGAACTTGACAAAGTGATCGCCCGAACGCCAACTCAAATGATGAGTGGAAAATTTTCTAAGTTAAAATGGAACTTGACCAAGTAATCGCCCAAATGCCGACTCGAATGATGAGTGGAAAATTTTCTAAGTTAAAAATGGAACTTGACAAAGTGATCGCCCGAACGCCGACTGATAAATCATAATTTGATATGTATCTTTTCCTTCAATTTAGCTATTTTACATTCCATCTATGGTTAATTATAGGATTTAGATAGATATGTGTGTTGTTGGGCCAAATTGGAAAGTTGGGAATTATTATTCTAAATTCTCGCTGTTTTTTGGGCTGATGAACATGTGTCGGTTTTCAGGGCATAACTTGGGCTGTGGGGATCCAAATGGTGCAAACTCGGTGGACCTGGAAAGCTAAGACAAAGACCTAAATATTTGCAGAAGGCGCCGTCGGCCAATTCGATCATCTAGAAGGTCTAATTCGGTGGAAAACAACTCGGTGCGGAAAAGAATATGGAATCCAACTCATCCCACCAACTCATCCCACCAACTCTCCCATTTCGTTTTGTCTAAGCTTTTTCCATTATTTTATATTTCTTATGTGTTATATGAAGGCTATAAATAGGCCTTCACTCTCCCATTATAGGACATCCCAAAAACACCTTCAAATAAGTTACTCTTGGGTGTTCTTCTACCTCCCTTCTCTTTGTTTTCTTTAAGTTTATTTTCTTTCTTGTAGTTGCAGTTTATGTTTTACTATCCTTTCCTTTTGTATGCATTTTAGTTCTGTTCTTTGCCTCCTCCATGGAAGGCTAGATTGTAGTACTCTTTAACTTGATTTAATGCATTTTCATTTTCCTTGCATTTTCATTTCTAGTTCAAATTTAATGGAAGGCTAAAACCTTTGGGTTGGCTTCTTGTTATGGATTGTAATCTCTGTTTGAGGTTGGGTATGTTTGTGTGTCTCTGTTCTACTTTGTTCTCCTTCATTCAACCTCTATATTAGTATGTCCATGCTTAATGGGCTATGCTTAATGACACAGTTGCTTAATCTGTGAAGAGGTTGATGTTGTATACGTTTGCTTAATTCGTGTAGGGAAATCTTGAGTTAATCTTCGCTTAGTTGGTTAACTCGGATGGAACAAGGATTAAGTGGTTAACAGAGCAATCTTATTATGAACCAAGGATAAGAGAGTTACAATCCGAACAAGGAGCCAATCTATTTTACTTATTGTGTTATCTGCATTTTATTGTGTTATAAAATTAAAAATCTGAACAACCAAACCCCCCCCACTTCGTGTGTTTAAGCCTTTGACAGAGAAAAATGGTCCTTGAGAGACGACCTAGGACAACTTCCTAGTACTACATTTAATTGTTTTTATTTGACCGGATACGACTTCGATCAAATTTGGCGCCGTTGCCGGGGACCATCAGTTCTGTTATAGGCTGTGTGTTTGTGTCTTATTTGTTCTGTTGTGTGTTTTGGAGCTCTGATATGTTATGTGTGTAGTGTATTATTGTTGCTACTATTATTTTGTTGCTGCACACGAATTTAATTTCAAATTTATGGCTTTAATGTTGATTAGCTTAGGGTTTAATTTACTAGCTAGTGTTATGAGTAGCTAAGTAGCTTTGGTTGGATTTCTTAATGTGGATAGCAATGTCTCTTTGAGGTTAATGGTGTTTTAATGTTGTTTTTGAGTTGAATTACATTCCATAATCTCTATTTGAGTTCTTAATGAATGGTTCTTAGATTTTCGCTTAGTTAATTGACGAATCATTATTAATTTCACAAGTCATGTAATTGGGTTTTTGCTTAGTTAACGAGATTATGTGAATTGTGATGAGATTTACAAATAGAGAATTGAAGTGGGTTGTGTAAGTGCTTAACTGCAACTTACTTTGTTTAATTCTTAATTAATCTTCGCTTAGTTGGTTAATTAGGAGCTCGAATGTGATTTAACTCAGTAACTTGCATGTTTAGATTAATTGTGTAACGACCCGCCCTAGGCCGTCACATCAATAACCAACCAAAATAAAATGTTATAAAATAAAGAAAATAGAGCAAAAGCCAGCTACGCTAGAGTGTAATTATACAATAGCATATAAATTGTTTCCAAAATATATAATATAATCTGCTATGGCAGAGTCATCATCCTTAGTAAAGTTATACAGTAATCCAAAAGATAATATAATATAGACACCCTAGGTGCTGGTCAAGCTCTAAACCTTGCTACTACTCAAAGCAGCTATCAGAGGACTTCTTGCTATCCCAAGCCTCACACCTGATCTGCTCCCCCACATAGTGAGATCATCACAGTCCAAACCACATGGAAACATGCAAGGGTTAGCACATATAAAACCAACCATAGTACATGATAAAATATCATTAAACAGATATTTATCCATAATATATATATATCCGCACCAATGAAATAAACCTTATAAATAGTTATTTCCATGCCAAATATAAATCAAATCTAAAATCCAATGCATACAATCCACACCATTTGTATACATATTCCACATCCAGAAACAAAGTCACACCACTGTATAATTATTCCATGATCTCACACCAACATATACTCACAATGTTGGCCTCAACACCATCCACCAAGTGTTGACACGCACGCTGAAACATATCAGCAACACAGGGATCACACCTGACCTCTCATGGAAAATATACAGCTGGAATTACGTCGTCACGTAACCCTGGTGATCATGGCCACTTCATCCATCGGTATGACTCGGCCTGGCCCCCATACCGGTAGCAAATAGAATACTTAAAGGAGTACTTCAGAATCCACCTAACATCTGAAGTGGTTTATCATATAACCTTTGGAAAAGTTCCACATTGGAATCCTCACCATGGGATTCCCAATTTCATACTTTTCCAAAGATTATATCCTGATCTCACCAAGAGATCTAATCCATACCATAACCTTACTCCTTTAAGTCCTATTTACTTTTCCAAACCACATACACAGCATATTCCATAATTAAACATAACCATAACCATGCCAATTTGTCAATATAATAATAATATAAATATCCAAAACAATCATCAACTTGAATAAATAACAACCTTCATACAAACAAAATAGCATATTAAAATTATACTATTCCTATCATGGTCATACGCACTAGATTAATTTTATAAGCACTACCCTTACTTAACATACTAGATTAATTTTATAAATGCCACCCTTACTTAACATACTAGATTAATTTTATAAATGCCACCCTTACTTAGCATACTAGATTAATTTTATAAATGCCACCCTTACTTAGCATACTAGATTAATTTTATAAATGCCACCCTTACTTAGCATACTAGATTAATTTTATAAATGCCACCCTTACTTGGATAATCCTGAACTGAAACTCGGGCAGAACCTCCACCTCTTTCCTTAAACAGGAACCGAAACTCGGGCAGAATCTCCTCTACTGGATTCTCCTTCCTTTCTCTCCTCTTTCCTCTCTCTTTCTCCCTTTCTCTCTCTTCTTTCTCTCTCTAGAAATTCTCTCTCTCAAGGCATACATTTCCAACACCCCAAGGCCCCTATTTATAGCAAAATTTCGCCACCTAACCAGAACGGCCCGTTCCGGAAACGGAACGCCCGTTCTGAATCCTTCAGAACAACGTAAATTTTTCAACTGGAACGGCCCCGGAACGGCCCGTTTCGAAACCCAGCAGAACGGCCCGTTCTCCTTTCGGAACGGCCCGTTCTGCAAGGAGAACGCCCTGTTCTCCAAGCAGAACGGCCCGTTCTGCAAGGAGAACGCCCCGTTCTCCAAGCAGAACGGCCCGTTCTCCTTTTGAGAACGGCCCGTTCCGGCCCTGTTCTGTAAAACCCCAGAACACGTGATTTTCTCTTTTGGAACGGCCCGTTCCGCTTTTGGAACAGCCCGTTCCAAAATCCGAAAATGCCCCAAAAATTTTAATAAAAATTACGAAAATGCCACCGATAATTACTAAAATGCCATCCAATAATAAAATTACAAAAACACCCCTATACCTTTGAAAATTTACGAAAATGCCATAATAATAAAATGGGTATTACAATTCTCTCCAACAACAAAAATTTTCGTCCTCGAAAATTCACTTACTCTAAAAGAGATATGGGTATTGATCCTTCATCTTTTCCTCCAACTCCCAAGTAGCTTCATTAGTAATCTCATCCCAAATAACTTTCACCAAATTGATAGATTTACCTCGCAACTGTTTAACTTTCTTATCTGCCACTGAAACTGGCTGTTTCTCAAAAGTTAAATTTTCCTTAACTTGTACTGCCTCTGATTCCAAGACATGACTTGGATCGTGAATATATTTCCTCAGTTGTGAAACATGGAACACATCATGCAGATTAGAAAGGAATGGAGGTAATGCAATCTGATATGCCACTGGTCCAATCCTCTTGAGAATTTGATACGGTCCAATAAACTTAGGATTCAACTTCTTAGCTTTGATAGCTCTTCCCACACCTGTGGTAGGAGTTACTTTCAAAAACACATGTTCTCCTTCTGAAAACTCCAAAGGTTTCCTCCTTTTGTCTGCATAAGACTTTTGCCGACTCTGAGCAGCTCTCATTCTTTCCTGAATTTGTTTCACCTTTTCAGTAGTCTGTAAGATGATCTCTGGCCCCACCATCACTGATTCTCCCTCTTTAAACCAACACAAAGGTGTTCGACATTTCCTCCCATACAGAGCCTCAAATGGTGCCATTCCTATACTTGCATGAAAACTGTTATTATAAGTGAACTCGACCAAAGGCAACATCTCTTCCCAATTCCCTAGATGATCCAAAATACAAGCCCTCAGCAAGTCCTCCAAAGATTGGATAGTCCTCTCAGACTGCCCATCAGTTTGTGGGTGATAAGCAGAACTGAGCCTCAACTTAGTCCCTAACGCTTGATGCAAACTTTGCCAAAATCGGGATGTAAAACGAGGATCCCTATCAGAGATGATACTGGAGGGCACACCATGTAATCTAACAATCTCCTTAATATACAATTGAGTTAACTTTTCCAAGGACCACTTTATATTCACCGGAAGAAAATGAGCACACTTAGTTAATCTATCCACGATCACCCAAATAGAATTACAATTCTTAGCAGACCTTGGTAATCCAACAACAAAATCCATGGTTATACTATCCCATTTCCATTCTGGCACTTCCATCATTTGTAACAAACCTCCTGGTTTTTGATGTTCCACTTTAGCTTTTTGACACACAATGCAAGATGCAACATACTCAGCTATCTCACCAGAACATTTTCTTCAAATCTTGATACATTTTTGTCATACCTGGATGTACACTCTACTTACTTTTATGACCTTCCTCAAGTATTAATTTCTTCAACTCCTCATCTTGTGGAATACAAATTCTGCCCTTGTATCTCAAAACTCCATCCATATCTTGTTCAAATCCTTCAGCTTTCTCAGAACCCAACAATTCTCTAACCTTGTTCAATCCCGTATCCTGAACTTGTTTTTGTTTCACCATCTCCAAGAAATCACTAGTAATGGTAGTCATACCACAACTAATAAAATTTGAGGCAATCACAACATTAAGATTCATATCCCTAAATTTCTCTACTAACTCCATCTCTTTAACCATCATGTAAGACATATGAAGAGATTTTCTACTTAAAGCATCTGCCACCACATTTGCTTTACCTGGATGGTACATTAACTGAAAATCATAATCTTTCAAAAACTCAATCCACCTCCTTTGCCTCATATTTAACTCTTTCTGATCAAACAAATATTTCAAACTCTTATGATCACTGAACACATCAAACTTTGCTCCATAGAGATAATGTCTCCAAATCTTCAAAGCAAAAACTACCGCAGCCAACTCTAGATCATGCGTAGGATAATTTCGTTCATGAGTCTTTAACTGCCTAGATGCATAGGCCACAACCTGCCTCTCTTGCATAAGAACACATCCTAAACCTTGATGAGATGCATCACAATAAACCTCAAAAGATTTATTAGGATCTGGCAGAATCAATACTGGAGACGAAGTCAACTTTTCCTTTAACTCTTGAAAACTCCTTTCACACTCCTCCGTCCATATAAAAGGATGATCCTTCCTAGTCAACTGTGTCAAAGGCATAACTATTTTAGAAAATCCTTCTATAAATCTTCTATAATAGCCAGCCAATCCCACAAAACTTCTGATTTCAGTAACTGATTTTGGACGCTCCCACCTCAAAATCGCTTCCACCTTAGTAGGATCAACTGCAATTCCTTGTGCAGAAATCACATGACCCAAGAACTTAACTTCAGATAACCAAAACTCACATTTTGACAACTTTGCAAATAATTGTTTCTCCTTCAATACCTGCAAAACTACCCTTAAATGTTCTCTATGTTCTTCCATAGATTTAGAATAAACCAGAATATCATCAATGAACACCACCACAAACTTATCCAGAAAGGGTCTGAAAATCCTGTTCATATAATCCATGAAAATAGCTGGAGCATTCGTCACTCCAAAAGGCATGACAACATACTCATAATGACCATACCGAGTCCTGAAAGCAGTCTTTGGTATGTCCTCCTCCTTTACTCGAATCTGGTGATACCCAGATCTCAAATCAATCTTGGAGAAAACAGAAGCTCCCCTCAATTGGTCCATCAAATCATCTATCCTTGGCAAAGGATACTTATTCTTGATTGTCAATTTATTTAACTGCCTGTAATCCACACATAACCTCACACCACCATCCTTCTTCTTTACCAATAACACTGGTGCTCCCCACGGAGAGACACTTGGTCTGATCATCTGCTTCTCCAAAAGCTCCTCAACCTGCTTTTTCAATTCAAACAACTCCGCTGGTGCCATTCTATAAGGAGAAATGGACACTGGTCCCGCCCCTGGTATAAGATCAATACTAAACTCTAACTCTCGCTTTGGTGGTAATCCAGGAATATCATCTGGAAAAACCTCTGGAAATTCTCTAACAACATCAATACTATTCAACAACTTTTCATTCTCTATACTAATAAAAGATAAGATCATAAACCCAAGAGCTCCATTCTTCAACAACCCATCCACCTGTCTATTAGAAATAAATCTCTCCTGTTCATCAGTAGGAAAGATTAATTTCTTCTCTGAACAATCTATCAAAATCTTATTGATAGAAAGTCAGTCCATCCCTAAAATCACATCCAAATCCGATAAAGGTAAACAAAACAAGTTCACCTTATAATTACGCCCTTCTACCTCCACTGGACATCTCAAACAAACTTCAGAAGTCAAAACAGACCCTGAAGCTGGGGTAGAAACAACTAGATCCACACACAAGGAACTCACAACTAAATTTAACCTTGCCACGCATTCATAAGAAATAAAAGAATGTGAAGCACCAGAATCAAATAAAATAGAAATATCATTACCATCAGCTTTGCCCTTTCCTTTTACCAGCTCAGATGACGTTTCAGCTTCAGCACCGGTTATAGCAAAGACACGACCTGCTGCAGTAGGCCGATCCACTTTCTGGTTCTCTCTAGCTGGAATATTTTTGACATTGCAATCTTTAGCCATGTGACCCACCTTGCCACATTTAAAACACGTATAGTTCTTTGTAGGACAATCCCTTATCATATGTGGGCCTCCACATCTATAACATCTAATACTCTGTACAGCTCCAGTAATAGCATTCCCCTTTGGTTTCTTATTAGCATTTCCAATTTGAAACTGAGATGGTCTCTTTTGAGGATGTTTCCCCCTATCAAATCCAGATGATCCCTCTGGACCCTTTGCCATTTTATTTCCTCCTTCAAATCTCTCAACTGTTTTTGCCTTTTCAACTAGAACTGGGAACTCCATAATTTCCATAGGGACAATAGTCTTTTTCAGCTCAAATCTTAGACCCTCACTAAACTTCCTGCATCTCCAGGCTTCAGTGATAGCTTGAGAATAATACCTAGCCAAGTGTTCAAACTTGACCACATACTCTTGTACTGACATATTTCCTTGATGCAATCTCAAAAATTCAGCTTCCTTAGCATATCTGGCACTATCTGGAAAATATTTCTCTAGAAATACCTTTTTGAAATTTTTCCAATTTATCACCTCCCCTCTAGCTTCCATCATAGCTTGAGCACCCTTCCACCAGAAGCTAGCCTCACCCACTAGCATATAAACAGCATAATTTAGCTTCCTCTCCTCTGGACACTGCATCACCATGAAGATTTTCTCCATCTCCTCAATCCATTGATCAGCAACTTCAGGTCCATTAACACCTGTAAATTGAGGAGGATTCCCTTTTCTAAATTCTGACAAGCCCCTATACTCATCAGGTACCTCAACCCTAGCTGCTTCAGCTGCAGCCCGGTTAGTCTCCATCTGAGCCAACAAAGTATTCTGTTGTCCAATAGCAGCAGCAATTAACTCCATAACTTGAGCAATTTGCCGCCCATCCATGCTTGAAGAAGAATTAGAATGATTTCCCCTACCAGCCATCCTAAAAAGGTCAAAGAACTTTATGAGTTTACACGAAACTCAATAAGAAATTCCTAATCAAGATCAAGAAACTCATGAAGTTCCTTTCATTTCCACACAACGGAAATGCAACAAGACCATTCCCCACAAACCCTAAAGAGACTCGACCAGCTTTGATACCAAAATTGTAACGACCCGCCCTAGGCCGTCACATCAATAACCAACCAAAATAAAATGTTATAAAATAAAGAAAATAGAGCAAAAGCCAGCTACGCTAGAGTGTAATTATACAATAGCATATAAATTGTTTCCAAAATATATAATATAATCTGCTATGGCAGAGTCATCATCCTTAGTAAAGTTATACAGTAATCCAAAAGATAATATAATATAGACACCCTAGGTGCTGGTCAAGCTCTAAACCTTGCTACTACTCAAAGCAGCTATCAGAGGACTTCTTGCTATCCCAAGCCTCACACCTGATCTGCTCCCCCACATAGTGAGATCATCACAGTCCAAACCACATGGAAACATGCAAGGGTTAGCACATATAAAACCAACCATAGTACATGATAAAATATCATTAAACAGATATTTATCCATAATATATATATATCCGCACCAATGAAATAAACCTTATAAATAGTTATTTCCATGCCAAATATAAATCAAATCTAAAATCCAATGCATACAATCCACACCATTTGTATACATATTCCACATCCAGAAACAAAGTCACACCACTGTATAATTATTCCATGATCTCACACCAACATATACTCACAATGTTGGCCTCAACACCATCCACCAAGTGTTGACACGCACGCTGAAACATATCAGCAACACAGGGATCACACCTGACCTCTCATGGAAAATATACAGCTGGAATTACGTCGTCACGTAACCCTGGTGATCATGGCCACTTCATCCATCGGTATGACTCGGCCTGGCCCCCATACCGGTAGCAAATAGAATACTTAAAGGAGTACTTCAGAATCCACCTAACATCTGAAGTGGTTTATCATATAACCTTTGGAAAAGTTCCACATTGGAATCCTCACCATGGGATTCCCAATTTCATACTTTTCCAAAGATTATATCCTGATCTCACCAAGAGATCTAATCCATACCATAACCTTACTCCTTTAAGTCCTATTTACTTTTCCAAACCACATACACAGCATATTCCATAATTAAACATAACCATAACCATGCCAATTTGTCAATATAATAATAATATAAATATCCAAAACAATCATCAACTTGAATAAATAACAACCTTCATACAAACAAAATAGCATATTAAAATTATACTATTCCTATCATGGTCATACGCACTAGATTAATTTTATAAGCACTACCCTTACTTAACATACTAGATTAATTTTATAAATGCCACCCTTACTTAACATACTAGATTAATTTTATAAATGCCACCCTTACTTAGCATACTAGATTAATTTTATAAATGCCACCCTTACTTAGCATACTAGATTAATTTTATAAATGCCACCCTTACTTAGCATACTAGATTAATTTTATAAATGCCACCCTTACTTGGATAATCCTGAACTGAAACTCGGGCAGAACCTCCACCTCTTTCCTTAAACAGGAACCGAAACTCGGGCAGAATCTCCTCTACTGGATTCTCCTTCCTTTCTCTCCTCTTTCCTCTCTCTTTCTCCCTTTCTCTCTCTTCTTTCTCTCTCTAGAAATTCTCTCTCTCAAGGCATACATTTCCAACACCCCAAGGCCCCTATTTATAGCAAAATTTCGCCACCTAACCAGAACGGCCCGTTCCGGAAACGGAACGCCCGTTCTGAATCCTTCAGAACAACGTAAATTTTTCAACTGGAACGGCCCCGGAACGGCCCGTTTCGAAACCCAGCAGAACGGCCCGTTCTCCTTTCGGAACGGCCCGTTCTGCAAGGAGAACGCCCTGTTCTCCAAGCAGAACGGCCCGTTCTGCAAGGAGAACGCCCCGTTCTCCAAGCAGAACGGCCCGTTCTCCTTTTGAGAACGGCCCGTTCCGGCCCTGTTCTGTAAAACCCCAGAACACGTGATTTTCTCTTTTGGAACGGCCCGTTCCGCTTTTGGAACAGCCCGTTCCAAAATCCGAAAATGCCCCAAAAATTTTAATAAAAATTACGAAAATGCCACCGATAATTACTAAAATGCCATCCAATAATAAAATTACAAAAACACCCCTATACCTTTGAAAATTTACGAAAATGCCATAATAATAAAATGGGTATTACAAATTGAGGATAAGAGGTCAAGCTATCTAGTTAAGGAATCCAACTGTTTAGTTTATTGTTTGTTACCGTTTGAATATTGTCATTTATTTGTTTCTTTTTTAATCAAAACCCCCCTTTATTTTAATTTCCGTTGAGTTGTGACGGCTCATAAAAAAATTTGGAGTATGGAAGTTGGTGACATAGTAGTTCGGTTCAATATTCTTGATTCGAAATGTCCATTTGAGGATCATTCTGTTTTCCGAGCCAAATTACTTTCTCATCCTGATTACATTGATTTCCTTGAATTCCTTGATTTTGTTGAAGATGAGTGTATATCTGATTTTGCACTTAATATTGATTTTCCATCTTTGATGGACACTCATCATGTTTGTTCTGATTCCATGAGATGCGTTATCTGTGTTGAAATTGAAAATGCTTTGCATCCACATTCTTTAGATACACTTGTATCCATGGATATTGAGGGCGGTTCTATTTTAATTGATACATCTAACCCCTTTAGTGAGGTGCATTCTGCACAAGCACACTTTCTTTTTGCAGGTTCTTATTTTGTGCCACCACCTCCATTGAGGAAGGATCATTATCCACCACCCTTTGATGATTGGCTGTTGGAGATTTCACAACCGCCGCACCACTCCCATTGCCATCTTTCACCTGATGCTATTTCCAATGCCATCTCTGCAGTGTCTTGGCATCCACCATGACCTAGGGAGTTTTCTTTCCCTTCTCCTTCTTTACTTTTATTGCACTTGTCAAGATTTATTGATTATTCTGATTGCTTTGATCTTCTGTTTGGGCCACATTGGGACAATGTGTGATTTAAGTATGGGGGAGGAACTATTTTAGTTATATGTTTGTAGGTTTAATTGTTATTTTTGGGTCTAGGTTTTATGTTTAGTGTTCTGTACAGCTTTGCATGTTTCTCTGTGAATTCTGGGTTTTGATTGTTTGTAGGCACTTACTTCATTCTTGGATAGGAGTTTCTTGATACTATATGGTTTGAAATCCCTATTTTTCTATGCTTGGAAAGATGATTTTGAGGTTTGAGAAGTTGTTTTAATTGTGACAGATATACCCTGTGTGAGGATTTGAGCCACTCTCTGTTCTTTCTTGTGTGTTATGCCTCTTGATTGCTTGCACAGTTGCCTTGTCTTGACTCTGTTGATACTTCTTGATTCACATGCATGTTTGGATTTGATTAAGGCATTTTGATTCTCATAAGCCTCTAGCCAAATAAGCCTACCTTGAATTAAATCCTCTGATAATCCCTGCTGAGCCTATTTTCCCTTCTTTGTTTCAAGCTCATTACAATCCTTAAGTGAAAAAAAAAAAAAAGAAAAAAAAAATTGATTACCTTAACCTTAGGGAGTTTTGGAGCTTTGGAATTGTTTTGGGAATAAGTTCTTGAATAAGTGTGGGGGTATGTGTATGTTTCATTGGATGATGTATTTTGGCTAGTTGATTCCTTATGCTGTACATTTTACTTCTTTACATGTTATCTTATCTCATTTAAATTTTCAGGTGTACTGTTCAAATTTTCCTTGCAAAAAAAAAAAAAAAAAAACGAAAAAAAAAAAAAAGTTGTTTGAGGCAAGAGAAAGATGATTGATCATTATAAAGGTCATTAGAGGTTTCTGGGTTTGTTTCTTATGCGTATTCTTGACTTATTCCCCATTGCTCCTCTGGTTCCTTTGGTTTGTAGTTACTTATCCCATATATTATCCTCTACCCTGTCCTTGGCCTCATTACAACCCTAAAAAGACCTTTTGATCCTTATATGCATGTTTGTCGGGTGTTGATTTTAGAGGCTTGCCAAGTCTATTTGTTGCTTGTTTTTCATGAGTGCTTTGAGAGTATACAGTTGCCTAGACACTTGAGAGATACAGTGATACAGTGCATCTTGTGAGGTTCTGTTGCTTTTGAATCACCTCTTGAGCTGATTAATTGTCTTGCCATGTTTTGAAATGCTTGGATGATTTCCATAAGTATCTGGTTTCTCTGACTCTTTGTGTGTTAGATGTTGTCTACTCCTTTTCTTTTCCCAGGATTCATTAAGGATTGTGTAAATCTGTTTGTTTTCTTGTGTGTATTGTTGTCTCTGTCTCTTCCTGTTTCATCATTTTCTTTGATATCTTTGGAATTGTTCTTTGCTTTGCTTTCTTGATTTTGCCCAGGAGTGCAAAAAGCTAAGTGTGGGGGTATTTGATAAATCATAATTTGATATGTATCTTTTCCTTCAATTTAGCTATTTTACATTCCATCTATGGTTAAATCCTAATAGATATGTGTGTTGTTGGGCCAAATTGGAAAGTTGGGAATTATTATTCTAAATTCTCGCTGTTTTTTGGGCTGATGAACATGTCTCGGTTTTCAGGGCATAACTTGGGCTGTGGGGATCCAAATGGTGCAAACTCGGTGGCCCTGGAAAGCTAAGACAAAGACCTAAATATTTGCAGAAGGCGCCGTCGGCCAATTCGATCATCTAGAAGGTCTAATTCGGTGGAAAACAACTCGGTGCGGAAAAGAATATGGAATCCAACTCATCCCACCAACTCATCCCACCAACTCTCCCATTTCGTTTTGTCTAAGCTTTTTCCATTATTTTATATTTCTTATGTGTTATATGAAGGCTATAAATAGGCCTTCACTCTCCCATTATAGGACATCCCAAAAACACCTTCAAATAAGTTACTCTTGGGTGTTCTTCTACCTCCCTTCTCTTTGTTTTCTTTAAGTTTATTTTCTTTCTTGTAGTTGCAGTTTATGTTTTACTATCCTTTCCTTTTGTATGCATTTTAGTTCTGTTCTTTGCCTCCTCCATGGAAGGCTAGATTGTAGTACTCTTTAACTTGATTTAATGCATTTTCATTTTCCTTGCATTTTCATTTCTAGTTCAAATTTAATGGAAGGCTAAAACCTTTGGGTTGGCTTCTTGTTATGGATTGTAATCTCTGTTTGAGGTTGGGTATGTTTGTGTGTCTCTGTTCTACTTTGTTCTCCTTCATTCAACCTCTATATTAGTATGTCCATGCTTAATGGGCTATGCTTAATGACACAGTTGCTTAATCTGTGAAGAGGTTGATGTTGTATACGTTTGCTTAATTCGTGTAGGGAAATCTTGAGTTAATCTTCGCTTAGTTGGTTAACTCGGATGGAACAAGGATTAAGTGGTTAACAGAGCAATCTTATTATGAACCAAGGATAAGAGAGTTACAATCCGAACAAGGAGCCAATCTATTTTACTTATTGTGTTATCTGCATTTTATTGTGTTATAAAATTAAAAATCTGAACAACCAAACCCCCCCCACTTCGTGTGTTTAAGCCTTTGACAGAGAAAAATGGTCCTTGAGAGACGACCTAGGACAACTTCCTAGTACTACATTTAATTGTTTTTATTTGACCGGATACGACTTCGATCACCGACTCAAATGATGAGTGGAAAATTTTCTAAGTTAAAAAGGAACTTGACCAAGTAATCGCCCAAACGCCGACTCAAATGATGAGTGGAAAATTTTCTAATTTAAAAAGGAACTTGACCAAGTAACCGCCCAAATGCCGACTCGAATGATGAGTGGAAAATTTTCTAAGTTAAAATGGAACTTGACCAAGTGATCTCCCGAACGCCGACTCAAATGATGAGTGGAAAATTTTCCAAGTTAAAATGGAACTTGACCAAGTTATCGCCCAAACGCCGACTCGAATGATGGGTGGAAAATTTTCTAAGTTAAAAATGGAACTTGAAAAAGTGATCGCCCGAACGCCGACTCAAATGATGAGTGGAAAATTTTCTTAGTTAAAAAGGAACTTGACCAAGTAATCGCCCGAACACCG
Source organism: Cajanus cajan (assembly GCF_000230855.2). Classification (NCBI taxonomy): domain Eukaryota; kingdom Viridiplantae; phylum Streptophyta; class Magnoliopsida; order Fabales; family Fabaceae; genus Cajanus; species Cajanus cajan. The sequence continues at coordinate 75,629,873 of NC_138517.1, forward strand.
ACTCAAATGATGAGTGGAAAATTTTCTAAGTTAAAAAGGAACTTTACCAAGTAATCGCCCAAATGCCGACTCAAATGATGAGTGGAAAATTTTCTGAGTTAAAATGGAACTTGACCAAGTTATCGCCCAAATGCCAACTCGAATGATGGGTGGAAAATTTTCCAAGTTAAAATGAATTTTGATCAGCAAATCACCGAAGAGCCGATTCAAGTAATAAACAGAAACCTTCCAAGTCAAAACATGGACTTGCGACAAACAAATCGCCCAAATGCCGGTTCAAACTCTTAGTGGAAAATTTCCCAAGTTAAAAAATTATTAACTAGGTAAGTCGTCCGAATTCTGAGTCAATATGGTGAGATAATTAACCTATGACCATCAACATTTCGACTCAGAGATGTAAATGCTATATTCTGTTGAAACCAAGAACCCACATAGGAATCGCCGAAATACCGATTTATCCGACTGAATGTAAGTTAGAAAGTTCACCTTTAGTCGCGAATATACCGTCTTAAATGAGAAAATCAATCATATGATGAAATGACCAATTTAAAGATTCTATTTTGAATTCAGGGGGTCATTCAAATACCGATTGCATGAGCTTAATGGGAATGGGCCGACCTTCTTGATTTATACTCGCCTGTCGCCACCGGCCCGAAACGGGCTTTCGGCATTCGCGAAGGATGGTTGGAATCTTTTATTTGTTTAAAAATATGGATTGCTAGAATGACTTATTCTCAAACTGAGACCTTGTCAAACGAGCAATTTTATTAAAAGGCTCACCAATCCATGTTAATCCCAAGCGGGACCCTCCATGGATTAGCGGTTTTCATAAAAAGGAAGGGTTCATGGAGTCGCCACCAATGTTTTACTCAAAACATTGGAAAAAGAGGTTTAAGGCAATCGATTCAAAAATCGACTTCGGCCATTACAACCAGAGTCGGGTAAGGGAGTCGGTTACGCGTGGGGAAGGTGTTAGCACCCCACAGCGCCCCTTTCGGGTTCCCTATGATAGATTATTTCTAAAAATAATAGTGCGAAATTACTAAATTACCCCTATTTATTCTAAACAATTATAACTTAACTATCTACATGATGACAGTTAAATATACACACAGAAAGCAGTAAAAGGAAGGACTTAAGAAGAAACCTTTGAAGCGTGCTTTTATATTCAAGTAAAACTGGGAAGCTTTTTGGCGTTCCCTCGCTCTACAAGCCCGCTCGCTCCCTCCTAAAAAATTTTAACTATGGAAATCCGGAGGATTTCCCTTCGACTCAGTTTGAGACTCAAGCAAAAAGCTCAGAACTCGAGAACTTTGTCGGATCAACTCTCCGAGTGATTTCTAGGCAGAGCACTGCTCAAAAAAACCCAGAATACTCAAGAAGAGGGTTAAAACTCAGTGTAAAAGTGTCAAATGACGTCCAATTGACGTCATATTTATAGGGATGAGGCGCAGTACGGCCTCTGGGGGTCAATACGGCCCGTATTGAGTTTTTGAACTACAATACGGCCGTATTGAATTCAGTACGGCCGTATTGAAGTTCAAAAAAACTCAATACGGCCGTATTGAGTTCAGTGCGGCCGTATTGAAGTTCAGAAACTTCAATACGGCCGTATTGAGTTTAGTGCGGCCGTATTGTAGTTCAAAATGTTCAATACGGCCGTACTGAACTTTTGGGAGGCCGTATTGGGCTTCATTCCCTCCACTTCCTTATTTTGAGCTACTCTAAGACTTCTAAACCTACGAATAATCATCCTAGGGTCTTCCGGGGTCTTCCAGGAGTCCTTCCGGCTGACTTTCCTTTGGTCTTCGAGGGTCTTCGAGTCTTATTTCTGACCCGGACAATTTTAGGGGTCTACAGCTGCCCCCCCTTTTCTTAGTCAAATGGCTTTTAGTGTACCGTTTGACAAGTAAAGGAGTTGACCCAATTGTCCGGGGAATAAGCCATCCTTCCGACTTGTAGTGTCTTCCGGTGGAAAATTGTTGAGTAGCCTCTCCAGGTTGAGTATTAGTCGTCGCCTCTCCAGGCTCATGCATACCTCGGTGCTCTCGACAACTGGGTAGCTGAGTACCGCCTCTCCAGGCTTGTGCATACCTCGGTGCTCTCGACAACTGGGTAGCTGAGTACCGCCTCTCCAGGCTTGTGCATACCTCGGTGCTCTCGACAACTGGGTAGCTGAGTACCGCCTCTCCAGGCTTGTGCATACCTCGGTGCTTTCGACAACTGGGTAGCTGAGTACCGCCTCTCCAGGCTTGTGCATACCTCGGTGCTCTCGACAACTGGGTAGCTGAGTATTGCCTCTCCAGGCTTGTGCATACCTCGGTGCTCTCGACAACTGGGTAGCTGAGTATTGCCTCTTAGGCTTTGAGATGATTTTGTCTCCACAGTCCACGATGCTGCTTCGACGATTTGTTTTTCTGATTTTGTGCCACTGAGGGCTGGATAACGCAGGGATCCGTCTAGGGGATGTGCAGTCATTCATAGGTTTTTGTGCCCCAACTTGCATTGCTTAGTTGGTACCCATGGGGAATTTCTGACTCCTTGAGGTGTAGACACAAATGCTCTCTCTTGAATTGAGCGATGCCTTATGTTTGGCTGACGTCCTTTGACGTTGGTGGAGTATCCCGGTTATCCTTATTCGGGTATCTCTTTTGGGTTTTCTGATTTTTGTCGCCTCTGTGTAGGCTATTATCCGCTGGGGGATTATGTCGTGATGATTTTGTCTCCACAGTCCACGATGCTGCTTCGACGATTGTTTTTGATTTTGTGCCACTGAGGGCTGGATAACGTAGGGATCCGTCTAGGGGATGTGCAGTTACTCATAGGTTCTTGTGTCCCAACTTTCCATTGAGTAGTTGGTGCCCATTGAGGAATTTCTGTTTCCTTGGGGTGTAGACACGAAGATGCTCTTTCTGAGATGAGCGGTGCCTTATGATTGGCTGACGTCCTTTCGACGTTGGTGGAGTATCCCGGTTATCCTTATTCGGGTGACTCTTTTTGATTTTTGGATTTTGTTGCCTCTGTGTAGGCTGTTATCCGCTAGGGGATTTTGTCATTGGTTGTGATTGGCCTCTTCTGTTAGGCGTATCAGCTTGACGTTCAATGATTGGCTGAGAGCCAGATTCCACTTGGGGAATGATTATTGATCTTTTGGATTTTTCTTTTTGAAGGAGTGCCTCTTGTGTAGGCGACTGGGGATTTGAAGTTCTTATGTATCCCAGAGTATTATTTAGAAAGCCTCTTCAGGCTTAGCTTTACTCTTCGTTTGAGTTGGAAAGCTATCTTCCACTGAGGAAGTTTAAATCCTTTGACTTGGATATTTTGTTTGGATCGTGCTTCCGTTGGGGAATTTTGCTGATCTCGCTTTGATAGCTTTCACTGGGGAATTTGGCCCGTGAGTGGAAGCTGAGATATCTCTGGGGAGTATTATTTCGGCGAGCCTCTCCAGGCTCAATTATTCTGTACGAGTATTATTTCGGCAAGCCTCTCCAGGCTCAATTATTCTGAGAGAGTATTATTTCGGCAAGCCTCTCCAGGCTCAATTATTCTGATGAGGGAGTATTATTTCGGCAAGCCTCTCCAGGCTCAGTTATTCTGTGAGAGTATTATTTCGGCAAGCCTCTCCAGGCTCAGTTATTCTGTACGAGGCGATTGATTTTCTAAATCTTTTTCCTTTTTTGTCGTTTTTGGCTTTTTCTGTATTTTTTTGCCTTTTTTGTCATTTTTTGGCTTTTTCTATATTTTTGCCTTTTTGTCGTTTTTTTTTGCCTTTTCTGTTGACTGCTGTCATACACAAGCAATTTTTCTATTTTTTCCTATTTTATGCAACTGCCTCATGATGAGGTCTTTGAATGTGCAATTAATGTGCGTGATGCACAAAATGCAAGTTTAATTATTTTATTAATTTGTTTTTTTTTTTTTAGAAAAAATGAATGGCTCCCCCTATCCTCCTCTTCTTGGAGGAATTTCTGTCATCGACATGAGGGAGGATTTCTGTTATTGCCAATACGGCCGTTATTCATTTCAGTATGCCCGTATTGAATTGAAAATTTGTTCATAACCCTAATTTTGGTACGGGCGTACTGAACATGATACGGGCGTATAGTTTTTTCTGAAGTTTGATTTTTTTTTTTTGAATAAACAGAGAATAAGTGATTTTCCATTACACCTATCATCTGTATGCATGTATGATGTATGATGCACCTAATTCTATTTGATTCATTTTTCAAAAGAATTAACCGATGCATTTTTTCTGTTTGGATTTTTGCCATTCCTCTAGACGGGCTGTGCGCTGCCAATTTCTGTAACCGAGGAATGATGCGTGTTATATTGAGATGGGCGTCATCAACCCAGTGATCCTCCCCTTCCTTTAGGAGACGTGTCAACCCTCCTATTGACCACTATATCTCCATGTTTCCACTAGATTATTCTAAAATCGTTTGGGACAAGAGAGAAAAGAAAGGAAAGATATTTTTTTGTTCAGAAGTTTGTGTTTTAGAGGGGATTTATTTTTATTTTGAAAAATTGTTTTTGTAAGAATGGCTGGCCAAGGTAGGCTTATTGTGTTTAGGTTTGTTTGTTTAAACATTCATGAAGTTAATCAAATCTTGTTATTGACGTTGTGATTTGACAACTTAGATAACTTCCCTTGAACCTTTCTTTTTGAATTCGGTTCATGGTACCATCATGGATTTCTTTCGTTTTTTGATTGTCCTTATTTTTGCCTAAAACACCCTTTTGTGGCGTTTTAGCGGACCTTTGTTTTTATTCATTTTCGTAACCCTAAATTTTGCCTAGGTCACCCTTTTCGTGGGATTCCTAGCGGGTCTTTTGCTCTTATTTTTGCGCAGCCCCATTTTTGGGTTTCCTGCCGAGCTTCTTTTATTTTAAAAGATTTCTTTTTACCCATGATGGCACTTGTCGAGGCCAAGGGAAGGTGCTCCAAGTTGTCACACACACTTCCACATAAAAAAGATGCGGGTTTATTTTTATAAAGACGATTTTAACCTCATTTATGTTTATTCAAACAGGGTTAAATAATGCGGTCTAGAATTTTATTGTAAGCAAGAAAAGAAGCAATAAGAAATAATGAAGAATGATTTTATTATAATCATAGTGGAAACATGTGCCCTATCGAGGCTCGGGGGTCGGGCTGTCCCCGAGGAGTAATCTCTAATAGTCATCAGGTCTATACATCCCTATCGGAAGGAGAAAAACACTTGACGACGACGACCGGCCTTGACGCTTGTGAACCGGCCTTCCTAAAGATCTGGCTTAAAGAACGTCGAGAAGGATCTTGATTCCTCTTCGTCCTTTGATCTTTATTAGGGTTGTATCCTAACCCTTGTTTCCCCGGATTATCCTTGATAATAGGTAGCTCGGGAATTCCTTGGGAATCCTTGCCAAGTCCTTGTCCTGGCAAGTATCCGTTCTTGATGAGCATATGGGCTACCTTCTTCATTTCTCGGGGAAATGTCTCAACATTGGCGATCTCCAATGCTTGGAAGACGGTTTCTAAAGCTTCCTCTGCTGCATCCACATAAGGTATGTTGGATGGCTTGCTGATGAGTATGTCATCTTCAGCTTGTACAGTCACCAGTTTGTCACCCACTATGAACTTGACTTTCTGGTGGAGCGTAGAGGGTACAACTTTCGCATCATGAATCCAAGGTCGGCCAAGGAGACGGCTGTATGCCGGAGTAATGTCCATCACTTGAAATTCGACGTTGAAGATAGTGGGTCCAATTTGGATTGGAAGATTGATTTCTCCCACTACTTCTCTTTTAGATCCGTCGAAAGCTCGAACGATCATGTTGCTCGGGCGCATTTGGACTCCCTTGATTGCCACTTGATCGAGCGTTCTTTTTGGCATCACATTCAAGGAAGATCCATTATCTACCAAGACTTTAGCGATGTGATACTCCTTGCACTTTACAGAGATGTGCAAGGGCTTGTTGTGGTTCGGTCCCTCAGCGGGGATCTCTTCATCGGTGAAAGAGAGGTGATCATTAGTCGTGATGTGACTAACAATCCCCTCAAATTTGTCTTGGGAGATAGTATGCGACACATATGCCTCGTTCAAGACTTTCAACAGAGCTTGCTGATGCGGTTCGGAGCTTAGGATCAACGACAACAAAGTGATCTTTGCTGGTATCTTGTGAAGTTGATCCACAATGGAGTACTCGCTTTGTTTGATGAATTTTAACAGCTCATCAGTCTCCTCCTCGGATTCTTTATTTTCCTCGGGTTTTTTTCTTTTTCTTTTTCCTTTTCTTTATTCTTGGGAGCTTTATCATGAAGATCATCGGGAGTGTAGATCCTGCCACTCCTAGTCATGCCCCCAAGTCCAGCGATGTTAGAGATATCGCTGTTGGCAGAAGAATGGATGTCGTATATCCACGGCACAGCCTTATTTGATTCGTAGGGGAAAGGTCTTGGAGCAGTGATCCTTAATGGTGTCGGACCTTCCCCTTTATTCGTCTTGATTACCAACAACGGAGTTGATGTGCGCTCGCTTGGCGCGGTTGTTGGCTTACACTTAATAACAAATGGCGTGCGATCCATCTTGAACATACGCATCGATTATTTCTTTTTTTTTTATTAATGTTTATTAATGATTTATTGGGAGGGATGTATGAAATGCAAACCTAGATCCCTCCATGATCTTTGATAAGAATGCATGACATGAGATGATGACGTTGAATATGCATGCATTGTGTTTATTCAACTAAGCATTATCATGTTTTCGGGATATTCCTAAAATGATGCATGATATTGCTTGGTTTGGATAAATAATATTTTTTCTTTTTTTCTTTGAGTATATTTTTTTTGTATTTTTGGGTCAAAAGGGAAACTACCTACATGAATGTGATGATGGTAGATGTTAACACCATGTAATGGAAGATTCTTATTCCCATTTATTCTTATTTAAAAAGGGAATGTTGTATGTTTAAATAATGCAATGTATGCTCAAACAATGTCACATAAACAATGCACACACAATTCACTCATCCACGAACAGTCACGAGCGAATCACGAGGTAGGGGTATCCTGCAGAAAAGTGCATATTCAAGGTGGTTCTAACTGTTCTCACCGGTCTGAGGCCCCCAAGGTGCCCCCATTATAGGGACCCAATTCCTCTCGTCGTAAGTCGATGGAAAGCTCCAACGCATTGTCGGACTCGAGTTCATGGTTATCACCTTGAGTGATGCTTTCCGACAACGGTCTACGGGCACCTATAGACCCATTCGACAACCGGTCGTACTAACATCCACTCCCTATGGCTTACCACTCATGCCCCCAGGTATAGAGGGAACTGTTGTGTGCAAAGGTTCGTGTGCAGTTTGTATTTCAAACAATTGCGTAAATTTAAACATACAACAATTATTAAAGCCAAATAGATAAAGCATGTTATCATACAAGTGAGGGGTAATAAAGTAATTTTAAACTATTATTTTTAGAAATAATCCATCACTAAATGGGACTGACTCTCGAGGCTTCCCCAGCAGAGTCGCCATCTGTCGTCACCGGCGCGAAACGGGCTTTCGGCGTTCGCGAAGGATGGTTGGACTCTTTTATTTGTTTAAAAATATGGATTGCTAGAATGACTTATTCTCAAACTGAGACCTTGTCAAACGAGCAATTTTATTAAAAGGCTCACCAATCCATGTTAATCCCAAGCGGGACCCTCCATGGATTAGCGGTTTTCATAAAAAGGAAGGGTTCATGGAGTCGCCACCAATGTTTTACTCAAAACATTGGAAAAAAAGGTTTAAGGCAATCGATTCAAAAATCGACTTCGGCCATTACAACCAGAGTCGGGTAAGGGAGTCGGTTACGCGTGGGGAAGGTGTTAGCACCCCACAACGCCCCTTTCGGGTTCCCTATGAAAGATTATTTCTAAAAATAATAGTGCGAAATTACTAAATTACCCCTATTTATTCTAAACAATTATAACTTAACTATCTACATGATGACAGTTAAATATACACACAGAAAGCAGTAAAAGGAAGGACTTAAGAAGAAACCTTTGAAGCGTGCTTTTATATTCAAGTAAAACTGGGAAGCTTTTTGGCGTTCCCTCGCTCTACAAGCCCGCTCGCTCCCTCCTAAAAAATTTTAACTATGGAAATCCGGAGGATTTCCCTTCGACTCAGTTCGAGACTCAAGCAAAAAGCTCAAAACTCAAGAACTTTGTCGGATCAACTCTCCGAGTGATTTCTAGGCAGAGCACTGCTCAAAAAAACCCAGAATACTCAAGAAGAGGGTTAAAACTCAGTGTAAAAGTGTCAAATGACGTCCAATTGACGTCATATTTATAGGGATGAGGCGCAGTACGGCCTCTGGGGGTCAATACGGCCCGTATTGAGTTTTTGAACTACAATACGGTCGTATTGAATTCAGTACGGCCGTATTGAAGTTCAAAAAAACTCAATACGGCCGTATTGAGTTCAGTGCGGCCGTATTGAAGTTCAGAAACTTCAATACGACCGTATTGAGTTCAGTGCGGCCGTATTGTAGTTCAAAATGTTCAATACGGCCGTACTGAACTTTTGGGAGGCCGTATTGGGCTTCATTCCCTCCACTTCCTTATTTTGAGCTACTCTAAGACTTCTAAACCTACGAATAATCATCCTAGGGTCTTTCGGGGTCTTCCAGGAGTCCTTCCGGCTGACTTTCCTTTGGTCTTCGAGGGTCTTCGAGTCTTATTTCCGACCCGGACAATTTTAGGGGTCTACATCGTCCAGTCAGATTTTTACCGATCAATCACGAGTTTTGGTCTTCGAGTTATTTATACTCGTCCAGTCAGATTTTTACCGATCATTCCTGAGTTTTGGTCTTCGAGTTATTTATACTCGCCCAGTTGGATTTTTACCGATCATTCATGAGTTTTGGTCTTCGAGTTATTTATACTCGCCCAGTCGAATTTTTACCGATCAATCACGAGTTTTGTCTTCGAGTTATTTATACTCGTCCAGTCAGATTTTTACCGATCAATCACGAGTTTGGTCTTCGAGTTATTTATACTCGCCCAGTCGGATTTTTACATATCAATCACGAGTTTTGGTACCTTTGGAAATAACACATGTTAAAAATCATAGAAGAACAGTAGTGGGATGATATTTATTAAAGTTGAGAAATTATTAGTCTGTGGTGCCTCATTAAAAACCTTCTCAGCAAAAAAACCTCTCTTATTTTTATGGGGAAAAAATACTGAGCTAGGAAAAGAGTGGACCTGATACAAATGAATAAATTAACTATAATAAAATCATAAATTTGCAGCGTTCCAAGTCCTTAGGATCTTCCCTCCATCAAGCGTCCTCAATCGGTAAGCTTATTTGCCGACCACATCGTCAATTTTATAGGGGCCGACCCATTTAGGTGACAGTTTGTTCCTCATTTGAGTTAGCTAAGCGCGCTTCAAAACAAGGTCTCCTACGACAAAATCTCTTGGGACGACCTTTGTATTGTATTTGAAAGCAGCCCTTCGCTGCGTTGCTACTTGATTTATCCGTGCTCTTTCTCTTGTTTCTGTGATCAAATCCAAATCAACTCGTCTTACCTGTTTGGATTCCTCCTCAGAGAAGCCTGTAGTACGTACCGAGGGTTCGACGATTTCAATCGGTATCATCACATCTATCCCGTACACTAGATTGAAAGGGGTGTCCTGGGTCGACGAGTGAACAGTCGTGTGGTATGACCATAACACTCGAGGAAGCTCCCCCACCCATGAAGTGCCTGAGTCCTAGACGCTTTTTTTCAATCCCGAGAGTATAACCTTGTTGGCCGATTCCGCTTGGCCATTAGACTGGGGGTGTTCAACGGAAGTGAACGTCATCTGGATTCCGATCTCCCCACAGAAATCGCGGACTCTCCCACTCGCAAATTGTGTCTCGTTATCTGATACGAGCACTTGAGGAACACTATATCTGCATATCACATTCTTCCAAAAAAATGTCCTTACCTTCTCTGCCGAAATTGTTGCTACTGGCTCCGCCTCGATCTATTTGCTGAAGTAGTCTACAGCCACTATCAAGAATTTCAACTGTCTGACTGCGATCGGAAATGGACCGAGAATATCAATACCCCAGTTGTTAAATGGCCAAGGAGACAAGATTGAATGGAGTCGTTTAGCTGGGGAGTGGTGCAAGGTTGCATGTCTTTGACATCCATCACATTTTCGAACCCAATTGACGCAGTCGTTTCTCAAAGTCGGCCAAAAATACCCCGCCCTCGCGACTTTATATACTAGAGCTCGCCCTCCGATATGACTTCCATACATGCCGCCATGCACTTCATCCATCACTCTTTGCGCTTGCGATGTGGTCAAACATCTCAAAAGGGGAGAGCTAAAACCCCTTCGATACAACCTTTCGTTGATGACTACGAATCTGGGTGACTCCCTCTGTATCAATGACGCCTCCTTTTTATCCTCTGGCAACTCCCCTCGTGTCAAGTATGCAATATATGGTCCCATCCACGAATCTAGCTCTTCTTGGATGAAAAGAACACTCCCCTGTGGCTCACTAATACTCGGCTGAGCAAAGGTTTCTTGGATAACCGACCGAGTAGCCCCTGGCTTCTTTGTGCTTGCTAACTTAGAGAGAAGATCGGCTCACAAATTTTGCTCTCGCGACACATGGTTAAGTGTAAACTCTCGGAAGTTTTCTGATAAGAGCTTAACCTTCTCCAGGTACTTTGCCAATTGGGGATCCTTTGCTTGGAAAGTTCCAGCGACTTGCCCCGTGATCAACTAAGAGTCACTCCGAGCTGATAAACTCGTCGCCCCCATCTCCTTCGCCAAAATCATTCCTGCTAACAACGCCTCGTACTCGGCTTGGTTATTGCTTGCTCGGAACTCAAATCGTAATGACTGCTCCAGTAGTATTCCCCCTGGACCCTCCAAGATGATTCCGGCTCCACTTCCTCCTAGATTCGAAGCACCATCCACTAATACAATCCATTGGGTTTCTCCGACACTACCCTCCTCAACAGGAGGGGTCAATTCCATCAGGAAATCGACTAAGGCTTGAGCCTTTATTGCTCCTCTCGGCTCATACTTGATGGAGAACTCTGATAACTCGACCGACCATTTCATCATTCTGCCTACCAGGTTGGGTTTCTGTAAGACTTGCCAGATCGGATGGTCAGTTCGGATTACCACCTTGTAGCTCTGGAAATAGTGTCTCAACTTCCTCGCAGTAACTAGTATCGCAAGGGCCAGCTTTTCAATCTTTTTGTACCTCGTCTCTACTCCCTGTAAGACCCTACTCACGAAGTAAATAGGAACTTGAGAAGCTTCCTGCTCTTGTACAAGAATCGAACTGAGTGCTCGGTCGAATGCCGATATGTAAACCAACAAGGGGAGGCTCGGTCGGGGTTTTGTCAAAATCGGTGACGATGCCAGTGACCTCTTGAGTTCCGTGAAAGCTTCTTCACACTCGGTCGTCCAAGTGAAACGATCGTTCTTCTTCAGACATTGGAACAGCGGTAACGCCTTATCAGCTGCCCTTGACAGAAAATGAAACAGGGAGGTCATCCTTCCCGCCAGTTGTTGAACCTCCTTCACCGTAGATGGGCTCCTCATATTGATGATGGCCGAACACTTGTCGGGGTTTGCTTCGATGCCACGATGAGTTAATAGAAAACCAAGGAATTTTCCTACTTGGACCCCAAAAGAGCACTTTTCGGGATTCAATTTGAGTTGGTACTTACCGATAGTGTCAAACAATTCCTGCAAGTCGTCAAAATGTCGATCGATGCTCGCCGACTTCACCACCATGTCGTCCACATAAGCTTCCACATTCCGACCCAGCTGATTCATTAAAACCTTGTCCATTAGTCGTTGATAAGTCGCCCCCGATTTCTTTAAACCGAACGGCATAACCCTGTAGCAAAAATTGGCTTGATGTACTATGAAGGCTTTCTTGTCTTCATCTGCTGAATGCATGCAGATCTGGTTGTACCCCAAGTAAGCATCCATGAAACTCAGTAACTCGTACCCCGACGCTCCCTCAACCAAGCAGTCTAGGTTGGGCAGCGGGTACGAGTCCTTTGGGCACGCCTTATTAAGGTCGGTGAAGTCCATACACATTCTCCACTTTGCATTACTCTTGCAAACCATCACCAGATTTGCTAACCAGGTCGGATACTGGATTTCTCGGACATGTCCTGCCCTTACCAATTTCTTCGTTTCTTCCGCAATGGCCCTTCGTTTCTCCTCTCCAAACTTCCTCCTCTTTTGGATCACTACTTTTGCATTAGGGTCTATAGCCAGCTTGTGGCATAGGAAATCGGGGTCAATGCCAAGCATAACGCTGGAGTGCCATGCAAATGCCGACGCATTTTCCTTTAGAACCTTAACCAACCTTTCTTCATTTTCTGGAGCTAAAGAAGTACCGATCTTCACCGTTTTTCCTTCCATCATTGCTACTTCCTTGACATCTTCCGCAGGGGCGGGTCGGTGATCAAACTGACCCATCCTAGGATCCAGTTCGATGGAATGAATGTGTTTTTCAGCTGGTGTGGTATATAAACGCCTTCTTGCCTTCAAACTGTCCGCGTAACACTTTCGGGCGATCTCTTGGTCCACCTTGAGGACTCCGACATCCCCATTCGGCAATGGATACTTCACTTTCAGATGCGATGTTGACACAACGACCCCCAGTTTATTCAACGTAGGCCTGCCGATGAGTATGTTGTAGGACGACTAAGCATTCACCACTAAGTACCAAATGGTCACCGTTTTCATCTGCGAGCCCTGACCAAAGGTCGTTTCTAGATCAGCATACCCCCTAGCCATAACCTGATCTCCTGCAAAACCTACTAGGGTTCCCACGTAAGGTACCAATCGGTCGTTGGGGATCTTCATTCCCACGAAAGCTTCCCAAAAGAGGATGTCGGTCGAGCTTCCCTGGTTGACCAGAACGCGCTTCACATTATAGTCCATCACTATCGTCGAAATGACGATAGGATCATCCTCATGAGGAGCTACTCCTTCATAGTTAGCATCTGAGAAGGAAATCGTGGGTTGGGGAGGCCGGTGGATTTCTGACACGGACAAGACGGACCGTGTGTACCTTTTCTGCGCGGCTGAAGTGACTCCTCCTCCCGCAAATCCTCCTACCACCGTGTTGAAGTCCCCGTGAATCGTTTGTTGATGGACCTCTGATTCCTTTGCTTGGGTGTCCTTGACGGGGGTCCTCTCTCTATGCCTATCCCTCCTTGTGTCGTCCTACGCACGCCTGTGTCGCCTGTCCGATGAGCCTTCTTCCTGCTTTCTTGCCACAAACTTTTTCAGGCGTCCCTCCTTGATCAAGCGTTCAATCTTTCTTCCAAGGACAAAACAATTTTCCGTGGAATGCCCATGAGTCCTATGAAACTCACACTAGTCCTTCTTGAAGGGACCCAACTGGCGTTCAGTCGCTGTTGGAAACTCAAACAGCGATGCACTGTTGACATCATGAAGTATCTGCCTCCTAGGAACATTGAGCGGAGTAAACTTCTCTTCGTCGTTGGCTCGTGTCCACTCGCCCCTTGGTCGAGCCCCATGATCGGTCTGTCGGTAATTTCCCTCTTTCATATTATAACGGTCACGCCGCTTATTCCAATCTGAATGCGGTCGGAGATGTTTGTTGCTCTCCTTATTGCTACCTCCTGCTTCTCGGCTTTTCACTGCCTTTTTATTAATTTGACCTTCCTCCATCTTGATGTGACTCAGGGCAAAATCTCTCACCTCCGACATCGTTTGGCAATTCACTCTCTCAAGCGCGATGTCAAAGGCACCAGACCTTAGGCCTTTCTGAAATGCGATGACCGCCATTCTTTCATCCAGAGACGCTATCCTCAAAGCAACCTCATTGAACGTTTGCAAAAAATCCTTCAACAACTCCTCGCGTTGCTGCTTGAGATCAAACAAGTCTGACGTGATCGGCGGTTTCTTTTTGTTAGCGGCGAACTGTGCCATGAAGAGCCGATTGAAAACATCAAAGTCGGTGATTGATCGGTCAGGGAGACCACTGAACCAATCAAGTGCTACCTTTTTGAGTGTGCCCATGAACAGCTTGTAGCGAATTTCCATACTCCCTCCACAAATCAGCATTTGAGCGCGGAAATCCGTCAAGTGCTGACTAGGATCCCGAGTTCCATCAAAAGGCTCGACTTGGGGAACCCGATGATCCCTCGGGATGGTCGTGGCCTCTATGGCTTCCGAGAAAGGTCGAAAATCCCTGGGGACTTCCATCATGACATCTTCCTCCATCGTCCGGGCGTTGGCCGTTATCATAGCTTGCATCTCGTCCGCCCGCCTCTTGATCTCCTCGTTTTCTCGTTGAATAGCCTCCTCTCTTTCCCTGGATCACGCATTCTCCTCCCTCAAGCCATTGATCAATGCCATTATCTCCTCCATGGTAGGGTGTTGTGAGTCACTATTGGATGTGCCACCTCTCGCCATAGTAGAGTCTAGGTTTTTCGTATTGCTTGGGGCGTAGGAAGAGTTTTACCGTAGCCCCACGGTGGGCACAAAAATGTTCTGGCCAAAAGGTGGACTAGGGTTTCTTCATAGGTTAAGCCTTAGAGCTAGAGCATTCAAAAGTGTAATTAATCTGCCTTCTCAACTCTAGGGTTTTAGGTTTTATAGTTTCTTGTTTATGGGCCTTATATATGGGCCCCGAGAGTGTGGGGATTTCCCTAACCGTTCTTATCTGGAAGATGCTTGGTGGATGTGACGGGACCCTGGCCTCGTTATCGGGTAGAATCTATATGGGGAAGTCTAATCGGTATTTGGACGACTAGGTCCGCACAAAGGGTATACTCGGCTACTGGCCGAGTGGGTTCTTACTAGCAATTGGGATCGGAATATGACCGATTGGACTTGTGCAGAGAAAGCCAGGTCGGGAATCGACCGAGTGACTCTTAGAGGAAGAGAGAGTGTCGGTCAAGACTGTAATCAGATTGTCACACGTAGAGGGGTCGGGTCAGATTTCGACCTGGACGGTACACTTGCCTTCTGCCCTGAGCCTATAAGGCGAGAGGGCTTAAGACCGAGCTGTTACGATCTTATCGGAAGTAGGCCGAGACACAGGTCAGATTCCGACCGGGACGGTACAGCTATGAATCATATTTTCAATAGTAATATTGATATCAATCATGAATTAATAAAAGCATAAGAGTTATATTGAACAAATAAAAATAAATAAATGAATAAATAAAAAGGTTCCCAATCCCCCTCCCTCCCACTCCTCAGGGTTTATTGTACAAATTTTTTCACCCAAAAATTCCACCTCCGACGTTTCTTTATTGATATGATATTAGTTAGAGCTGTCAAAACGGGTCAGTCCGGCCCGTTTGGCCCGGCCCACCTCAACCCACTTTTTAAGTGGGCCAACCCGGCCCGGTCCACCAAATATATTATGCAAATTTTTCTAGCCCGACCCGGCCCACCACGGGTAGGTGGGCTAAACGGGTCGCCCACCAACCCACCTGATTTAAAAAAAATTATAATTTAAAATCAATTTTAATATAAAATAATATTTAATCTAAAGTAAAAATTATTAAACTAAGTATCATGGATACAACATTAAAATTAAATTAATAAGTGTGCAACTTTAAAAAATTAAAACAAAAAATAAAAAATCTTTCATGAGAGTGATTATTCATCAATATTAAATTTTATTAGAGGTTTGGATAGATAAATTTATAGTAATATCATATTGTTTAACATTGATTTTATCTTTATCTATAAAAAAATGATATCTTATTAGAATAATGCATATATAATAATAAATAGTTAAGTGAGTTGTTAGTGGATTGTTAGTGGGTTCAGGGGATGGGTTGGTAAGTGGGTCAGGTGGGCCGCCCGGCCCACCACAGGTTCAACCCGGGTGGGCTGGGTCGAAAGTGGGCCGGGTCACATTTTTTGACCCATCATAAATTTTTTCATTTTTTTGGCCCGGCCCGACCCGTTTTCAAGGTGGGCTGGGTTGACCCACGGGCTGAAGCCCACTTTGACAGCTCTAATATTAGTTAGCTCTGAGACAATAAAACGCCTCCACCAAAGCATTTTTTTCTATTTTCAGAATACTCCAAAAACTTCTCCACCGCTCTGCGTTTTCTTTGAATATCAACCAACAACTAATCGGTTTAAAACTAATATAAATAATTTATCTTTTATATATTAAAATATTTATTTTGGTATTTTATATTTTATATTTTATATTTGAATTAACTTGATTCTTTAAAAATAATGATACTTTTAATTTTGTGACAAAATTTGAATTAATTTTTTGACTTATTCAAGAAATGAAACTCATAATATATATTATCTTCATTTATATAAAAACTATAAAATGCAGTTGACCTTTGAATTCAAAAGGGACATAAGCATAATGAAAATTGTATGAAAAATATATTCTATGAACAATTTAGAAAATAATATCAAATTAGATATTTTTGAAAATTTTGATTTTCACCATTTTATGACACTTTTGGTTTGAATTTCAATTGCATTAAATAATTTTCATGTAAGTGAATTTTATGATATAAGTTTAAAGTCTTGAATAAGTAAAATAAAAAAAAAAAGGCTTAAAAGAACTAAATTGAAATAAATTCAGGAGATAAAAAACTAAAATGAAATAAAGGACTAAATAATTTTAAAATATAAGATAAAGAACTAAAAGTATAATTTATTTTAATTTTTAATATTATATCTTGAATTTTATATATAAATTAAAATAGTTATTTGAAATGAAATTATTTTGAATGTATACTTAATATATTTAAAAATATTTATTTATTAAAATTTTAATTGTATAAATAAACATTCATTTTCTGTAATTTGAATTTTAATAATATTTTTAAAAATAAATTATCAAAAGTTAAAAATAATATGTTATAATTTAAATTTAAATTTAAAATTTAAAATATAACTTGTATATTTAAATTAGTTATTTATTATAAGTTTTAATTACATGAAAACATGTTTATCTTGTGCAATGAAAAAAAAATATTAGTATTATTTAAACAAAAAATTAATAAATTGAAAAGTCTCTTTATATTTTGAATTTTTTTATTTAAATTCTTAAGCACGTCATCTTTTATATATACTTGTTTTTTTTTTCAGGAAATTTATAAAATATAAAAGTCAAACATCATATATATATATATATATATATATATATATATATATATATATATATATATATTCAATGAGTCTAATGTATACACTAGTTCAAAGTAATCGCCTTCCAGATGTTTTGTTGAAGTGAATATGTCACTGGAATATATCTATAAATGAAAATGCACTTATTTTTTGTTTATTAAGTTTAATGAGTTGAAATAATAATAAGAACAACTATAATATTGAGGATTTGAAAAACATAAATGATATGGGTGATATATAACTATAATATATAAAGTTAGATGAATTATATTTTTTTTTTGAAATATAATTATAGTATACTAGTTATTAAAATACTAGTTATTAATTCTTTATATGTGTATATTAAATATTATTAAAATTGAACAAAAACTTAAAAGTAATCAAAGTGATTATATTTTAGTATATTTTAAAATGAATATATTACGTTAATTTTGTTTTATAAGAATGAAGTATCAAATCATCTTGAATTAATATAAAATTTTGTATATATGATCCAAGAGTAAAGAATTTTCAATCTAATGGTTGAATTTACAAAATTCACATTTAATATAAGATTATTAAACAGTGTAATATTTAGTAAAAGTTACACCTGTATTATTATAACTCTTATATATATATATATATATATATATATATATATATCAAAGTGCTCGTACTCACTCAAGGTACTAGGTCCACTCTTGCTTATACATAGTTACGTAATTAAACATTAATTTCTTCGTGAATGAAATTCGCGTATTAGAATTAGCTCCAAAGTCCAAACACGGATCGCTACTTTTCCCAATTTTTGTCACGGTTCTACGCACATGCGTATGCATTGAGGTCGGATGATGGAAACCGTTCATTAAATTGTTCTCAACGATTCAACGAACATGACAATTATCTGCTGTACGTTTTTGCGATTCGCTTAAATATTCACGCGGAGAGTTTTATCGCCTCATAATTGTCCTGTCTCTAAATATACTTGTCTTCAATAAATAAATAAATAAGTATATTTAATATTTACTAATTAATATATATATATATATATATATATATATATATATTACAAAAACTAAAATAAAATAACATAGTTATAAAAAATTGAAAAAAATAGAGTAAAGTTTTAAGGAAATAAGACGAGTCGAATTATACTTGGATAAAAAAAAAATTCTAGATAAGTGAAATAATGTAAATCTTTAGACAACTAAAACTCTACAGATACGAAATAATGTAAATGCATTGAAAAATAGAATGCTATATATAATTTAAATTCATCCTTAAAAAATAATATGGAATAATTGATTTTGTGTTAAATTAAAAAAAAAAAAAGATTATTTTTATTTTAAGCAACACATTAAAGTCTCTTCTACAACAGCTGCCTTGGTGGAAACTGTTGGCAATAGAAACAACACTGGCGTGGAAGTTAAGAGGACTATTACGTGGGGAAAACTCAATATTGACGTGTGTTGGGATTTGAGTTTGGTGTTGGAAAGGAATGATCTACTTATTTAAGAATAAGTCTATCTATACTTACTTTATTCAATAACTCATTGTCTCTATATCAAATTTCAACAATTTAACCGTTGAATTAAAAGTTCTTAATACATAAATCAAATATATATTTTTTAAAAAAGTTTGAAAGCTATTTGATACCAAATTTCATTAATTCAAATCAACATATAAAATATTTTTATAATTATTTGTCAATTTGAATTAATAAAATAGAATATCAAATAATTTTCAATTTTTTTAAAATTTGCAAACTTGATCTATACATTCAAAACATTTATCAACAATTAGATTGTTATAATTTAATGTAGAACATGAGTCATTCAATTAAGTAAGTTTAAGTAGATTTACTCTTAAAGTAAGTAATCTCTCCTATTATTTTTTTTTATATTATATAGATATATAAATTGACCTATTAGATACAATAAACTTTTTTATAAGTTTAAACTCAACATTTTTAAGTAAATATTTTTTTAAAAAAAATTAAGCCTAACTTTTGTATTAAATATAGATCAAATCAATCTTTAAATAAGCCAAGTCATAAACTTCTATTTAAGAACTGACCTATTAAAAAATGTCACGTAAGTAAATTGACTTTAATTTTTTTTAAGACAATTTCAAAATGCATTTTACTTTTACAACTTTATATACTCTTAACCTTGGAGGAAGTGACATTAACAATGACACTAATAGAGTAATGGATGTTCTTACGACACATGAGTTCCTACACGATGGAAGAATAACCAAATATTAAGTCAAACTCTTTTATAGTAAGATGACAACCTCGTAGAAATGATAGTCATTGATGACAAACTTGATGTCATTAACAAGATCGTAGATTATGAAAAATCATCCCTCATCTAAAGGATTGGAGTTTGGATAGAGGGGTTTAAAGTTTGTAGTGTCAAATTTGAATAGAAAACAAGAACACAACACAAATTAAGGTTTGACTATGGGGAATTGTAATACCCATTTTATTATTATGGCATTTTCGTAAATTTTCAAAGGTATAGGGGTATTTTTGTAATTTTATTATTGGATGGCATTTTAGTAATTATCGGTGGCATTTTCGTAATTTTTATTAAAATTTTTGGGGCATTTTCGGATTTTGGAACGGGCTGTTCCAAAAGCGGAACGGGCCGTTCCAAAAGAGAAAAACACGTGTTCTGGGGTTACGCAGAACAGGGCCGGAACGGGCCGTTCTCCAAAGGAGAACGGGCCGTTCTGCTTGGAGAACGGGTCGTTCCCCTTGCAGAACGGGCCGTTCTGCTTGGAGAACAGGGCGTTCTCCTTGCAGAACGGGCCGTTCCGAAAGGAGAACGGGCCGTTCTGCTGGGTTTCGAAACGGGCCGTTCCGGGGCCGTTCCAGTCGAAAATTTTACGTTGTTCTGAAGGGTTCAGAACGGGCGTTCCGTTTTCGGAACGGGCCGTTCTGGTTAGGTGGCGAAAATTTGCTATAAATAGGGGCCTTGGGGTGTTGGGAATGTATGCCTTGAGAGAGAGAATTCCTAGAGAGAGAAAGAAGAGAGAGAAAGGGAGAAAGAGAGAGGAAAGAGGAGAGGAAGAAAGAAGAATCCAGTAGAGGAGATTCTGCCCGAGTTTCGGTTCCTGTTTAAGGAGAGAGGTGGAGGTTCTGCCCGAGTTTCAGTTCAGGTTTATACAAGTAAGGGTGGCATTTATAAAATTAATCTAGTATGCTAAGTAAGGGTAGTGCTTATAAAATTAATCTAGTGCGTATGACCATGATAGGAATAGTATAATTTTAATATGCTATTTTATGTGGAGATTTTCATTTCATATAGTATAATTTGGATCAATTGATGGTTGTTTTGGATATTTATATTATTATTATATTGACAAATTGGCATGGTTATGGTTATGTTTAATTATGGAATATGCTGTGTATGTGGTTTGGAAAAGTAAATAGGACTTAAAGGAGTAAGGTTATGGTATGGATTAGATCTCTTGGTGAGATCAGGATATAATCTTTGGAAAAATATGAAATTGGGAATCCCATGGTGAGGATTCCAATGTAGAACTTTTCCAAAGGTTATATGATAAACCACTTCAGATGTTAGGTGGATTCTGAAGTACTCCTTTAAGTATTCTATTTGCTACCGGTATGGGGGCCAAGCCGAGTCATACCGATGGATGAAGTGGCTATGATCACCAGGGTTACGTGACGACGTAATTCCAGCTGTATATTTTCCATGAGAGGTCAGGTGTGATTCCTGTGTTGCTGATATGTTTCAGCGTGCGTGTCAACACTTGGTGGATGGTGTTGAGGCCAACATTGTGAGTATATGTTGGTGTGAGATCATGGAATAATTATACAGTGGTGTGACTTTGTTTCTGGATGTGGAATATGTATACAAATGGTGTGGATTGTATGCATTGGATTCTAGATTTGATTTATATTTGGCATGGAAATAACTATTTATAAGGTTTATTTCCTTGGTGCGGATATATATATATTATGGATAAATATCTGTTTAATGATATTTTATCATGTACTATGGTTGGTTTTATATGTGCTAACCCTTGCATGTTTCCATGTGGTTTGGACTGTGATGATCTCACTATGTGGGGGAGCAGATCAGGTGTGAGGCTTGGGATAGCAAGAAGTCTTCTGATAGCTGCTTTGAGTAGTAGCAAGGTTTAGAGCTTGACCAGCACCTAGGGTGTCTATATTATTATGGGATTACTGTATAACTTTACTAAGGATGATGACTCTGCCATAGCAGATTATATTATATATTTTGGAAACAAATTATATGTTATTGTATAATTACACTCTAGCGTAGCTGGCTTTTGCTCTATTTTCTTTATTTTATATATTTTATTTTGGTTGGTTATTGATGTGACGGCCTAGGGTGGGTCGTTACAATTTTGGTATCAGAGCTGGTCGAGTCTCTTTAGGGTTTGTGGGGAATGGTCTTGTTACATTTCCGTTGTGTGGAAATGAAAGGAACTTCATGAGTAACTCATGAGTTTCTTAATCTTGATTAGGAATTTCTTATGAGTTTTAGTGTAAACTCATAAAATTCCTTGATCTTTCATCTTGATTAGGATGGTTGGTAGGGGAAACAATTCTAATCCTTCTTCAGGCATGGATGCGCAACAGATTGCTCAAGCTATGGAGCAAATTGCTGCTGCTATTGGACAACAGAATACTTTGTTAGCTCAGATGGAGACCAACCGGGCTACAGCTGAAGCAGCTAGGGTTGAAGTACCTGATGAATATAGGGGCTTGTCAGAATTCAGAAAAGGGAATCCTCCTCAATTTACAGGTGTTGATGGACCTGAAGTTGCTGACCAGTGGATTGAGGAGATGGAGAAAATCTTCATGGTGATGCAATGCCCCGAGGAGAGGAAGCTAAATTATGCTGTTTATATGCTAGTGGGTGAGGCTAGCTTCTGG
The DNA here is from genome assembly GCF_000230855.2 of Cajanus cajan. Taxonomy (NCBI): domain Eukaryota; kingdom Viridiplantae; phylum Streptophyta; class Magnoliopsida; order Fabales; family Fabaceae; genus Cajanus; species Cajanus cajan. The sequence continues at coordinate 75,651,943 of NC_138517.1, forward strand.
TGGAAGGGTGCTCAAGCTATGATGGAGGCTAGAGGTGAAGCGGTAAATTGGGATAACTTTAAAAAGGTGTTTCTGGAGAAATATTTTCCAGATAGTGCCAGATATGCTAAGGAAGCTGAATTTTTGAGATTGCATCAAGGAAATATGTCAGTACAAGAATATGTGGTCAAGTTTGAACACTTGGCTAGATATTATTCTCAAGCTATCACTGAAGCCTGGAGGTGCAGGAAGTTTAGTGAGGGTTTAAGATTTGAGCTGAAAAAGACTATTGTCCCTATGGAAATTATGGAGTTCCCAATTCTAGTTGAAAAGGCAAAAACAGTTGAGAGATTTGAAGGAGGAAATAAAATGGAAAAGGGTTCAGAGGGATCATCTGGATTTGGTAGGGGGAAACATCTTCAAAAGAGACCATCTCAGTTTCAAATTGGGAATGCTAATAAGAAACCAATGGGGACTACTACAGGAGCTGTTAGATGTTATAGATGTGGAGGCCCACATATGATAAGGGATTGTCCTACAAAGAATTATGCTTGTTTTAAATGTGGCAAGGTGGGTCACATGGCTAAAGATTGCAATGTCAAAAATATTCCAGCTAGAGAGAACCAGAAAGTGGATCGGCCTACTGCAGCAGGTCGTGTCTTTGCTTTAACAGGTGCTGAAGCTGAAACGACATCTGAGCTGGTAAAAGGAAAGGGCAAAGCTGATGGTAATGATATTTCTATTTTATTTGATTCTGGTGCTTCACATTCTTTTATTTCTTATGAATGCGTGGCAAGGTTAAATTTGGTTGTGAGTTCCTTGTGTGTGGATCTAGTTGTTTCTACCCCAGCTTCAGGGTCTATTTTGACTTCTGAGGTTTGTTTGAGATGTCCAGTGGAGGTGGAAGGGCGTTGTTATAAAGTGAATTTGTTTTGTTTACCTCTATCTGATTTGGATGTGATTTTAGGGATGGATTGGCTTTCTGCCAATAGGATTTTGATAGATTGTTCAGAGAAGAAATTAATCTTTCCTACTGATGAACAGGAGAGATTTATTTCTAATAGACAGGTGGATGGGTTGTTGAAAAATGGAGCTCTTGGGTTTATGATCTTATCTTTTATTAGTATAGAGAATGAAAAGTTGTTGAATAGTATTGATGTTGTTAGAGAATTTCCAGAAGTTTTTCCAGATGATGTTCCGGGATTACCACCAAAGCGAGAGTTAGAGTTTAGTATTGATCTTATACCAGGGGCGGGACCAGTGTCCATTTCTCCTTATAGAATGGCACCAGCGGAGTTGTTTGAATTGAAAAAGCAGGTTGAGGAGCTTTTGGAGAAGCAGATGATCAGACCAAGTGTCTCTCCGTGGGGAGCACCAGTGTTATTGGTAAAGAAGAAGGATGGTGGTGTGAGGTTATGTGTGGATTACAGGCAGTTAAATAAATTGACAATCAAGAATAAGTATCCTTTGCCAAGGATAGATGATTTGATGGACCAATTGAGGGGAGCTTCTGTTTTCTCCAAGATTGATTTGAGATCTGGGTATCACCAGATTCGGGTAAAGGAAGAGGACATACCAAAGACTGCTTTCAGGACTCGATATGGTCATTATGAGTATGTTGTCATGCCTTTTGGAGTGACGAATGCTCCAGCTATTTTCATGGATTATATGAACAGGATTTTCAGACCCTTTCTGGATAAGTTTGTGGTGGTGTTCATCGATGATATTCTGGTTTATTCTAAATCTATGGAAGAACATAGAGAACATCTGAGGATAGTTTTGCAGGTATTGAAGGAGAAACAATTATTTGCAAAGTTGTCAAAATGTGAGTTTTGGTTATCTGAAGTTAAGTTCTTGGGTCATGTGATTTCTGCACAAGGAATTGCAGTTGATCCTACTAAGGTGGAAGCGATTTTGAGGTGGGAGCGTCCAAAATCAGTTACTGAAATTAGAGGTTTTGTGGGATTGGCTGGCTATTATAGAAGATTTATAGAAGGATTTTCTAAAATAGTTATGCCTTTGACACAGCTGACTAGGAAGGATCATCCTTTTATATGGACGGAGGAGTGTGAAAGGAGTTTTCAAGAGTTAAAGGAAAAGCTGACGTCGTCTCCAGTGTTGATTTTGCCAGATCCTAATAAATCTTTTGAGGTTTATTGTGATGCATCTCATCAAGGTTTAGGATGTGTTCTTATGCAAGATAGACAGGTTGTGGCCTATGCATCTAGACAGTTAAAGACTCATGAACGGAATTATCCTACGCATGATCTAGAGTTGGCTGCGGTGGTTTTTGCTTTGAAGATTTGGAGACATTATCTCTATGGAGCAAAGTTTGATGTGTTCAGTGATCATAAGAGTTTGAAATATTTGTTTGATCAGAAAGAGTTAAATATGAGGCAAAGGAGGTGGATTGAGTTTTTGAAAGATTATGATTTTCAGTTAATGTACCATCCAGGTAAAGCAAATGTGGTGGCAGATGCTTTGAGTAGAAAATCTCTTCATATGTCTTACATGATGGTTAAAGAGATGGAGTTGGTAGAGAAATTCAGGGATATGAATCTTAATGTTGTGATTGCCTCAGATTTTATTAGTTGTGGTATGACTACCATTACTAGTGATTTCTTAGAGATGGTGAAACAAAAACAAGTTCAGGATGCGAGTTTGAACAAGGTTAAGGAGTTGATGAGTTCTGGGAAAGCTGAAGGATTTGAACAAGGTACAGATGGAATTTTGAGGTACAAGAGTAGAATTTGTATTCCACAAGATGAGGAGTCGAAGAAGTTGATACTTGAGGAAGGTCATAAAAGTAAGTTGAGTGTACATCCAGGTATGACAAAAATGTATCAAGATTTGAAGAAAATGTTTTGGTGGAATGGGATGAAAAGGGAAATAGCTGAGTATGTTGCATCTTGCATTGTGTGTCAAAAAGCTAAAGTAGAACATCAAAAACCAGGAGGTTTGTTACAAATGATGGAAGTGCCAGAATGGAAATGGGATAGTATAACCATGGATTTTGTTGTTGGATTACCAAGGTCTGCTAAGAATTGTGATTCTATTTGGGTGATCGTGGATAGATTAACCAAGTGTGCTCATTTCCTTCCAATGAATATAAAGTGGTCCTTGGAAAAGTTAACTCAATTGTATATTAAGGAGATTGTTAGATTACATGGTGTGCCCTCCAGTATCATCTCTGATAGGGATCCTCGTTTTACATCCCGATTTTGGCAGAGTTTGCATCAGGCGTTAGGAACTAAGTTGAGACTCAGTTCTGCTTATCACCCACAAACTGATGGGCAGTCTGAGAGGACTATCCAATCTTTGGAGGACTTGTTGAGGGCTTGTATTTTGGATCATCTAGGAAATTGGGAAGAGATGTTGCCTTTGGTCGAGTTCACTTATAATAACAGTTTTCATGCAAGTATAGGAATGGCACCATTTGAGGCTCTGTATGGGAGGAAATGTCGAACACCTTTGTGTTGGTTTAAAGAGGGAGAATCAGTGATGGTGGGGCCAGAGATCATCTTACAGACTACTGAAAAGGTGAAACAAATTCAGGAAAGAATGAGAGCTGCTCAGAGTCGGCAAAAGTCTTATGCAGACAAAAGGAGGAAACCTTTGGAGTTTTCAGAAGGAGAACATGTGTTTTTGAAAGTAACTCCTACCACAGGTGTGGGAAGAGCTATCAAAGCTAAGAAGTTGAATCCTAAGTTTATTGGACCGTATCAAATTCTCAAGAGGATTGGACCAGTGGCATATCAGATTGCATTACCTCCATTCCTTTCTAATCTGCATGATGTGTTCCATGTTTCACAACTGAGGAAATATATTCACGATCCAAGTCATGTCTTGGAATCAGAGGCAGTACAAGTTAAGGAAAATTTAACTTTTGAGAAACAGCCAGTTTCAGTGGCAGATAAGAAAGTTAAACAGTTGCGAGGTAAATCTATCAATTTGGTGAAAGTTATTTGGGATGCGATTACTAATGAAGCTACTTGGGAGTTGGAGGAAAGGATGAAGGATCAATACCCATATCTCTTTTAGAGTAAGTGAATTTTCGAGGACGAAAATTTTTGTTGTTGGAGAGAATTGTAATACCCATTTTATTATTATGGCATTTTCGTAAATTTTCAAAGGTATAGGGGTATTTTTGTAATTTTATTATTGGATGGCATTTTAGTAATTATCGGTGGCATTTTCGTAATTTTTATTAAAATTTTTGGGGCATTTTCGGATTTTGGAACGGGCTGTTCCAAAAGCGGAACGGGCCGTTCCAAAAGAGAAAAACACGTGTTCTGGGGTTACGCAGAACAGGGCCGGAACGGGCCGTTCTCCAAAGGAGAACGGGCCGTTCTGCTTGGAGAACGGGTCGTTCCCCTTGCAGAACGGGCCGTTCTGCTTGGAGAACAGGGCGTTCTCCTTGCAGAACGGGCCGTTCCGAAAGGAGAACGGGCCGTTCTGCTGGGTTTCGAAACGGGCCGTTCCGGGGCCGTTCCAGTCGAAAATTTTACGTTGTTCTGAAGGGTTCAGAACGGGCGTTCCGTTTTCGGAACGGGCCGTTCTGGTTAGGTGGCGAAAATTTGCTATAAATAGGGGCCTTGGGGTGTTGGGAATGTATGCCTTGAGAGAGAGAATTCCTAGAGAGAGAAAGAAGAGAGAGAAAGGGAGAAAGAGAGAGGAAAGAGGAGAGGAAGAAAGAAGAATCCAGTAGAGGAGATTCTGCCCGAGTTTCGGTTCCTGTTTAAGGAGAGAGGTGGAGGTTCTGCCCGAGTTTCAGTTCAGGTTTATACAAGTAAGGGTGGCATTTATAAAATTAATCTAGTATGCTAAGTAAGGGTAGTGCTTATAAAATTAATCTAGTGCGTATGACCATGATAGGAATAGTATAATTTTAATATGCTATTTTATGTGGAGGTTTTCATTTCATATAGTATAATTTGGATCAATTGATGGTTGTTTTGGATATTTATATTATTATTATATTGACAAATTGGCATGGTTATGGTTATGTTTAATTATGGAATATGCTGTGTATGTGGTTTGGAAAAGTAAATAGGACTTAAAGGAGTAAGGTTATGGTATGGATTAGATCTCTTGGTGAGATCAGGATATAATCTTTGGAAAAATATGAAATTGGGAATCCCATGGTGAGGATTCCAATGTAGAACTTTTCCAAAGGTTATATGATAAACCACTTCAGATGTTAGGTGGATTCTGAAGTACTCCTTTAAGTATTCTATTTGCTACCAGTATGGGGGCCAAGCCGAGTCATACCGATGGATGAAGTGGCTATGATCACCAGGGTTACGTGACGACGTAATTCCAGCTGTATATTTTCCATGAGAGGTCAGGTGTGATTCCTGTGTTGCTGATATGTTTCAGCGTGCGTGTCAACACTTGGTGGATGGTGTTGAGGCCAACATTGTGAGTATATGTTGGTGTGAGATCATGGAATAATTATACAGTGGTGTGACTTTGTTTCTGGATGTGGAATATGTATACAAATGGTGTGGATTGTATGCATTGGATTCTAGATTTGATTTATATTTGGCATGGAAATAACTATTTATAAGGTTTATTTCCTTGGTGCGGATATATATATATTATGGATAAATATCTGTTTAATGATATTTTATCATGTACTATGGTTGGTTTTATATGTGCTAACCCTTGCATGTTTCCATGTGGTTTGGACTGTGATGATCTCACTATGTGGGGGAGCAGATCAGGTGTGAGGCTTGGGATAGCAAGAAGTCTTCTGATAGCTGCTTTGAGTAGTAGCAAGGTTTAGAGCTTGACCAGCACCTAGGGTGTCTATATTATTATGGGATTACTGTATAACTTTACTAAGGATGATGACTCTGCCATAGCAGATTATATTATATATTTTGGAAACAAATTATATGTTATTGTATAATTACACTCTAGCGTAGCTGGCTTTTGCTCTATTTTCTTTATTTTATATATTTTATTTTGGTTGGTTATTGATGTGACGGCCTAGGGTGGGTCGTTACAATTTTGGTATCAGAGCTGGTCGAGTCTCTTTAGGGTTTGTGGGGAATGGTCTTGTTACATTTCCGTTGTGTGGAAATGAAAGGAACTTCATGAGTAACTCATGAGTTTCTTAATCTTGATTAGGAATTTCTTATGAGTTTTAGTGTAAACTCATAAAATTCCTTGATCTTTCATCTTGATTAGGATGGTTGGTAGGGGAAACAATTCTAATCCTTCTTCAGGCATGGATGCGCAACAGATTGCTCAAGCTATGGAGCAAATTGCTGCTGCTATTGGACAACAGAATACTTTGTTAGCTCAGATGGAGACCAACCGGGCTACAGCTGAAGCAGCTAGGGTTGAAGTACCTGATGAATATAGGGGCTTGTCAGAATTCAGAAAAGGGAATCCTCCTCAATTTACAGGTGTTGATGGACCTGAAGTTGCTGACCAGTGGATTGAGGAGATGGAGAAAATCTTCATGGTGATGCAATGCCCCGAGGAGAGGAAGCTAAATTATGCTGTTTATATGCTAGTGGGTGAGGCTAGCTTCTGGTGGAAGGGTGCTCAAGCTATGATGGAGGCTAGAGGTGAAGCGGTAAATTGGGATAACTTTAAAAAGGTGTTTCTGGAGAAATATTTTCCAGATAGTGCCAGATATGCTAAGGAAGCTGAATTTTTGAGATTGCATCAAGGAAATATGTCAGTACAAGAATATGTGGTCAAGTTTGAACACTTGGCTAGATATTATTCTCAAGCTATCACTGAAGCCTGGAGGTGCAGGAAGTTTAGTGAGGGTTTAAGATTTGAGCTGAAAAAGACTATTGTCCCTATGGAAATTATGGAGTTCCCAATTCTAGTTGAAAAGGCAAAAACAGTTGAGAGATTTGAAGGAGGAAATAAAATGGAAAAGGGTTCAGAGGGATCATCTGGATTTGGTAGGGGGAAACATCTTCAAAAGAGACCATCTCAGTTTCAAATTGGGAATGCTAATAAGAAACCAATGGGGACTACTACAGGAGCTGTTAGATGTTATAGATGTGGAGGCCCACATATGATAAGGGATTGTCCTACAAAGAATTATGCTTGTTTTAAATGTGGCAAGGTGGGTCACATGGCTAAAGATTGCAATGTCAAAAATATTCCAGCTAGAGAGAACCAGAAAGTGGATCGGCCTACTGCAGCAGGTCGTGTCTTTGCTTTAACAGGTGCTGAAGCTGAAACGACATCTGAGCTGGTAAAAGGAAAGGGCAAAGCTGATGGTAATGATATTTCTATTTTATTTGATTCTGGTGCTTCACATTCTTTTATTTCTTATGAATGCGTGGCAAGGTTAAATTTGGTTGTGAGTTCCTTGTGTGTGGATCTAGTTGTTTCTACCCCAGCTTCAGGGTCTATTTTGACTTCTGAGGTTTGTTTGAGATGTCCAGTGGAGGTGGAAGGGCGTTGTTATAAAGTGAATTTGTTTTGTTTACCTCTATCCGATTTGGATGTGATTTTAGGGATGGATTGGCTTTCTGCCAATAGGATTTTGATAGATTGTTCAGAGAAGAAATTAATCTTTCCTACTGATGAACAGGAGAGATTTATTTCTAATAGACAGGTGGATGGGTTGTTGAAAAATGGAGCTCTTGGGTTTATGATCTTATCTTTTATTAGTATAGAGAATGAAAAGTTGTTGAATAGTATTGATGTTGTTAGAGAATTTCCAGAAGTTTTTCCAGATGATGTTCCGGGATTACCACCAAAGCGAGAGTTAGAGTTTAGTATTGATCTTATACCAGGGGCGGGACCAGTGTCCATTTCTCCTTATAGAATGGCACCAGCGGAGTTGTTTGAATTGAAAAAGCAGGTTGAGGAGCTTTTGGAGAAGCAGATGATCAGACCAAGTGTCTCTCCGTGGGGAGCACCAGTGTTATTGGTAAAGAAGAAGGATGGTGGTGTGAGGTTATGTGTGGATTACAGGCAGTTAAATAAATTGACAATCAAGAATAAGTATCCTTTGCCAAGGATAGATGATTTGATGGACCAATTGAGGGGAGCTTCTGTTTTCTCCAAGATTGATTTGAGATCTGGGTATCACCAGATTCGGGTAAAGGAAGAGGACATACCAAAGACTGCTTTCAGGACTCGATATGGTCATTATGAGTATGTTGTCATGCCTTTTGGAGTGACGAATGCTCCAGCTATTTTCATGGATTATATGAACAGGATTTTCAGACCCTTTCTGGATAAGTTTGTGGTGGTGTTCATCGATGATATTCTGGTTTATTCTAAATCTATGGAAGAACATAGAGAACATCTGAGGATAGTTTTGCAGGTATTGAAGGAGAAACAATTATTTGCAAAGTTGTCAAAATGTGAGTTTTGGTTATCTGAAGTTAAGTTCTTGGGTCATGTGATTTCTGCACAAGGAATTGCAGTTGATCCTACTAAGGTGGAAGCGATTTTGAGGTGGGAGCGTCCAAAATCAGTTACTGAAATTAGAGGTTTTGTGGGATTGGCTGGCTATTATAGAAGATTTATAGAAGGATTTTCTAAAATAGTTATGCCTTTGACACAGCTGACTAGGAAGGATCATCCTTTTATATGGACGGAGGAGTGTGAAAGGAGTTTTCAAGAGTTAAAGGAAAAGCTGACGTCGTCTCCAGTGTTGATTTTGCCAGATCCTAATAAATCTTTTGAGGTTTATTGTGATGCATCTCATCAAGGTTTAGGATGTGTTCTTATGCAAGATAGACAGGTTGTGGCCTATGCATCTAGACAGTTAAAGACTCATGAACGGAATTATCCTACGCATGATCTAGAGTTGGCTGCGGTGGTTTTTGCTTTGAAGATTTGGAGACATTATCTCTATGGAGCAAAGTTTGATGTGTTCAGTGATCATAAGAGTTTGAAATATTTGTTTGATCAGAAAGAGTTAAATATGAGGCAAAGGAGGTGGATTGAGTTTTTGAAAGATTATGATTTTCAGTTAATGTACCATCCAGGTAAAGCAAATGTGGTGGCAGATGCTTTGAGTAGAAAATCTCTTCATATGTCTTACATGATGGTTAAAGAGATGGAGTTGGTAGAGAAATTCAGGGATATGAATCTTAATGTTGTGATTGCCTCAGATTTTATTAGTTGTGGTATGACTACCATTACTAGTGATTTCTTAGAGATGGTGAAACAAAAACAAGTTCAGGATGCGAGTTTGAACAAGGTTAAGGAGTTGATGAGTTCTGGGAAAGCTGAAGGATTTGAACAAGGTACAGATGGAATTTTGAGGTACAAGAGTAGAATTTGTATTCCACAAGATGAGGAGTCGAAGAAGTTGATACTTGAGGAAGGTCATAAAAGTAAGTTGAGTGTACATCCAGGTATGACAAAAATGTATCAAGATTTGAAGAAAATGTTTTGGTGGAATGGGATGAAAAGGGAAATAGCTGAGTATGTTGCATCTTGCATTGTGTGTCAAAAAGCTAAAGTAGAACATCAAAAACCAGGAGGTTTGTTACAAATGATGGAAGTGCCAGAATGGAAATGGGATAGTATAACCATGGATTTTGTTGTTGGATTACCAAGGTCTGCTAAGAATTGTGATTCTATTTGGGTGATCGTGGATAGATTAACCAAGTGTGCTCATTTCCTTCCAATGAATATAAAGTGGTCCTTGGAAAAGTTAACTCAATTGTATATTAAGGAGATTGTTAGATTACATGGTGTGCCCTCCAGTATCATCTCTGATAGGGATCCTCGTTTTACATCCCGATTTTGGCAGAGTTTGCATCAGGCATTAGGAACTAAGTTGAGACTCAGTTCTGCTTATCACCCACAAACTGATGGGCAGTCTGAGAGGACTATCCAATCTTTGGAGGACTTGTTGAGGGCTTGTATTTTGGATCATCTAGGAAATTGGGAAGAGATGTTGCCTTTGGTCGAGTTCACTTATAATAACAGTTTTCATGCAAGTATAGGAATGGCACCATTTGAGGCTCTGTATGGGAGGAAATGTCGAACACCTTTGTGTTGGTTTAAAGAGGGAGAATCAGTGATGGTGGGGCCAGAGATCATCTTACAGACTACTGAAAAGGTGAAACAAATTCAGGAAAGAATGAGAGCTGCTCAGAGTCGGCAAAAGTCTTATGCAGACAAAAGGAGGAAACCTTTGGAGTTTTCAGAAGGAGAACATGTGTTTTTGAAAGTAACTCCTACCACAGGTGTGGGAAGAGCTATCAAAGCTAAGAAGTTGAATCCTAAGTTTATTGGACCGTATCAAATTCTCAAGAGGATTGGACCAGTGGCATATCAGATTGCATTACCTCCATTCCTTTCTAATCTGCATGATGTGTTCCATGTTTCACAACTGAGGAAATATATTCACGATCCAAGTCATGTCTTGGAATCAGAGGCAGTACAAGTTAAGGAAAATTTAACTTTTGAGAAACAGCCAGTTTCAGTGGCAGATAAGAAAGTTAAACAGTTGCGAGGTAAATCTATCAATTTGGTGAAAGTTATTTGGGATGCGATTACTAATGAAGCTACTTGGGAGTTGGAGGAAAGGATGAAGGATCAATACCCATATCTCTTTTAGAGTAAGTGAATTTTCGAGGACGAAAATTTTTGTTGTTGGAGAGAATTGTAATACCCATTTTATTATTATGGCATTTTCGTAAATTTTCAAAGGTATAGGGGTATTTTTGTAATTTTATTATTGGATGGCATTTTAGTAATTATCGGTGGCATTTTCGTAATTTTTATTAAAATTTTTGGGGCATTTTCGGATTTTGGAACGGGCTGTTCCAAAAGCGGAACGGGCCGTTCCAAAAGAGAAAAACACGTGTTCTGGGGTTACGCAGAACAGGGCCGGAACGGGCCGTTCTCCAAAGGAGAACGGGCCGTTCTGCTTGGAGAACGGGTCGTTCCCCTTGCAGAACGGGCCGTTCTGCTTGGAGAACAGGGCGTTCTCCTTGCAGAACGGGCCGTTCCGAAAGGAGAACGGGCCGTTCTGCTGGGTTTCGAAACGGGCCGTTCCGGGGGCCGTTCCAGTCGAAAATTTTACGTTGTTCTGAAGGGTTCAGAACGGGCGTTCCGTTTTCGGAACGGGCCGTTCTGGTTAGGTGGCGAAAATTTGCTATAAATAGGGGCCTTGGGGTGTTGGGAATGTATGCCTTGAGAGAGAGAATTCCTAGAGAGAGAAAGAAGAGAGAGAAAGGGAGAAAGAGAGAGGAAAGAGGAGAGGAAGAAAGAAGAATCCAGTAGAGGAGATTCTGCCCGAGTTTCGGTTCCTGTTTAAGGAGAGAGGTGGAGGTTCTGCCCGAGTTTCAGTTCAGGTTTATACAAGTAAGGGTGGCATTTATAAAATTAATCTAGTATGCTAAGTAAGGGTAGTGCTTATAAAATTAATCTAGTGCGTATGACCATGATAGGAATAGTATAATTTTAATATGCTATTTTATGTGGAGATTTTCATTTCATATAGTATAATTTGGATCAATTGATGGTTGTTTTGGATATTTATATTATTATTATATTGACAAATTGGCATGGTTATGGTTATGTTTAATTATGGAATATGCTGTGTATGTGGTTTGGAAAAGTAAATAGGACTTAAAGGAGTAAGGTTATGGTATGGATTAGATCTCTTGGTGAGATCAGGATATAATCTTTGGAAAAATATGAAATTGGGAATCCCATGGTGAGGATTCCAATGTAGAACTTTTCCAAAGGTTATATGATAAACCACTTCAGATGTTAGGTGGATTCTGAAGTACTCCTTTAAGTATTCTATTTGCTACCGGTATGGGGGCCAAGCCGAGTCATACCGATGGATGAAGTGGCTATGATCACCAGGGTTACGTGACGACGTAATTCCAGCTGTATATTTTCCATGAGAGGTCAGGTGTGATTCCTGTGTTGCTGATATGTTTCAGCGTGCGTGTCAACACTTGGTGGATGGTGTTGAGGCCAACATTGTGAGTATATGTTGGTGTGAGATCATGGAATAATTATACAGTGGTGTGACTTTGTTTCTGGATGTGGAATATGTATACAAATGGTGTGGATTGTATGCATTGGATTCTAGATTTGATTTATATTTGGCATGGAAATAACTATTTATAAGGTTTATTTCCTTGGTGCGGATATATATATATTATGGATAAATATCTGTTTAATGATATTTTATCATGTACTATGGTTGGTTTTATATGTGCTAACCCTTGCATGTTTCCATGTGGTTTGGACTGTGATGATCTCACTATGTGGGGGAGCAGATCAGGTGTGAGGCTTGGGATAGCAAGAAGTCTTCTGATAGCTGCTTTGAGTAGTAGCAAGGTTTAGAGCTTGACCAGCACCTAGGGTGTCTATATTATTATGGGATTACTGTATAACTTTACTAAGGATGATGACTCTGCCATAGCAGATTATATTATATATTTTGGAAACAAATTATATGTTATTGTATAATTACACTCTAGCGTAGCTGGCTTTTGCTCTATTTTCTTTATTTTATATATTTTATTTTGGTTGGTTATTGATGTGACGGCCTAGGGTGGGTCGTTACAGGAATACATTTTGTAATTTTGCCTAAATAAATTAAAATTAATTTACCTTCATAACAATAATAAAGTGAAATATAATGATTTTTTTTAAGTAAAGAAACATTATAAAAGATTATGGATGAAACATCAACAAAAAATATATTATAAAGACCAAAAATAAAAAATAAAAAATATTGAAAATTATATTTAAGCCTTATTGAGTGTTAAATGTAGACACTTCTTCCTCTAGGGATCCAACCTTTATTCACATCTATGAGACTAATTCCTTTCATCAAATACAACCCCATTGGTGAATTTCGGTGATGTTGATTCTAGTGTCTCTTCCCTCATTTAAAATATATGTTCTTTATTCACATATAGCCACACAGATATAGAACATGTGTTAGCTGATCCATCACATTGCAATTCTGTTTGTTCAACCTTATTTAAAAATAGCCAAGTCCACGAACGGATCTAGGATCTCTGCAGTTTAAAACGAACTGCAAGAAATTTCAATAACAAAAAATGTTCTATTTTGTAATAAAATTAAAATTATACGTTTAAAGTAACAAAGATAAGCCATCTCATGAAAGATGCACCATCCTGCAGTTTTTGAGGATCTTGGTCCTTTCATTTTTCAGTGTAGGCAGATCAAATTTCATCAAAATTTGCTAATAATAATAGAGTTTAAAGTTCAAACTCCTGGACTGTATAACTAAAGTAGGTAAGAATTTTAACGTTGCCTCAGCATTTATGTTATTATGGTCACTGTCACTACTAACATTTTGAATCAAGCATCAATCCCTTAGAAACTAGTAAAACTCATTTCACTGGAGCTGAACAAGTTATCTAGCCTTCAACCTGCCAAAGGGAATAAAAGTTTTTTCAATGCACAAAATTAAATCAGAGCAATCATGAAAATCATAATAAGAATTAAAAATAATTGCAACTGAAAATTCTCACTCTCTACTCACATTACCAGCAGAATATATGGCAAGTGTAGATGGAAAGAACAAAAATCAACCAAGGTCTTGTTTGGATAAACTTCTCTATAAGTATTTATAAGAGAACAAAACAATAAGCTAAAACCAACTTGTGCCCTTAACTTTCATAGAAATCTTTACATTTAACTTTTCCCAAAGTTACGGCGCAAATGCTTATAAAATGTATTTCATCTTCTTATTTTCTCCGCCTACAAATGTTTTACCTAAAAATTTATCCAAAGAGAAATGCACCTTTCTGTAGCACAGAATCTAGTTTTAACATCTTTCAAGTGTTGAATATTTAGATTCTAGATTTAGCCCTGTTAGAAGTTCAAGTGTTCACTTCAATGTTCAAAAAACAAAGGATTGGTGGGATTTAAAAGAATGTACCCAAAGTTCATGTACTAGACCTGTTCGAAAAAATTCTAGATAAGTGAAATAATGTAAATCTTTAGACAACTAAAACTCTACAGATACGAAATAATGTAAATGCATTGAAAAATAGAATGCTATATATAATTTAAATTCATCCTTAAAAAATAATATGGAATAATTGATTTTGTGTTAAATTTAAAAAAGAAGAAGATTATTTTAAGCAACACTTATTTAGCGATTAAAGTCTCTTCTACAACAGCTGCCTTGGTGGAAACTGTTGGCAATAGAAACAACACCGACATGGAAGTTAAGACGACTATTACATGGGGAAAACTCAATATTGACGTGTGTTGGGATCTGAGTTTGGTATTGCTTCATGTATTATCCGTACTGCGGAACAGAGCTTGAGCTCGGCACTGAAGCGCTAGGCCATATCGGATGAGCGCTACAAGACATCGGCCAAAACAAAGGCCCACTATCTAAACGAATCTCAACCGATCTCAGGCCCAAGGCCCAGATAAACCCTAATTCACACTAAGGTACGTGCATTACATATACGAGACTCATACACTTACAAACACTAACTTTAGCATCGGAGTCTCTTTTGCAGGTACCACCCCCACTTCGTAACAGCCGACGTACCCAGCGAAGGAGGCTCACCAATCTTGCCCAGCAAATCATCCCTCACGACCGATCTCTGGTAAGAACATTTGGCACCCACCGTGGGGCCGATCAAGACATCTCTTATCAACCACGCTTATGGTTTTCACCCGAAGCCATAGTAGACGAGCAACAGACGAACAAGATCACGCAACAAGAATGGAAGGCGAAGCGACATTGAGGCAGCTGATCGAGCAGGTCGATCAAATGCGGCAATAACACGCCGCCGACCTCGAAAACATCCGTGCTCGACACGAAGCCGACCTAGCAGCGCTACGAGCTGAGAATGAGCGCATCCGCGCCCAGCTTCCTCGGCGCCCCTCTAATCAGCCCCCTCAACCAATCAATCAAAACGAGGAAGAAGGGCACTCAGTTTCCCAGCCACCAACTACACCCAGGGCGGCGACCCATAGGTCTACTGCACATCGATCACACGTACCGACGAATAGGTCAGACCATGAAATCAGCAATGCACCTGCCTAGGCTCCAGGGCATAGGGCGAGCATCCGCCGCCATCCTTTTGTTGACGGCATCATGGAGACGCCCCTTTCCTTTGGATGGAAGCCTCTCAACATTGATCGCTATGATGGCACTACCGACCCAGATGAACACGTCGATCTGTACATCACGTAGGTAAACCTATACACTAACAATGATGTTATCCTATGTAGGGTTTTTCCGACCTCGCTCAAGGGATCGACACTCGCCTAATATACTCAATTGTCAGCGAGATCAGTCGATAGCTTCGACACTCTGGTGAGGCAATTTACGGTGCAATACGCATCGAGCTGACCTCATCACATCACATTTGCCACCTTGGCTAGCCTCAAACAGGGCGACGACGAACCTTTGAGGACATTCATGAAGTGTTTTGCTAGCATCTCCGTCAAAATCCGCAACCTAAATCCCGAGGTCGCCCTACACGCCACGCTCATGGCACTCAAGCCAGGACCCTTTGTTGACAGCCTGTGTCGACGACCTCCCTCGGACATGGACGAGCTCCGTGCCCAAGTTGCGAGGTACATTCAGATGGAAGAGCACACTGCTTTCCGCGACCAAGTTCATGGGAAGCCACAGGAAAAGCCAGACCACGGCCACAAAGATAAGGTGAAAGTCACCAATGATAGCCAATTCAAGAAGGCTAGGGCAAGCAAAGGAGGGAGGTATGACTTCTATACTCCCTTGAATGCGCCCTGAGTACACATCTCGGAAGAGGCTAGCAATACCAACCTGCTTACTCTGCCACCGCCTAGACACAGCCCTAGTAGCGCGGACAAATCCAAACATTGTCGATAACATAGAAACTATGGTCACACAATCGAGGAATGTTGCACACTCAAAGACCGTATTGAGGAACTCGTCCAAGGAGGACACCTCAGACAGTACGTCCAACGGCAACAATCTCATAGAGGAGGCTACCATGGACGAGGACGAGGACGAGGCTGAGGTGCTGGTACTCGTACAGATCAACCCTCCGGATCTCAGCAAAACACTTGCGGGGCGGTGCAGGCCGAGGTAAGTCATGATACATGATCGAAGCTCCAGTAGCTCGGCACGTAAAAGGCACTTACGAAGCATCAACAATGTCCATACTAACACCTCTGCCCCGACCGCAACACACCACCCATCACCTTCACGAATGATGATTACACCAGTATTTGTCCAAACCAGGACGACCCTATGGTCATCACGGTGGAAGTAGCAAACTAAAAGGTCCACAAGACGCTGATCGACCAGGGAAGGTCGACTGACGTCCTATACTGGCCGACATTCCTAAGGTTAGATATCCCCCACTCCCTCATTCAACCTCACATAGAACCCCTAGTCAGTTTTGCAGGAGAACGAGTCCACACTCGAGGATACATCGACCTACTAACAACCTTCGGGACCCCTCCTAACTCAAGGAGGATCATGGTCAGATACCTCTTCTTTGAGGCCAACACGTCATACAACATCATCATCAGCAGGCCGACATTGAACCAACTGGGAGCTGTGGTATCTACCCCGCACCTGACAATGAAATTCCCACGGAGCAATGGGAAGATCATCTCAGTTAGGGAAAACTAGAAAACAGCTCGACAATGCTATGCCGAGAGCCTGAAGGTTTTGCCATCAGAGGAGCACCGTCGACGTGACCCCCTACTATCGCTCATATCACCCAGGAGGACATCACTGATCTGGACCTGAGGTCAGAATCCTATGACAACCGACCAAGTCCAATCGACGAGTTGGTCGATCTACAAATTGGGAAGCTCCCCAGCTAGTACACCAAAATAAGCCAACACTTGAGCATAGAGTTACGACAACAACTTGAAGCTGAAATCTCCAAGAACGTTGACCTTTTTGCATGGTCCAGCATCGACATGCCAAGTATAGACCCTAACGTTATTTGTCACAAGTTAGCAATCCACAGAGAGGCCAAACTGGTGGCCTAGAGGAAACGGAAGGTCGGCAGTGAGAGGCGAGAAGCTATCATAGATGAGACACAAAAGCTAATAAAGGTAGGGTTCATCCGAGAAATCTGGTATACCACGTGGCTAGCGAATGTGGTACTTGTTAAAAAGAACTCAGGCAAGTGGCGTATGTGCGTCGACTACACCAACTTAAATAAGGCATGCCCCAAAGACTTATACCCCTTACCAAGCATTGATAGGTTGGTTGATGGAGCATCTGGGCACGCCCTCCTTAGCTTTCTGGACGCTTACTCCGGGTACAACCAGATCATGATGTACCCACCAGACGAGGTGCACACGTCGTTCATCACCGACCACACCAACTTCTACTATCGCGTGATGTCATTCAGCCTAAAAAACGCGGGAGCTACTTACCAAAGGCTGATGGACAAAGTCTTTCACCAACAGATTGGATAGAATATAGAAGTCTACGTAGACGACATGGTCGTCAAGACCACATCGGCTGATGCCCATGTCGCCGACTTAGCCGAGGTGTTTAACCAAATGCAGAAGCACAACATGCGCTTGAATCCTGAGAAGTGCGTCTTCGGAGTCCAAGGGGGCAAATTCCTCGGCTTCATGATCACCTATAGGGGTATTGAAGTCAACCCAGAAAAGTGCAAAGCCATCATACAGATGCATAGCCCTCACAATGTCAAGGATGTCCAACGCCTGGCAGGAAGGTTAGTATCCCTTTCCCGTTTCATCCCCAGGTTGACAAAGAAAGCGAGACCTATCTTCACCCTACTTCGCAAACCAAAAAACTTTGAGTGGACTAACCAATGCGAAGAAGCTTTCAAGAGCTTCAAAACTTTCCTCACCACCCCGCCAGTCCTACAAAGACCAGATCATCATTCTGACCTCCTCCTGTACTTGGCAGTCGACGAAAATGCAATCAGTGCGGTCATAGTGCAACAGCGCAAGAAGAGCCAAACTCCTATATACTATATTAGCAGAGTTCTTCAAGATACAGAGAAAAGATACCAAATAATTGAGAAGCTAGCCCTAGCATTGGTTACCTCGGCCCGACGCCTCCGGCCCTATCTTCAAAGCCACCAAATCATTGTCAAAACGGACTACCTAATCAAGCAAATCCTGAGGAAGCCAGAACTTGTAGGGCGCATGATCGCGTGGTCTGTAGAGCTATCCGAGTTCAGCATCCGATACGAGAGTCGAGGCCCCCTGAAGGCTCAATGCCTGGCAGACTTCGTGGCCGAACTCACTCCCACCTCGGCAGAAGAATAGCAGGTATGAACTCTATACGTTGATGGATCTTCCAACTCTAAAGGAGGTGGTGCAGGTATTATTTTGGAAGGACCGAACAAAGTCACAATAGAGAAATCTCTCAAATTCGGGTTCAGAGTCACCAATAACCAAGCAGAGTACGAAGCGTTACTAGCAGGTCTAAGGTTGGCTCATGACCTTAGAGCATAAAGGGTGAGTTACAACAGTGACTCAAAGCTCATGGTGGAGCAACTTAGTGGGGCATACCAGACCAAGGACACCCTACTGCAGAGGTACTTTCATGCAGCATCCCAGAGGATCTCATCCTTTGATGAGTTCACTATACACCATGTGCCCCGAGAGCAGAATGTTAGAGCCGACCTCCTATCCAAGCTCGCCAGTACAAAATGCCCCAGACAACATTGGACCATCATCCAAGAGACTTTGAATTCACCTTGTCTAGACGATAAAGTCGTCAATACCAATGACAATGAAGACCAAGGATGGATGACATGCATATGGAGCTATTTAAAGGAGGGAACTTTACCCGAGGACAAAGATGAAGCTCGGAAGATGAGGGTAAGGTCATCCAAGTTCGTTATCATTGGAGACGAGCTGTTCAAACGCGACATCTCCACTCCCCTGTTGAAATATGTAGCAAAGTCCCAAGCCACCTACGTCATCGAGGAGATTCACCGAGGAATATGTGGTATGCACTCCGGGGCACGCTCGATGTGTTGGATCGAGCGCTTACCACTAGGCCAAAAGCTATAGCTGATAGTCAGGGCGCAACTCTTTTTACTTAAGAGCGCAACAATTGGTATCAGAGCCAATATCTTTTAGGATCTTTATTTCACTTTTAAACTTTTCTAAGAATGAATTTTCAAATGAAGCTTTTCTAAAGACTTGTTATGAAAATATGAATGCAATATGCTTACTTGATTACAACATAATGAGGTTCAACAATAATGCTCTAATTCAGATTTAAACTAACAAAATTCACATACACTTGTTAATCAAGTTTTATCTTCTTTAAAGTTCAACCAAGAAATTACACAATGTAAAAGATAAGGTAGAAGAAGATTGCACAAGTCTTTTATACTGGTTCAGCCACTCCACATGTGACCTACATCCAGTCCTTAATCAACACCTGATTAAGATTTGTTCCACTATCTTAAGCAAGAAGGTTTACAAGCACACACACATGCATATACTTCAACACAAAAGATAACCACTTTCTTGACCCCAAGAAAGCACCCCTTGTAGAACCCACTACAAGAAACCTTACCACTTGAGAAACCCTTCTCAAGATTTTTTACAAAGATTCACAAAGAATAAAGGAACGAATTCACCTGGAATTCTTGAACAAATCTTTATCTTCCCCTTTCAAGAATATGATGATGATTATCTTCTCACAAGCTTTTCACAAACGTTTTCACTCTTGGATTTCACAAAGAAAACTCTCCAAGATGTCACAAAGACTCCACAAAACGTTTTTCACAAACTGATTATCAGTTCTAACTCTTGTCTGAAGTTTCTCAAAGTTCAAACTATATATAAAAGTTTCAGACGTAGATAATCGATTATTTTAAAGAATAATTGATTATTTTGTTCTTCAGGTTTTCTGGAAACCAACCAAGAACATTATAATCGATTATTTTGCTGGATAATCGATTATTCCAAAAAGTTGTTCCTGGGATAATCGATTATTTTGGCAAATAATCGATTATTGTAGCAAGGCATCCCATTTTGCCTATTGCTGGAATAATCGATTATATTTAACAATAATCGATTATTTTGAATTAGTACTTAAAACTTCATTTTAAGTCTCAAAATAACTTTTCAATGTTTTAACTCATCATCATATACTCTCTACTTAGTTTAGATATAGATTTGATTATGCACAAAGCATACTAAGCACACACAATATAAAATCTCATTCAAAACAACTTAATTTCTAAACTCTATTACATTGCTCCATTACATATCATGTTCTTGACTTTTCTTTGACTTTTTTTTTGTGCTTCCAAGTTGTAAGTTTTTGTTGTACACTTGTGTTGTGATCATCAAAACTTCTTTAGGCTTCAAGCTCTCCTAAGCTCAACACGATGGCGACCAAGGTGTTCTGGGCTGGATACTACTGGCCCATATTGAAGTCAGATTGTCAAGATTACGTGCGAAGGTGCAAAGAATGTCAGCAATTCGGCAACCACCTGAAGTCCTCCACAAAATGATGTCACCGTGGCCCTTCGCCCAATGGGGAATGGACATCCTCGAACCATTTCCCCCCGCAAAAGGCTAACTAAAATTCCTCCTTGTGGCAGTCGACTACTTCACCACGTGGATTGAGGCATGCCCACTAGCGAAGATCACCGCCGAGAATGTGCACAAGTTCACCTGGAAGAGCATTATTTGCAGGTTTGGTATCCCACACTCCATCGTCACCGATAACAGCAGGAAATTCATCGCGCAAAGCTTCGAGAACTTCCTCCAGGAACTTTGAATCAAGCACCTTCCAACCTCGGTGGAACACCCCAAACCAATGGCCAAGCAGAAGCCGCGAACAAAGTAATACTCCGAGAACTCAAGAAGTGACTAGGGAGCGCCAAAGGACAAAGGGTTGACGAGCTCCCCAGCATCCTCTAGGCATATCATTGCACCCCTCAATCAACAACGTAAGAAACGCCTTGCAGGCTGACCTACGGGGCCGATGCCATGATCCCAGTTGAGGTCGACGAGACGTCTCATCAGCGTCACACCTTTGACAGTGAACAAAACGCCCAAGAAATGACAGCCAACCTAGACCTAGCTAATTGATGAACTCAGAGAGGAGGCTCGGATTCACGAAGAAGCTTGCAAACTTCGAGCCTCCAGAAGATACAACACGCGAGTCCGACCTCGCTCTTTCCGGGCAGGCGACCTGGTATGGTGACTACAAGGTGAAGCGTGAAGAGACCCATCAGAAGGGAAACTCGCACCTAATTGGGATGGCCCTTTCCGAGTTACAGAAGACCTAGAGAACGGAGCATACCGACTAGAAGAGCTCAGCGGTAAAACCATCTCGCGAACTTGGAATGTCACGCATCTCAAGTTTTACTTCAGCTAAAATGTACAAATAGGTTGCGCACTCTTTTCCTCACTCAGTCTTTTGTCCTGAAAAACAGAATAACGGGCTTTGGCTGAGAAGATTTTTAACGAGGCACACTCACAACATCAATAAAAATGACTCATTTTACTTTTATTCCTCTAGTTTCATTTTGTCTTGATTTATATTAACCCAAGGTCGAATTCGAACCTTAACACAAATTATATCAATTAAGCCAAGGTCGAATTCGAACCTTGGCATGAATCATATTATGCCAAGGTCGAATTCGAACCTTGGCACAAATCATACCGAAACAAACACACATTAGAAATTGTCTTCTTTCAAGTTGGGTTTATGCTAGGCCATCACATTATGCTAGGCCATCACATTAAATTGGTCCTAAATAAAAAATAAAAATAAAAAAGATTTTATATTAAAAAAAAATTAAAAGTGATTTATTGTAAATTGAAAACAAAGAAGTTGTTTAAAATTAAATTGACCTGCACTATTAATAACTATTTAGTGTCTCTTGATTTCCTTGGCATTGGGTAAAATTGAGTGTCTCTTGATGAAGTACTATGTAAATATGAACTTGATGTATTTACTTGCTTTACACATTCACCAAATAGATTATAACCCTCTTTCAGCTTATTCACTCGGTAATCAAAGTTTTCTATAACAAAAGCTTATGAAATTTAACTTTGTCTCAGGTCAAGAACATCCAAATACAATATTGATATAATATTCACTCAAATACTTGTCAAATTTGACATTCATCTTTGTTGTCATATTTTTTATCAACTCATCTTCACATAACAAATTTCACACAATCTCATTTAACATTTATTACTTATGTACATATTACTAACTATTAAATTTATTTTCTAAAATTTTTGATTAGGTCAACCTAATTAAAGCCTATAGGTTAACTCGGCTTAAGGATATTTAGTCCATTGGACTAAACGGGTCATATTAATATTCTAATTTTATTTAAGTCACTTTTTTAAAGGTCTAATCATGATCTTATTTATGAGTTGACCAAACCAAAATAGATAGATCTACTTACATGCCTCTTCCTTGCATTGCTAGAAGGTTCCTCCATAAAATAATCTAGCTATCACACATACTCCTCTCCAGTTGTATTTTGAATCATTTTCTTATCTGAGGAACGCTTCCATAGTGCGTTATAGTGATGATGGCTTCTCACTATTTCTTACACTCATTATATTGCAATAACTTCTTTAGTCACGATGAATTGAAGAACTGAAAGAGAAACACATTGTTTCCAATAGACACCAGTATTGTGACGTTGAGCAAAGAATTAGGCTTCAGGTGACTTCCATGATGGTTTCGAAGTGACACGCTCAGATCTCAGCAACGTTAAAGTTGTTCTTGCGTTAGTAAACTCATATTTTGGTTGCGACACCTGCAAGGACTCTAATGTTGAATTTATTAATCTTCTTAAGTTTTTCATAAGATTGAAAATGGTGTATCTTAGTGAAGGAATCCTATAGTAGATGTATTATGAACATCCTCCACTTGCAAATGTCATTAAAGATATAATTAGTTAATTAAATGTTGATTAACTAGTACATTAGTTAATTAGAGGTTGTTAGCTTGATTAACTTGTTAGTATATAAATTAACTCCCATTATATAAAATTCAACATACAATTAATACAATTTTTAAATTTCTCTTATAGAAAACCGACGTTCCATGTTTCATAGCAAATACGATTTTAAAAAAATGTGAATCTTAATAATTAATATTAAACAGCATAAATTGTGAAACTGTAACACCTTTAATTTAATGGAGAATTATCCCTAAACCTAACTAAAGTTTTCCCTTCCCCACATCCAACATTACAAAGCATTTGTCTAGTAACTCTTTTGTAGCACATTGGGATTAGTTTTTGTCCATTCACAACTACAAGCTATGTTGAGAAATAAACTTCAACAATATTGAGAAGTAAAAGGAAAATCTATGTGATTTAGCTAATGCGAGTCATAATTAATTAAAAATGCAAAAATTTTATTTTATTTTAAGAAAATCAGGCAATATACGATATTGATTCATGGTCACCACCTTTGTACATCACAGTTATTCTAGATTTGAAAACTTACAAGTATCACTATTAAATGCTAATAACTGAATGTTCTTTTTTCATCATGTAGATCTCCATACAACGTAACTCAACTTAATATTTATTATTTATTACTTTTGATTAATCTTGTTGATGAGTGGGCGAGCTTTACACATGGCATTCAATGGAGTTAACCTTGATAAGGTGAACCAATTTGCTTCTCTCATATCAATCTCTTCCTCATTTACTTGTTTCCAATCAAAGCATTGAATTAATAATCCCAAAGTCAAGCCAACATTTTGCATAGCCAAAGCTTCTCCTGGACAAGCCCTTCTTCCCATCCCAAATGCAATCACCTTTTTCTCTAGTCCTTCTTCATCAAACCTCTCTGGTATAAAATGTGTGGCATCATTCCACAACAAAGGGTCTCTTTGTATAGCCCAAATATTAACCATTACTATGGTGTCTTTTGGAATGTTGAATTCTCTAATAGTGATGTCACTTGAGGACACATGTGGTATAGCTAGTGGAGCAGGGGGATACAACCTAAGTGTCTCAAGAATAATCTTCTTAAGATAAGGCAATTTAGGAAGATCTGACTCATTTACCAGACGATCTTTTCCTACATAAGTGTCTATCTCATCTCTTGCTTTTTTCAACACCTCTGGATGATTTAATAAATTAGATAATGACCACTCTAAAGTTACAGTTGACGAATCAGTTCCAGCAAAGAGCATAGCCTACAATACAAGTCAACAATATGAAATCAAAATTAAATTAGAAAATATTTAATTTTGCAATAATGGGTGATGCATAACATGTGATTGTGGTTATTAGTTTGCTAGTGTAGACTTGAAATTCTTCTAGCATACATAAATTTATACATACTAAAATTCCATCCTCTAAATTATAAATATTTTAGGATATTATATTGTAACAAATCTTATAAAAATTGAATAACAATAAAAGTATAATCAGGTAGTTTTGTATACATTTTTAACAAATATATAACGCTAATTTTGATGTATATTGATAAAGTATTAAATATTTTTATTAAAATAAATTTCAAAAATATAATTTATAAGATAAGGTTTTGTATTTTAAAGGTAAACTTTGTAAATTAAATGTAGTAAATATATTATGTAAAAAAAATTATTCTTTCAACTCAATATGTCAACTAGGAAGGGAAAAACATTTTTGTGGATATAAGTTGTGTAAGGTAGTGACAAATAATTTTAAGGATATCAATTTAGGTATGATCTATCTGACCATAGTATAGGATGGATTAGGATAATCTATTCAAATATTTTCTTACGGTGTGTTTGGACGAAGAATTTTACAAATTTAAGAAATTTTAAATTTTTTGTATTTGGATTACTTTGATTTCAATTTCTATCATTCTTAAAATATTTTGTTTGGGTAAGTCAATTTGAAATTCTTTAAATTTTAAGTTATTAGATTGGATATGATAATTTGATTCCACCATGATAAAATTGATTTTAAAAATATATTTATACGTTGAGATTTTTAAATTAAATTTTATAAAATTAAATATTAATTAATTTTTAAATATTTAGTAATTTTAAAAATTAATATTAGATAATATTTAATAAATTTAAAAATATTTTTTAAATATTTAATAATTAAAAACATGAGGAAATAAGAGATAAGATAAAATATATAAGTGAAATAAGAAGAAAAAAATATGAGAAATTTTCAATTTTTATTTTTTGGGAGAATATGAAATTCTACTATTTTAAGAAATTTCATAAATGTTTGAATTTCAAATTTTTTTATAAATTCTCTATCCAAACAAGGTATTTCACCTTAAAGAATTTGAAATTCTTCAAATGAATGAATTACTCCATTTAAATTTCTCATCCAAACATACTATTAGAGAGAGAGAGAAAACTTCAAGATAGTGATTTCTAGATAGGACATCCAAGGTTATGATTAACCAAAAGAGGAAATTAAGTGTAAGATAGAAAGCATCACTTGAGGAAGATCACATTGCATAACGAAAGCATGTCATTAATAAATAAAATAAAAAATAAAAAATAAAAAAGGTTTAAGACCTCACCAACTCGAGAAACCAAAGAAATAGAAAGGGTAAAAGAGCGCAAGTAATAGATTCCTAAAATTGAGGGATGTCTCAAATGTAGTAAAACCATAAGGTAAGTCTGTCCGACCTAAGTGTGTACTGCCTAGCTATGTCAAAGAAAGCCCTAACAACCAAAGAGAGAATAGACAATCAATCATATACAAACAAGGATCACAAGCCTACCCTAGGTATATGTTTCCTAAGTTAATCATAAGCCTTTTGGTTGTGTGCATGTCCTAAATGTAGCGTGTTTCTTTCTCTTGTTGTGTGAAAGATGGAGAGTTGCCCACAAACTCTTTGTCCTTATTTTGAATGCTTGAATGTACATATTGTCTCATTATATGTTTCTTTGATTGATGTGATGGCTCATGAGTGGGAATGATGTTATATTTATCATGATTTGTTTATGAATTATGAACCAACTAGTTATATTTTGAAGCAAAATATAATAAAATAGTAGCAAGCAAGAATCGAACTCAGAATATAATGGATTCAAGGCACATCCAACCACCACAAGGAATTAACTTACGTGTGAATGTCGCAAATATTATATATATATATATATATATATATATACATATATATATATATATATTAATTTGCATACACTTATATTTAATTAGATACTACTAACATTGGCTAGTGCCTAGTGTTTTTTTTTATTAACTTTTTATAATAAAAACTGAATCATATAGGTCAATTAATGACCCAACAATTTAACTCCTAATACAGTATATTAACTAGTTTGATTATTGATCGGGTTTTTAAAACATTGAATTACACATTGTTAAGATAATTAATATAGTAGACTGAGTTGTTAGGTAGTTTAAACCTTCTTACAAGAAGAGCACCATCTTAGATAAACCAATGTAAAGTATAGAAAATCCTATGAATATGAAAACTCCATAAGAACCTAGGATAAGATTACTAAGGACATTTAGAAACCTCAATCCATAAGTAACTTAAGTGATGATTATCTTATAGAAAAAAACAACATCTTGAAGAGCCTATAGCAATAGATTTCTAAGCAACACATACTTCATGGCTAGAAGCCTAAATTTAGAAATACTTGATTAGGTTATCAGGAATTTGCATCATGCAGTACACTTTTATTAATCCTCTTAATGTTTTATAAAAATTATTTAAAATCATTTTAACACAAACATACATTATTAGAGAATTTTAACTTACAATTTAATTACAGTACATTGTTACTGTAAAGATTTCTTATATTATCATCCACAAATTGTTATAATATTATTCACATTTATTATGATTATTTTAAAAAATATATTAAGGGTGTTTTTTTTAATTAATTATTGATATATTAAAATTTGTTAAACTCTTTTTAGATCAGCAAAACTTAAAGACATTACCAAAACAAGGCCTTTGATGATTTGATCATTATAATACTCTGGCTGCGATTCTTGCAGAGTGAGAAGATGATCTATCATGGTATGTTGATTTTCTCTCTGCTTCTTGCTGCGTTGCTCGAGAATGAGTGCATCCAAGAACGTATCGAATCTCTTACTAATACTCTTGAGCCTCTTCTCCAAGTTCTGAAAATCGAACCAGCGAAGGAAGGGCAAATAATCAGCCTTGTTGGAAACACCAGCGAGTTGCACCAACTCCTCCACCGTCTCTCTGAACTCCTTCGCTTCTTCCACATCCTTCATCTGTCTCTCGTCCCCATAGTACCTCTTCCCCGACAGCATCCTCATCATGTTGTTATACGTCATGTCGTGGAACAACGAACTTAGCTCCACGTGCGCATAGTCCATGCACGAGGCCTTGGCCAAGTCACTCACCATTCTCTCCGTTTCGTCCTTCCGGATTCCCGAGAAGGAGTGGATGCGCTGAGTTGAGAGAACGTCGAGCGCCGTGATGCGGCGGAGGTTGCGCCAGTGCTCGCCGTAGGAGCACGACCCCACGGTGGTGCAGTTGTAGAAGATGTACTTCGCCGAGAGGGAGCGGGGTCGGTTCGCCAAGGCGACGTCGTTTTTGGTGAAGCATTCTTGGAACGCGGCGTGCGATGAAACGACGACGGCGAGACGCGAACCGAACCAGAGAGAAAAGATGTTGCCGTGTGTTTTCGACATGCGTTGTAAGAAACGGTGGAGGGGGCGTTCGAGGAGGTTGAGGTTTCCGATTATGGGAAGAGTGGGTGGACCAGGTGGTATGTTTTTGTATTTTCTGCTTTGGAAGAAGCGCTTCAAAGTGAGAAGCGAAACAAGGAGAATGAGAAAGTAACACACGAAGGGAAACATTTCCATAGGGATTGTGTGTAGTTTACGTAGTTATAGTTGAATCACCTTGTTGTGCATTTGAGTTGATGAATTAATAAGTGGCACATGAAGCTACGTTTATATAGGACGTACGTAGGGTTGATGAATCGTTTATCATATTCTTATCTATGACAAAGTAAAAGTCAAGACGTACGATATCTCGAAAGTCAAATTTCAAATGGCAACATATATAAATAGCAGGCTTGCCCGTATTTTCAAATTAACGTCATGAAATGGATTTGTATTTTTCAAAACAATTCATTTTATACGCAATTTCAATCATATTTTTCATTATCCTAATTTGATATTTCTACTATTTTTCTTTTCCTTTCTTTGAATGCACACTTCACATGTATTACTTTTCCAACTAGTTTTTCTTTTGTGTTGCTAGCAGGAGATAACATTACAAAGAAAAGGATAAATTACACCCTCAAGAAAGAGACTTGAATTACTTTTCCAACTATTTTAAAAACTCATCGTACAACTATCTTAATTTATCAATTATCGATATACTTGTCTTTTAACAATAATGTTTATATTTATTTATAAATTAAACTTTAATAGTTTTAGAAATTAATAATTTTTAAAATAACTTTTATATTATAATCCAACATGTTCATTACAAATATAAAATATATTTAAATACATTTATTATTATAAATTTTAATTTAAATATATTTTATATGTTAAAAAATATATGATTATTCTAAATTTTAATTATATAAAAAAATACTTATCCAAATTTAAGTAGATGTAGCCATCAAAATTTGATAATAGACACACATACATTTACATATAGTTGAGGGGATGCATTTCTCCTAACTTTAAGAATAATATATTAATGTTTCTTTAGTCATAAGTTTTTTTTTTTTGGTCTCGTCTAAATTTATATTTTGAATTTATTGTTCCTAATTTATCAATTGTTGTTAGTTTTTATTTTTTATTAGTTAATTTCTTTCTTATATTCTAGTCCTTTTTTATACTACAAGAAAAATACAAATTTTTTACGGACATAATTCGTCGGAAAGAAGGAAAATCCATCGGAAATTCTTTATTTTCGACAGATGCAAATTCATCAGGAAAATGAGTGTCGAAAAAAAAATTTGTCGAAAAAAAATTTAATCTGTCAAAAATTTTCGTTGGAAATTACCGACGGATATATCCATCAAAAATTATTTGAAAATCTTTATATGATTCCGACGGATAAGTCCGTTGAAATTTTTTTTAATTTAATTTTAATAAATTTATTAATGTAACAACTCTCATATTTAGTCTCTCAAGAATTTTATTTCACGACACTTCACTTTTCAGCGTGTTTTGCCCTTACAGCACAGTTTCTGGAAAACTTCCCAAAAGGTCACCCATCTCTATATTACTCCAAGTCAAGCACGCTTAAATGTGGAGTTCTGATTGTGACACCCTTACTACCCCAACACATATATAATATAATTCAATTAAGAAGAATAAACTTTCAAAGGGTTCGTAAAAGGGTTCACATAAAACTTCGAAACTGTTCTTTCTTCAATATAAGAAAATGACTGAAAAATGAAACTTTAATTGTAAAATTTAAGAGTTTACAATTTTAAACACATTTATTACAATACCAAATCCATATAAATATTCTGTCCTAGAAATCCTCTGCCCCGATGTCACATTATCAGAGCATTCCCATAATTTAACTGTTGACATTCTAGATGACACTCGTAGCCGGATCTTCTTCACCTAAAATATCCACAGTTTATACGGTGAGAAAAGAAAATATCTATATGCAAAGTACATACAAACACCTCACAATATAATCTCATCATAATTCATTATTTAATAATATATATATATATATATATATATATATATATATATATATATATATATATATATATATATATATATATCAATCATTCATCGTCTTCATATCTCAATTCACATTTAACATATCTCATTTCACATACATATCTCAATCCATCATAATTCACACCAATTATACAATTTACAACATCATTTCCATATTCATAATTCATGTCAATCTTACAATTAACACTATGCCAAGACCTCGCCACATCTGACACAAGTGATACAGGTTAATTGCCTCCCACACCAAACCAGGGTCACGCCCTCCCTGTAGCATCACTTACCCAGGGGCCGTGCCATCCCTAGTCATTAAGGAGTACGCTCGTCCCTGAAGCATCACCTACCCAGGGTTCGTATCATCCCTGATCATCCGGGAGTACGCTCGTCCCTGAAACATCAACTACCAGGGTTCGTATCATCCTTGATCCTTTAGTGTGAGGAACCACAATCAAATTACAATCCATACAGTCTCTTGCAATTAACCCTATGCCAGGGCTGCCATAATCGACATAAGTGGTGTGTGTTAACTGTCTTACTCATCTCACACCATGCTAGGGTCACGCCCTCCCTGTAGCACCACTTACCCAGGGGTCGTGCCATCCCTAGTCATTAGTGTGAGGAAACACATCGCAATCATATTCTTAATCATTTCCATACCACATCTCATCTCATATCACAATTCAATATAACATACACAATTTCATATCACATACTCAACAGATAAGTCTAACAAAATAAGGGTTTACAAATCCCTCAAGCAATTCATATCTCGATCATCAATTCTTATAATATAATATAACAAGAACATTAATAAAATAATTAATAGAATTAGTAATTTAATATAATTTCAGCACAGTAAAACCCCTAATTGTTCCAAAACCTAGTTCACAGGCACTTTTCTACAATTTCGTTCTCTCTCACAGATCATCATTTTTACAAATTATTAATACATACCGAATCTAATGATAATTAATTCCTCAAACAGGAATAATCCAATTTTTCCAAAACCTACCCTACAGGCACTTTTCTATAATTTCGTTCTCTCTCCTAGAGCATCATTTTTACAAACAAATTATATATTTATTGTCCTAAATATATACATAATCAAATAATGCCAATAATTCTTCAAACAGAAATAATTGTAAAATTACTCATAATCCTAAGGGCTCTTCTTCTACCCAAATTTCCTAATGCAACTCCACATATAAATAATCCCCTTTTCTCCCGTACCTGGATACATAGGAACTCGGGCAGAACCTCCTCTTTTTCCTTAAATAAGGATTGAAACTAAGACTGGAGCAGAACCTCATCCTCTGAGTTCCCCTTGGTCTTCAGAGAGAAGAAGAAGAACGAAAGAGAGAACAGAAGAGAAGAGAGAGTGAGAATGAGAGGTGTGTAGAAATGAGAGGATTTGAGGCCTATTTATAGGATTTTTCGCCCACCTACCACTACGGCCCGTTCCAAAATCGGAACGGCCCGTTCTGGGCCCTTCAAACCTATGTAAATTTTTCAACTGGAACGGCCCGTTCCCAAACCAGAACGGCCCGTTCTCAAACCCAGCAGAACGGCCAGTTCTGCTTCCAGAACGGCCCGTTCTCCAAACCAGAACGGCCCGTTCTCCCTCTGGAACGGCCCGTTCTCCAAACCGGAACGGCCCGTTCTCCTTCCAGAACGACTCGTTCTGCTTCTCAAATTTTGGGCCTTTAACTTATTTCAGAACGGCCCGTTTCACTTTTGAAACGGCCCATTCTGGGCAACGAATTGGGCCTACGGCCCATTGAAAATTGGGTTGTTACACTGATGAGATAAGCTACAGAAAGGTAGATGAATGTTGTCAGTATAAGTAGTACAAATTAATTCATCTAAGTCATCCTCATATACAATCTCATACTTATACTATCTTTCGATCCCTATCATTTTAGTGTATCCGGACCAATATAAAAATATAATAATATATATATAATTATATTACCAATAATAATAATTATATTATATTTAATTATTCTTTATTTATATATATACTTATTTTTATAATTAACAATCTACTTATTTCTATTTAAAATTAATATTATGATACAATTTAAATTATTTATTATAAATTTAAAAGTTTAAATAATAATTTATATATTTTAAAATGAAAATGGTTATAATAACACCGATATAATTTTTACTAAGTATTACACCGCTCAATAATTTTATATTAATTTTGTAAATCCAACCGTTGATTGAAAGTTCATATCACTTTATATGTTTATATCAAATTTTGTTAAAATTCAACAACAACTTGAAGGTAATCAAAGTGTTTATATTTTAGTATATTTTGAAATGTATATATTACGTCAACTTTGTTTTACAAGAATGAAGTATCAAACCATCTTGAATTAATATAAAATTTTGTATATATGATCTAAGAGTAAAAAACTTTTAATCTAACGGTTGAATTTATAAAATTCATATTTAATATAAAGTTATTGAGCGGTGTAATACTTAGTAAAAGTTACACTAGTGTTATTATAACACTCTTAAAATATTAATTTTATAAATTAAATTTTAACATTTTAAATAAATTATTGGTTAACTTAATATATTTATTCATCTTAAATCTAAGATATAAAATTTTAAAAATATATTTATCCTTGTTTTATTTTCTAATTATCAACAATTAATAAAATACTAATTTAAAATTTTATTTAATTATATCATAATATTTTCATATCAAATTTAAAATCAGATAATTAGTTATACAAAAATATCAACATCATATAGTAAATTGTCAATATGATTCTAGTTAAATAATTTAAAATAATTAATTTTTCAACTATATTGTTTACAAATAATTTATTTCAAAGCTAATCAATTTTTTCTATATTAATTATTAGTAAAATTTAATAATTGGATCAATGAAGTTTAATAACTTTTAATGTATATTATCGACGAATATATCTGTTGGAAATTAAATTTTTTAACGGATTTGTATCCGTCGAAAATATAAATTTTTCGACAAATTTGTATCCATTGTAAATTACCGACATATATATCTGTCGAAAATATAAATTTTCTGACGGATTTATATCCATCGGAAATTATCCGGTAATTTGCATTTTTCTTGCGGAGTTAGTTTACTTTTCATTTCTAATGAGTGTTTCTCTCTCTTTTTTTTAATGTAATATGTATGTCTTTATATATATATATATATATATATCAAAGTGCTCCTACTCACTCAAGGTACTAGGTCTACTCTTGCTTATACATAGTTACGTAATTAAATATTAATTTCTTCGTGAATAAAATTCGCATATTAGAATTAGCTCCAAACACGGATCACTACTTTTCCCAATTTTTGTCACGGTTCTACGTACATGCGTATGCATTGAGGTCGGATGATGGAAACCGTTCATTAAAATGTTCTCAACGAACATGACAATTATCTGCTGTACGTGAATAAAAAAAATTCTAGATAAGTGAAATAATGTAAATCTTTAGACAACTAAAACTCTACAGATACGAAATAATGTAAATGCATTGAAAAATAGAATGCTATGTATAATTTAAATTCATCCTTAAAAAATAATATGGAATAATTGATTTTGTGTTAAATTTAAAAAAGAAGAAGATTATTTTAAGCAACACTTATTTAGCGATTAAAGTCTCTTCTACAACAGCTGCCTTGGTGGAAACTGTTGGCAATAGAAACAACACTGGCATGGAAGTTAAGATGACTATTACATGGGGAAAACTCAATATTGACGTGTGTTGGGATCTGAGTTTGGTATTGCTTCATGTATTATCCGTACTGCGGAACAGAGCTTGAGCTCGGCACTGAAGCGCTGAGCTCGGCACTGTGAAAGTTGGAGAATTATTAATAAGAATTGTACAAAAATTACCTCCCAATAATAAATTCTTTGATTTTTTTCTTGCAAAAAAATTCGCAGGAAATTTCACAGGAAATTTTCCTGCAAATTTTTTTCGTATGAAACTTTCCTACAAATTTTTTTCATAGGAAAATTTCTTGTGAATTTTAAAATATCAACATCGTATAGTAAATTGTCAATATGATTCTAGTTAAATAATTTAAAATAATTAATTTTTCAACTATATTGTTTGCAAATAATTTATTCCAAAGCTAATCAATTTTTTCTATATTAATTATTAGTAAAATTTAATAACTTTTAATTTAATAATTGGATCGATGAAGTTTAATAACTTTTAATGTATATTACCGATGGATATATCTGTTGAAAATATAAATTTTCTGACGGATTTGTATCCGTCAAAAATATAAATTTTTCGACGAATTTGTATCCATCGAAAATTATCGACGGATATATGTGTCAGTAATATAAATTTTCTGACGGATTTTTATCCATCGGAAATTATCCGTCGGATTTGTATCCGTCGATAATTTGCATTTTTCTTGTAGTGTTAGTTTACTTTTCATTTCTAATGAGTGTTTCTCTCTTTTTTTTTAATGTAATATGTATGTCTTTATATATATATATATATATATATATATATATATATATATATATATATATATATATATATATATATATATATGAGGATGAATTCTTTTATTCCAAGAGTAAGTCTATATAGACTTACTCCGTTCAATAACTCATGTTTTACATCAAATTTCAACAATCCAACCATTCAATTTAAAGTTCTTAATGCAAAGATCAAATCTATAAAATTTATATCCATCGGAAATTATCCGGTAATTTGCATTTTTCTTGCGGAGTTAGTTTACTTTTCATTTCTAATGAGTGTTTCTCTCTCTTTTTTTAATGTAATATGTATGTCTTTATATATATATATATATATATATATATATCAAAGTGCTCCTACTCACTCAAGGTACTAGGTCTATTCTCAAATGTATAATGTCACACATATTCAAGTGATTTTGTAAGGTTGAGTTAAACTCTTAACCCACTTTTTTAAGATGTTATCAGAGCTATCTAGATCTATTCTAAATGGGCCACCAACTATTTATCTACATACTAAGTTCATTAGTATTGGACGTGAGAGAGTGTATCAGAAAAAAACTCAAGTCACACATTGACTAAAGATAAGACAAATAAAGAGTATATAAGTGAGGGAGGGCAACCCCCACCTTACAAACTTGTTTTGTAAGGTTGAGTTAGACTCTTAACCCACTTTCCTAAAAGTTACCTCAAAGAACTAAGACTTTTACTTTCTTATGATTTATGAAGATGACCTGGATCTTACTAAGGTGGAGTTGTTGCTCCTAGAATACCTTAAATTTCTTATTATGTATGATTGAAAATAGATGCATGTTGGGTATAAATAATATTAATTAATTCCTTTAAGTTGTTCTTAAATATACAGTCACACACGTTCAACCTTTAAATTTTTCTTATTCTAGTGTGCTTAGAAAGTTACAACAAATGTCAAGCCTTCCTTTTTTCTTTGGTAGTGATTTTGTTTCCTACGTAGCCCAATGAGTTGTTGGTTTGGCCTAAATGAACCCTCTAACTAGTTTATTAATAATAATCACACACACCATAGCCAACAATTTTTCATCGTATATCTAAGAATAGTTGTAATAATTGACTTAGCTAGAGTTGTCCGGCCCACTCCATTAAAAAGTTTGGTTTTCTACCTTGCCAACCTACCATTGATCTTATCAATAATGAAAACAAATTTGTTGCATGTTAAATATGTTAAAACTAAGTATACTTTATCGTAAAATAATTAATTAGGAGATAAGATAATTAAAAAATAATTAATTAGGAGATAAGATAATTAAAAAATATATAAGTAAAATACAATCTTCATCTTACAAGTCCCACATCGAGTAGAAAGTAAAAAATGTCACAAAAAGTTATACACTTTTTCCGACCATTATAAGGATTTTTACCAGTATTCAGAATAATTGTAGCTAAATGTTTTAGCGACACTGCATACAGTGGCTATTGTGAAAATGTCGCTAAAAAATTTTGTAGCAATTTTTATTATCACTAAAAACTATATTAAATACCACTAAAATTCTATTTTGTTGTAGTGCATGTTGCTAATCACTTTTGGTCATGAAAATTAACCGTCTTTGCCATATAAAAATCTTAAATTGTCCACATAGAAAATTATACAAAGTAAAGCCCTTAAGGTAGAAAGGGAACCAATATCAGAAAACTTCATTAGGGAAAAGAACTTCATTAAAATCTCTAAGCATGAACGACTGTCCGAAAGTATACAGTACTACATTTAATATCTTTAACAACATTTTCCTACTTACATTTATTAAAATATTACTATAGATTAGTGACATTTTTTTTAGAAAGTACTACTATAGATAAAGTAACATTTTTTTTATCTCAATATTATTCTTTATAATTGTCTTTTAAAATTAAATCTCACATTGAGTAAAAGAATTATATATAAAATATATAATTCTCTAATCTCTAGTTGTTTCCAAAATTCAAATCTCACATCGAGTAAAAAAATAACATAAAAAGTATATATAACCATAGAGTGAAACTTAAGATAAATGTGTTTTGATCTAAATTTGATGATGACTAACTTGGGATATCTTCTCTTGTTAAAAAAAAAAAAAAACTTAAGATATCTTAAATCTTGGACTTGTAGACAAGAGTCATAAAGTATAAGTGATGATACAACTAAGGATGGCAACGAAACGAGGTAGAGGACGGGTGTCAAATTTGTGTTTCATCTCTGTCCCCCTTAGGTTGCTCAGAAATTAATTAAATATTTTGTTTTACAAAAAATATATGAAAAGAATTTCAACATAAAATAACAATTACAAAATTATATTAATTAAATTCCATCTAACATAAATTTAAAATAGAGTAAAAATTACATAATTTTAAGTATATTCTAAAGAAAATAAATTAAATTTCTAGAAATTTAAAGCATGACAAATATGGAGCGGGTAAGTATATATTCATTCTTGTCCCCGTACCCGATTTAATAAATTGGATATTACTCATACCATACATGTACTTGATCAAACTAGATATTCTTCGTCAAAGTTTGAACAAGTTCGAACATTACTTATGAGTATGGATTTATTCGTCATCCCTAGATGCAATTTAATTATCATTTTATAAACTTTACGAAAACATAGCAGCATTATTAAAATATTACAAAATACCACTTTAATAACATTTTTAAAAATATCATTGAGATATGTAAAATGATATGTTAAAAGCCTTTAGCTACATATAGGATTTATCTCATATTTGATAAAATGTCACAAAAATATATTAATAAAATTTACTCATTATTTGGAAACATTTTTCTAATGTTAAATGTTGTTAAAAGCACATTTTATTGTAATGTGTGTTATCCTTTATCCTTAGTCAAGTGATCTCATAAGAGTCGAATAAGGATAAGAGTTTCATACACCATTAAACTGAACAAATAGACATTGTGTCTTGCCAACATAAA
Source organism: Cajanus cajan (assembly GCF_000230855.2). NCBI lineage: Eukaryota > Viridiplantae > Streptophyta > Magnoliopsida > Fabales > Fabaceae > Cajanus > Cajanus cajan. Next base: position 75,688,962 of record NC_138517.1, read on the forward strand.
AGTTATGGCTTATTGGTGTTGATTAATAAGAGAAAAGAAAATGTTCATGGAGAAAGATAGCTTTAAAACCGAAAGCAGTTCACTACACCCAACTTTGTCAAATGAATCATTGTTAGGTTAAGGAATTTTACATTAAGGAACACTCTCATTCATGGATATTGAGTAAATCACACAAGAGAGCTTAACACTATATCATAATCTAAAATCTTAAGGCATTAGATAAGCAGGTCCTTCTTACTTATAGACTACTCAACATGCCCAATTATATCCAACGTGGAACTCACTCCATACTTGAACTCTAACATTTCCCCCAAACTGTGAATCTCTTTCACATGATCACATTTTCTTTCAAGTGGAAGTTGTTTTCATCCATGAGTGTTCAATGGTAGTCTACTTAAGTCATTGTCGATCACTAGTCACTTGGGTAATTGGTCGAATCATCGACTCTGATACCACTGTTGGACTGGAGAGTTTTAACATTATGGTGCACTCCAATTGTGTAACATCCCAAATTTTATTTAATGAAAAGAAATATTTTTTTTATGTATTTATTATGTGAATAAGTATTTTATTTATGTATTTTACTATTTACGTATACGTATGTATGAATAGTATTTCACTATGCAATTGCACAGTGAAGGGCGGCTGCACGAGGGACGCGGGTTCAAATTTTATAATAAATTTGAATATAATAATGAATAGTGCATAGTAATTTATAATATTATTTTAATGAATAGTGCATAGTGCATAGTAATTTATAATATTATTTTAATGAATAGTGCATAGTGCATAGTAACTTCAAAAATTCTATAAATAGGGGCCTAAGGTTTTGAAAATTTAGAATTCTAGAGAGAAGGAAATTCTGGAGAAATAGAGAGAGAAAGTAAGAGAGAGAGAAGGAGAAAGAAAAGGAGGTTCTGCTCTAGTGCCTTGTTTAAGGAGAAAGAGGAAGAGATTCTGCCCTAATTCCGATTCCTTTTAAGGAAAGATAGAGAGGAGGAGATTCTGCCCAAATTTCTGTAAACCCAGGTAAGGGGGGAGTGGGAAACCTCGCTTGGGGGTGTGGGAATAATTGTTAAATAGTTTGTTTGTTGGATTGGCTCCCGATCCCTTGCCTGTTGTTTATTTCTTTGAATATGTATTATTGATGTGTTTTGTTTTATATCTTATTTATTTACATATTAGAATCTGTTATTTGAATGGAAGGCTAAGCCTCCTAAGTATTTATAAATTTGTAATCTATTATTTAAATGGAAGGCTGAGCCTCCTTATTATCTTATATTACCTTTTAAGCTTCCTACTTTACTTAAAAGATCTTAATATATTATTATTGAAAAATATGATACCTAAGCAACCTCTGGACTGTTGGATTGTTGGACTGTTGGATTGTTGGACTGTTGGACTGTTGGACTGTTTGGACTGTTGGACTGTTTGGACTGTTGGACTATTGGACTATTAAATTGGATTATTGAAATAATTCTTAATTATGAAATATGAATATGATATGTGTAACATACTAAAGGTTGAGTCTGTGAATGTATGACATGCATCATATGCACATATTACTCCAGGTGTGCCGCTGAGGCCGCATACCCACGACTAACAAGGTGTACCTTTGGGTCACCCACGATATGCTAACGAGGTGTATGAACACCAATGATAGGTGTACCTTAGGGTCACCGACAATTGTATAGGTGTGCCTTCGGGTCACCAGTGATGAATTCTGCAACTTCCGTATGGCGCCACATGCATACATTAGTGAGTCAAGTCAAGAAAATCATTATACATAAGCATATATGTGAGATTGATTATATATGTGAATTATATTGTGTGTGTGTGTGCTATTTAACTTTTATTTCTATATCTGCAACTGAGTGAGAAGTTTCTCACTCCCTTGTCATTTTTGTGTATATTTAAATTATGATGCAGATAATTAGCATGAGGCTGAGGATGTTGGTGGTGAAGCTTAGGCTTCTGTTTGGGTTTCGCTCTGATAGGATGTGACATCGGGATTAGCTAGACTTATTGTTAAATTATTATTATTTTTCTTTTGTAATTTTTATGTTATTTATGTTGAAAGTGTGTATTTTTGTCATATTATAATTTTACTAAAAGATTATAAGTTAATTCCTAACTAGGAGGCTCTGCCACCTTTACTGGGATTAATTTATAATCTTTGTTTTATAATAACTTCTTGAGTTTAATATTTATGTGTATGAATTATGAATGTGCATCTTCTACCTTATGATACTTATTGTTTTATATCATTCTATGAAAATCTTTTATAAATATAGTTTATGTTTATTAATGATGTTGGGGTAGAGGGTGTCACAAATTGGATATTGAGTAAATCAAACAAAAGAGTTTGATATCACATTATAACCCAAAATCTTAAGGCATTAAGTAGGTGAGTCTTTTTCACTTATATACTACTCAACATGTCAAATTCTATCTGATATCAAACTCACTTCACACTTGAACTCTAACAATCATGCATCTTGTGTACAAAAGGAAAGAGACAAGCGATAGGTTAATTTTAACCAAATCTCGAGTATGACACCAAGTGCATATGCATTTGCCATCAATTCTAATGGTGTGCTTAGATGAAAAATCTTAGAAATTTAAGGAATTTGAAATGCTTAGAATTTGAATTATTTTAATTTCAATTTTTTCATTATTTAAATATTTTATTTGGATAAGTCAATTCGAATTTCTTAAATTTCAAGTTTTTAGTTTGAATATGGTAATTTGATTTTCATCAAGATAATTTCTAATATATATTAAAATTTTAAGATTAAATTTTATAAAAATAAATATTAACCAATTTTTAAATATTTAATAATTTTAAAAATTAATATTGAATAATGTTTAATAATTTTTTTTTAAAATTGAATATTCAATAATTAAAAACCATTAATATTTTTTATGCAAGAAAGGTAGAAGGAAAAAGAAAAAGAAAAAAAAGACAATTACATAATAGAAGGAGGGGGAGATAAAAAAGAAAAGAGAAATAGGAGAGATATAGAAGAGAGAGGACAATATATATATATAAGGGTTATAATAACACCGGTGTAACTTTTACTAAATATTATACCGCTTAATAATTTTATATTAATTGTGAATTTTGTAAATCCAATCGTTAGATTAAAAGTTCATATCACTTTATATGTGTATATCAAATTTTGTTAAAATTGAACAACAACTTGAAAGCAATCAAAATGTTCATATTTTAGTATATTTTGAAATGAATATATCACGTCAATTTTGTTTTATAAGAATGAAGTATCAAATCATCTTGAATTAATATAAAATTTTGTATATATAATCTAAAAGTAAAGAACTTTCGATCTAACGGTTGGATTTACACAATTCACATTTAATATAAGATTATTGAGCGTTGTAGTACTTAGTAAAAGTTATATCAGTGTTATTAAACCCTCCTCTATATATATTCTTATTGTTTTTTTTAAAGAATTTAAATTATATTATTTTTAAGAATTTCACAAATGTTTACATTTTAATTTCTTTATAAATTATTTATTCAAACAAAATGTTTCATTTAAAAATATTTTAAAAAAATTTAAATAAGTAAAATAAATATTTAAATTTTCAATACAAACATATTATAATACAAATTGTTGAAACACCCCCATTATTCGACCGTGAGGGACCAACTTCATGCTCTTAACAGTCAGTATCCTTCCAAGTTATTTGGAGGAGTTGGTGGAACCTTCGTGGTATTATCATTGAGCATGGCATCTTCCTCCAATTGAATGTTGTACCGTACCTCCCACAATCGTTGTGGATTTGGTCCCATGTCCAAGTTCATAAAGGCACTTGGGCCCTTGTGTTTATACCACAGCTTAAATTTTTTATTGAATTAACTTCTGAAACTTGCACCAAAATTCATAGAAATTTTATGCTATGAATCATATTTTCGATTGTAATATTGATATCAATCATGAATTAATATAAGCATAGGAGTTATATTGAACAAATAAAAATAAATAAATAAATAAAAAGGTTCCCACTCCCTAGGGTTTATTGTACAAATTTTTTCACCCATAAGAGGTTCCACCTCCGACGTTTCTTTATTGATATTAGTTAGCTCTGGGACAATAATAAAACGCCTCCACCAAAGCATTTTGTTTTTCTATTTTCAGAATACTCTAAAAACTTCTCCACCCCTCTGCGTTTTCTTTGAATATCAACCAACAAGTATTTGGTTTAAAACTAATATAAATAATTTGTCTTTTATATATTAAAAGTTAAAAATAACATGTTATAATTTAAATTTTTCATTTTAAATTTAAAATATAACTTATATATTTAAATTAGTTATTTATTATAAGTTTTAATTGCATGAAAACATGTTTATCTTGTGCAATGAAAAAAAATAAGTATTAGTATTATTTAAACAAAAAATTAATAAATTGAAAAGACTCTTTATATTTTGATTTTTTTTATTTAAATTCTTAAGCACGTCATCTTTTATATATACTTGTTTTTTTTTTCAGGAAATTTATAAAATATAAAAGTCAAACATCATATACATATACATATACATACATACATATACATATATATACATACATACATACATATATATATATATTCAATAAGTCTAATGTATACACTAGTTCAAAGTAATCGCCTTCCAGATGTTTTGTTGAAGTGAATATGTCACTGGAATATATCTATAAATGAAAATGCACTTATTTTTTGTTTATTAAGTTTAATTAGTTAAAATAATAATAAGAACAACTATAATATTGAGGATATGAAAAACATAAATGATATGGATGATATAACTATAATATATAAAGTTAGATGAATTATATTTTTTTTGAAATATAATTATAATATACTAGTTATTAAAATACTAGTTATTAATTCTTTTTTGTATTCTCACGTTTTCTTTCCCATTTCTACTCTTTAGGAATTAGTTTTTATAAACTATTTCATATATAAAATATTTATAAAAATAAAAAATAAAAACACCTTTTACTTTTAAAAATATATAATTTTCAAAAGCAAAGACGAAAGAGTAACGTACGTAATTTAAAGATTTTTTTAATAAAAATATAATTCATCTAAGTTTATATATTATAGTTATATATCATCCATATCATTTATGTTTTTCATATCCTCAATATTATAGTTGTTCTTATTATTATTTCAACTCATTAAACTTAATAAACAAAAAATAAGTGTATTTTCATTTATAGATATATTCCAGTGACATATTCACTTCAGCAAAACTTCTGGAAGGCGATTACTTTGAACTAGTGTATACATTAGACTCATTGAATATATATATATATATATATAAGTTTTCAACGATGACTGTGTCGAGGTTTGAAGCAACTGTCTGAACTTTGGATTAAATATATTGAAATATCAAAACAGAATTGTACTCAAATTTCTGCTTGCAGTAGGGTATAACTAATGTTGATCACATGTCAGCTTCTATTGTTTGTGTTTCTTAACAAAGAAAAGAAAAATCAAACGGAGAAAATATTTTAATGAAAAACATTTATGGACGTGGACGAACCTACGGATATGTTTCAAAAGGGCTTACACACAACAGAAAGAATAACGGGAAACCAATAAACATTTATTTTCTTTCCATGATTCACTATCATCTAAAAAGTCAAAGAAAAAAATCACGTGAACCCAATTGTATTTCTAATCTTTCCAAATTAGACGAAGTCCATCAGACAAATGATTTTTATAATTAAATGATAAAAAGTTTTATATCTTTTTATACCTTATTTTTTAAGTAGCATATATTTATGATATTTTATATATTTAACTAATATAAAATCAACTTATATATATTTATATTAATTTTTATAATATAGTTCAATTCACTATCGGTTCAATTTTTTTTCCCAACCCCATAATTGAGACGAGCATATAAAATTGAAAATTCCACATTTTGAACTTTTGAAGCCAACGTGCATTGGAATTCAAGATATATAATGATGAAACTAAAAGTGATATTCAAAGTCCACAGACGAAAAGTCACCGAGTGATCGCTTTTCCTTCCAAAAATTTATTGAATTCTGACCTAAATTATTATATAGCTCGTAATTGAAAGCAATTAAATACGTACGTGAAACAAAAACGGATTCATCTAAAAATAACTTATACATACATATATATATATATATATATATATATATATATATATATATATATATATATATATGCAAATTTATTATATAAACTGATATATTTGACTCAGCTACAAACTATTAACTATAACATATATCTTTATTATACAGTCAAATTTAAAGCCGGAATTTCGAATCAGTAATTAATTGTGTAATTGAGTCAATACGCAACTGGTTTATATTTTTATTTATTTGAAGAGTTAGCACGCAACTTGTATCTTAAATCATATCTAGCTGCACCACGAAATGTCAATTTGAATTTTGTAGGAGCGTAATTTCACCGGGCCTCAAACCTTGGCAATGGGCCCATTCGGGCAGGTAATAATAAATTTGCCCTCGCCCCGCTAGATGAAAATTGGTTTCATACCCACTTCATATCCGCGCGGATATCCATTAAGTGGGTATCCATGAATTTCTTGAATACCTGCAGATATTCATGGATATTTATAAATTTTTTAAGAAATTAAAAAAAAAATATATTACAAATAATTTTAAGTTTATATTTAATGTAATTGAAATATTAAAAATAAAAATTCAATATTAATTTTGAACTTGTATTTAACGTTAATTTTATTGAAATAATAATAATAATGCAAGATAATCAATAACTTAAAATACATCAATCTCACAAGTAAGTTAAAGTCTCATCACAAAGCTACAATAATTCAATCTCATAATTCTAAACAAAAGTAAACAACTTAAAATACATAAATTTTATTGGTCCAATCAAAGATAAAAAAATTAATCAAATTATATCCAACATAATTCTATCACATGCTTAACACATGTTGGTAACTTCATCAACCTCACTTTTGTAAGAAAAAAAGATGAGAGAGTGTAGTTTTAGGGTTATGTGGTACAAGGATAATTAGGATATTTAAGAAATATTATTAAACGGGTACCCGCGGGTATGGATATCATCATACCCACCCCCGCCCTGTTTATAAATGGTAAAAAATTATCCGTCCCCATTATCCGCGGGTACCCAATTAGCCTATCCATTTATTATCCGTAATTTTATCCACAGATACCCGCTGGTACGGGTATTTTTGTCATCCCTACTTTTATATATAAGAGTCAAAGAGAAGCGATTCGTGCCTCATCATAAAAAAAAAAAAAAAAAAGAGAGAGAGAGAGAGAGAGAAAATAAAATAAAAATGATAAAATGAAAAAAAAAAGTGTGATTAACTAGTTAAATAAATTAGTTAAAAAAAATAAATTAGTAGTTAAAAAAGTTATTTAAGAGGTAACGGAATAAAAAACTGTGAGCATCAAAATAAAATACCTCCTTATTAATATTATAGATGCACGATCAAATTTCAATTTCAACGTGATTTTGTAGAACCGTAATTTAACGGGGTCTCATGTTTCAAACTCTTATATTATCTAGCTTATTTGTGAGATCTTTCGAAGAATAAATTAAATATGGTAGGAAAGAATCAAATGATATCGATAATAAATTTTGGTGTAAATTTTGGTGATGTTTTGTTCATGCTATGTTCTAGAAAATGCGTTGGGCGTCGGACTTGAATTCTTGGTGTCGAACTTGTATTCATACTGATGAATGTAAACCTAGATGAGGTTATGCTGGGTGTGACAAATTAAGTGAGTCTCTACCTTGCCTTAACACCAAGTGTGGCTCATTAATGTCGGGCACGAGAGAGCTAGGGTGTTCTCTCTTTGCCCTTAGCGTAGGGCGTGTGGTTGTATCTTAGCGTGAGAATATTTTGCACTCTCTATTCTGGCTTAGAGTTGGGCGTAGCCTGCTGAAGCCCAACACAAACTATAATATGTTATATATTGATGAATTTTGATGACGGTTGTGAATGGTATAGTATCTAGTGGTGATATTAATTGATATACATGTATATATGAGATAATAATATTATTGTGATTAGTTATTTCTGAGAATTGTACGAGGATTGATTATATGTTTGGGTGGGATTCTTTTCTTGTGTCGTACATATGAATAACCATTTTTTTCATCCGTATACATTGTGGTTTTATTTTAGGTAACGAGATAAGCACTACAAAAAAATCCAAATTATCGACGGATACAAATTCGTCAGAAAATTTATATTTTCGACGGAAAAAAAATTCGTAGAAAAAATTATATTACCGACAGATACAAATTTGTCGAAAAATTTATATTTCCAACAGATATATCCATCAGTAATTTTTTACGAATATAAATATGTCAAAAAATTTATATTTTCGATAGATACAAATCTGTCGAAAAATTTATATTTCCAACGGATATATCCGTAGGTAATTTCTGACGGATACGAATCTGTCAGAAAATTTATATTTCTCACAGATATATCTGTTGGTAATTTTTTATGGATATAAATCTATCGAAAAATTTATATTTCTGATAGAAAAAAAATTGTAGAAAAAGTTATACTACTGATGGAATATTTTTGACAAATTTATATTTGTCGAAAATATAAGATTTTTTGACGAAAATTGACAATCATATATTAAAAAAGATCATCAAGAAAGTTTTAAATATATATATAAATATATATATAAATATATATATATATATATATATATATGAGGAGGGTTCAAACGACACCGGTGTAACTTTTATTAAGTGTTACACCGCTTAATAACTTTATATTAAATGTGAATTTTGAAAATTCAATCGTTAGATTGAAAGTTCATATCTCTTAGATCATATATGACAAATTTTGTTAAAATTGAACAACAACTTGAAGGTAATCAAATTGTTCATATATTTAGTATATTTTGAAATGTATATATTACGTCAATTTTGTTTTATGAGAATGAAGTATCAAATCATCTTAGATTAATATAAAATTTGACATATATGATCTAAGAGATATGAACTTTCAATCTAACGGTTAGATTTTCAAAATTCACATTTAATATAAAATTATTGAGCGGTGTAACACTTAGTAAAAGTTACACCGGTGTCGTTTGAACCCTCCTCTATATATATATATATATATATATATATGTATATATATATATATGTATATATATATATATATATGTATATATATATATATATATATAGAGAGAGAGAGAGAGAGGAGGAGGAATCAAGTGAACACTTTGATTACCTTCAAGTTGCTGTTCAATTTTAACAAAATTTGATATAAACTTATAAAGTCATATGAACTTTCAATCTAACGGTTGAATTTATAAAATTCACATTTAATATAAAGTTATTGAGCGGTGTAATACTTAGTAAAAGTTACACCGGTGTTATTATAACCCTTCTCATTTTAAAATATATAAATTATTATTTAAACTTTTAAATTTAGAATAAATAATTTAAATTGTATCATAATATTAATTTTAAATAGAAATAAGTAGATTGTTAATTATAAAACACTATAACAAAATTGTCATGTAGTGACACATACCCTATAGTGACACTATACATGTCACTAAAAATTATTTTTACCTATACAATAACTACAATATATGTTTGTATATTATTAAAAAGTGTGGGTATAGACTATAGTGACACATAAAATATATTGTTAAATCTTATTCAAAATCAACATTAAAATTGTGTGTAACTATATGTCAAATAGACATATACCTACATATATTGTACCTATAGTGACACTTTTTGTATGTCACTATATGTAACATTTTTTGTAGTGAAAGTAAGTATATATAAATAAAGATTAATTAAATATAATATAATTATTATTATTGGTAATATAATTATTATATATATTATTATATTCTTATAACGGTCTGGACATACCGAAATGAGAGGGATCCAAAGATAGTATAAGTATGAGATTGTATAGTTGATGATGACTTAAATGAATTAATTTGTACTATTTATATTGACAACATGCGTATCTTCTTTCTGATAGCTTAACTTATCAGAACTCCACAGTTAAGCGTGCTTAACTTGGAGTAATATAGGAATGAGTGACCTTTTGGGAAGTTTCTCAGAAATCATGCAAGTAAGGACAAAACACATTGAAAAGTGAAGTGTCATGAGATAGAATCCTTGAGAGACCAAATATGAGGGTTGTTACATTAATAAATTTATTAAAATTAAACAAAAAATTTTGACAGATTTATCCATCGGAATCATTTAAAAATTTTCAAACAATTTTTGACGCCCCTTTTTTCGACGGATATTCCTCTTTACTGATGGATTATGTCAGTTGAAAATTTACGTTTTTCTTGTAGTGAAGTGATGAGGCCAATACTCAAGATACCGAGAGCTGAAACGAGAGTTTACTTTGATAATATGACATCAGAGCAATGAGATTAGAGTAGGATTTTATCTTTCATATTGATTTACCTGTTCTTATGTGAACCTATTTTACCTTAATTGTTAAATTTCTTCCTCATTTAATTATATTATTTGTTGGGATAGAATGAATGCCACTTTCATTACAACAATTTTAATCTATATGGATGATGTATCAAATTATTTTGATAAATATAATTTTTTATATATAATCTAAGAGTATGAAACTTTCACTTACCCCAAATTAAATATTGGTAAACTTATTATATATATATATATATATATATATATATATATATATATCAACCTTACAAATTTAAAAAAATTAAAAATTATTTGATATTTCATTTCATTAATTCAAATTGATGAATTGTTAGAGATCTCACATCGCCTAAGAATAAGGTCATAATAATGTATATAAGTAGAAAATAATCATCGCCTTACAAGTTGATTCTGTAGGATTGAATTAGACTCTTAACCCACCTTCTTAAAATGGTATCAAAATCGATGGTTCGACCAAGTGATTAGTCATAGACTCAGACGAGTATTGAGTAATGGAATTGGTTGTGGATGCCAAGAGTGAATTGGCGTAGGATATCTAAGAGTGAGATCATCTTTGTATTGAAAAGTCTCCTTGTGTGTTGATGTGTAATGATAACATAAGTAGGCTACCATTGAATATTCATAGATGAAAACAAACTTTCGCTTAAGGAAGAGCATGACCATGTGGAAGAGACTCACACTTGAGGAAAAGTGTTGGAGTTCAAGTGTGAAGTGAACATTCCACATCGATTAGAGTTGGAAATATGTTGAGTAGTATATAAGTGAGAAGGACCCACCTACCTATTGACTTAAAGTTTTGGGTTGAGATGTGATGTCAAACTCACTTGTGTAGCTTATACTTGCTACTCATGGGTGGTACTCCCTAGTGTTTAACTCCCCTACATAGAAATTGTATCAAAGCATATCAGAGTCTATCCTAGTGAGTGTTCTTGGGCTTATTAGGACACCTACTATCAGGTCGTTATTAGTGATGAGATTCCACTTGTGAAATCTCAAGAGTTCCTTCAATGCTTCTCGGATTCCTTGGAGAAATTTCAAGGATGAAGACTCTAAGAAGCACCAATGTAACCTAGGCTTGCTCTTGCTAAGTCCGGAAGAAGATGAGTGATCCTAGCTCTACAAAGAGAGGAGCTCAAGAAGGGTAGAGAAAGGATCAAGTGACTTTCGGAGGGAGAGAATTCTAAGAGGAGAAATCTCATGTATATAATCCAAAAGTGCTATACAAGTCTCGACCACTTTGATCTTATAGGGAAAATTAGGTTAGGGTTACCATGGGTTAGCCTAAGGTTAAGTGAAACCATGGTATGGTTTACTTAACCTTAGGCGCCCAAAATTTGAATTCAAAATTCAAATTTTGGAGCCTAAACCCGGATCACACCATGTGCACTTCATTGGAATGTAATTAAGCTTCCATTTGAGTTGCATTTCGGTCACACCATGTGCATGTGTTGCACATGGCCAAAATGCATACCAAATGTAAACTAATTACATTCTAATGCAAATACACATGCAACCTAAATAACCCTAAATTCAAATGACCATCAAATGAAATCCTAATCTAAATGGCCGGAAATACAAGGCCTAAAAGAAATACAAGGCTCTAAGGCCCAACCCTACACTACTCCTAATCTACTTGGGCTTGAGACAAAGCCCAACTAAACAATGTGATGGGCTTTCCCTGAGCTTGGGCTCACTCCTCTTGTATCCTCCTTGCCATAGCCCTAGTAGTTGGGCCCTTGGCCCATGGGCCTCCTCCATCATCCCCTCCCTCTTGAAGAGGATTTGTCCTCAAATCCAAAACATCCTCCTCTTGGGTAGCCAGTCCTGTAAAGAGAGACAAATCAGAAACATTAAAACTAGGACTAACACCATATTCAGAAGGGAGATCTAGGACATAGGCATTATTATTTATTCTCCTAAGGACTTGAAATGGTCCATCTCCTCTAGGACTAAGCTTGGACTTTATTTTGGAAGGAAACCTATCCTTCCTAAGGTGCAACCAAACCCAGTCACCTTCCTTGAAGACAACTTCCTTTCTACCCTTATTATTATATTTTTGATATTTTTCAGTTTGAGACTGAATATGACTTCTAACCCTCTCATGTAATTTTTTAACAAATTCAGCCCTAGATGTACCCTCTTTATGAATAAAGGAAGCAACATCTCGAAGGGGCAATAAATCCAAAGGGGTGAGAGGATTGAATCCTTAAACTATCTCAAAAGGAGACATGTTAGTGGTTTTGTGTACCACTCTATTATAGGCAAACTCCAAATGTGGGGGATAGTCATCCCATGACTTTTTATTGTCTTTGAGGATTGCCCTCAACATAGTCCCTAGAGACCTATTTACTACCTCAGTTTGCCCATCAGTTTGGGGATGACATGTGGTAGAAAATAGAAGTTTAGTTCCTAGCCTTGCCCAAAGATTTTTCCAAAAATGGCTAAAGAACTTAACATCTCTATCGGAGACTATAATTTTGGGTAACTCATGGAGTCTCACAATTTCCTGAAAGAATAACTTAGCAATACTACTTGCATCATCCACTTTGTGGCATGGAATAAAGTGTGCCATTTTACTAAAACGGTCCACAACCACAAAGATGGAATCCTTTCCTCTTTGGGTCCTAGGCAAACCAAGGATGAAATCCATGGAAATGTCTACCCAAGGAGCATTGGATATAGGCAAGGGGGTGTATAGTCCATGAGGTTTTGTGGTAGACTTAGCTTGTAAACAAGCTATGCAACTACTACAAAATCTTTGAACATCTCTCTTCATATGAGGCCAAAAGAATTTCTCTCTCAAAAGTGAAAGAGTTTTCTCAATGCCAAAATGCCCCATGAGCCCACCCTCATGGCTCTCCTTTACCAAGAGTTTCCTAATAGATCCTTGGGGTACATAAAGTTTATTTTCTTTAAAAAGATACCCCTCAGAAATATAGTACCCTTGATAAGGTTTTTGAATACATAAAGAATAAAAGTTAGCAAAATCAAGGTCTTTCTCATACAACTCCTTGATGTCATCAAACCCTAGTATTTGAGAACCTAGGATGTTCAACAAAACATGTCTTCTTGACAAAGCATCAGCTACTACATTTGTAGAGCCTTTCTTATATTTGATGACATAAGGAAATTGCTCAAGGTACTCAACCCATTTTGCATGCCTCTTATTTAACTTATGTTGACCCTTCAAATATTTAAGTGATTCATGATCACTATGAATAACAAATTCCTTGGTCACAAGGTAATGTTCCCAAGTTTGAAGGGCATGAACTAAAGCATACAACTCCTTGTCATAGGTAGGATAGTTCAAGGCAGCCCCGTGAAGTTTTTCACTAAAATAGGCTATGGGGTGGCCACCTTGTAACAACACAGCTCCTATGCCAAGACCTGAAGCATCACATTCTAGCTCAAAAGTTTTAGAAAAATCAGGGAGAGCTAGAACAAGTGCTTGAGTAAGTTTTTGCTTAAGCTCTTGAAAAGCTAAATTATGTTTTTCTTGCCACAAAAAGACCACATCCTTCTTCACCAACTCATTGAGAGGTGAAGCTAATGTAGAGAAGTTAGGAACAAATCTTCTATAAAAGCTTGCCAAACCATGGAAGCTCCTAACTTCACTAACATTAGTAGGAATAGACCATTCTTGGATGGCTTTGATTTTCTCGGGGTCCACATGAACCCCCTTTTTGCTTACCACAAACCCTAGAAAAATAACATTATCCACACAAAAAGTGCACTTGTCTACATTGGCAAACAAGTGATTGTCTCTAAGAACAAGTAAAACTTGTCTTAGGTGATCCACATGATCACTTAGACTTTGGCTATATATTAAAATATCATCAAAATAAACAACTACAAACCTACCAATGCAATCCCTAAGGGCATGATTCATTAGCCTCATGAATGTGCTAGGTGCATTAGTAAGCCCAAAAGGCATTACCAACCATTCATATAATCCAAACTTAGTCTTAAAAGTAGTTTTCCACTCATCACCTTCCTTGATTCTAATTTGGTGATATCCACTTTTAAGATCTATTTTGGAAAATATGGATGACCCATGCAATTCATCAAGCATGTCATCAAGCCTAGGAATTGGGTGCCTATATTTTATTGTGATGTTGTTGATGGCTCTACAGTCACAACACATCCTCCATTTTCCATCTTTTTTTTGCACCAAGATGACAGGCACAACACAAGGGCTTAGACTCCTTTGAATCCAACCCTTATCCAACAACTCTTGTACTTGCTTCTCTATCTCTTTATTTTCTTGTGGATTGGTCCTATAGGCTGGTCTATTAGAAAGACTAGCCCTAGGCACAAGATCTATCTGATGCTCTATTCCCCTAAAAGGTGGAAGTCCCACTGGGCCTTCTTGAGGGAATACATCATCAAATTCTTTTAAAAGATTTTTCACTTCAAGAGGTATAGAGAAGTTTCCAAAGAACTTGTGGCAGTGCATGTGAGTGTTCTCTACACATGAGGATATGAGAAGATGGTTCAAGGAAGAGAAAGGTTTTGTGTAAAGGTTTTGTGTCAAAAATCTCTTCATGAACTATCTCTAGAGAGGGAACACTAATCTCTCTAGAATCCTCTTGATCACTAATTTTTAGAAGTTTTTTTTTTCAATTTGTTTTTGTTTTTCTTTGCCTTTCTCTTGCTCACGTTTGGTCATCATTTGTACTTGATCTTCCATCACTTATGAAGGTGATAGAGGATGAAGCACAAACTTCTTACCCTTATGAGTGAAAGTGATTTTAATGGTTAGGCCATCATGATGGGTTTGTTTGTCAAATTGCCATGGCCTACCCAATAAAATATGGCAAGCTTCCATGGGAACTACATCACATTTGACTTTATCTTGATAGTTCCCAATAGAAAACTCCACTTCCACTTGTTGGTTGACCACCATATCCCCATCATCATTAAGCCAATGAAGTTGATAAGGTTTGGGATGGGGTGTGGTAGTCAAGCCCAACTTTTCAACCATCCTAGTGCTACAACAATTACACCAAGATCCACTATCCACTATGAGAGAACAAGCCTTGTTTGAAATATTACATCTTGTATGAAAGATGTTCTCTCTTTGGGATTGTGTATCACTAGGTTGGTTGTTGAGGACCCTTCTCATCATAAGAAGTTCCCCATTGTAAGGGTAAGTGACCTCACATGACTCTCCCTCACTTGCTTCTTCTTCATCCTCACTTGAAGATGAAGAAGTAGTAGCTTCATCTTGGCTACTATAAATGTCTTGGCCCCTTAGAATCATGACCTTTTCGTTAGGATATTGAGAAGCAATGTGGCCTCTCCCAAGACACTTAAAGCACTTTATGTCACTAGACTTGGTGCTAGTGTGTGAGGTGTTGTTCTTTTTTTTTCTTTTTCTTTACCCTTGTCTAGATTTTTGGAGGAGTCAAAATTATTTTTCTTTTCAAAAGTATTTTTCTTGCCCCCCCTCTTGTAATCAACCTTTGAGTAATTAAGGAGATGAGTATGAGCTTGTTTTGAAACTTTTTCTCAAATTTTGTTGTTCAACCTTTATACAAAGTTGAACCAAGTCATTCAAATCTTTATAAGGAAGAAGCTCAACCTTATCCCTTATCTCAAAAGTTAACCCACTCAAAAATCTAGCAATGGTAATGTTTTCTTCCTCCCTAATGCCAGCCCTCATCAAGTATAACTCCATCGTTTGTCTATATTCTTCCACAGTCATGTTTCTCTGATGGAGTCTTTGGAGCTTGTTGATAAGCTCCCTAGTGTAATAAGAGGGAATATGCCTTCTTCTCAAGGCACTCCTTAATTCATTCCAATATTGAATTAGAGGATCATTATGGAGACGCCTATCCCTCACAAGGGAAGTCCACCAATACATGGCATGACCTTGAAAGCTTAAGGTGGCTAGGGATACTTTTCTTTCTTCACTCACTTGATGGCAAGTGAAGATTTGTTCAACCTTCATCTCCCAATCAAGGTACCCCTCCACATCATCTTTGTCATGAAAATAAGGGAGATCTACCCTAGATTCCCTTGCCTTGGGGGTCCTATGAACTCTTCTAGGAGGTTGTTGGTAATGATCTCCTAAGGCTAGGCTATCATCATGCATTGACTCTCCTAGGGTTGAACTATGAGTTTGGGAGCTATGTCTACTTCGGTGCTTGTGGTGTAATTTTTCTTCTTGTTCCTTTAACAAACGAATTTCCTCCTCCAAAAGAGCAAGTTGAGCTTTTCTTTCAAGTTTTTCTTTTTGTCTTTGTTTAGCTTCTTGCTCTTTCCAAATTTTGAGTGATCTTAATTCATGTGTTACTTTTGACAAGTCATTGTAATCACTTGAATTACTATCACTTTGAGGAGTAGAAAATTCTTCCATTATAGGAGAAATGTTTCTTTTAATGAAAGAAGTTTTGAAAGCAATTTTTAAACAAGGTTAAGACTAAGTACTTGGAGGACTAAGTATACAAATTGAACTTTGGAGGGAGGTGAGCTACTAAGAGCCACTTAATAACCAAGCCTCTTCAAGTAAAAATTACTAATCCCCCTTGTAGTTAATCTCCACCAAAATCTTTTTCAATGAAAATTATTTTTGTGATTTGTGAACTAAGATATACTAGACGAATGAAAGCAAATAAAAAAAGTAGGATTGCAAGAATTAAACTATCTAAACGTGTCCTAGGGTGAGAGCTTGAGAGATACCAAAGATCAATCAAGGACCACTCTCACCAAGTTCTAACGAAAATTAAATCCTAAGGAGAGATGGTTGTGTACCAAAGACACACCCAAGACACTCCTACAAATGGCCAATTACAAGGTAATTACAAAACTAAACAGCAAAAGAAACAAGTGGCTTAAAGATAAATCAAAACAGCCACCAAAGATTAGTGAGAGATTAGTGACCAATTTTGCAACAAAATTTCAAGTTAGTAAGGAAAAGTTGGTCTCTAAATTCATCACTAATACTCCTATTTTTTTAAAAAAAAAATTCAATTACAAATCAAGTTGAATCTCCAAAGTATTTCCACGGATGTAACAGTCTAGCAACCACAAATTTCCAGCCACAAGTGTTTGGTGTTTGAGAATTTGGTAGCCAAATCCGAGAGTACTCCTTCCTTCCTCCTCCTTTTCTTAGTCCTCTTTTGATGACCCTTGTAGAACTAGCTTCTAAGGAGATAGGCTAGGTCAAACATAGGTCACATTTGAGTTCCAAAGTGAACATAAACAGCAAATAGATTTGAGAATTAAGAAGACAAGAGTAGAGTTTAGGATAAGACAATATAGATGATCAAAGAACAAGAGTTGGCTAGAACAAGAAAGAATTAACCTAGAGAGGATCTAGATTTGATTAACAAAACCAAAACACTCAAAAATATGTAAGCTAAAAACAAGATGTGTACAATAAGCAATGGGAAACCGAGACAAACTTGGTGAAAAATTTCAACACAAATCTCCTTATATGGCTTTTTCTTTTAAGTAATTAGGTTTAGCACTTTTTTTTTAATCACTTTGCTTTTGCATTTTTTTTTTTAAACTTTGTTCTATATTTTTTTTTTTATCTTAGGAGATTGCCTTTTCTTTACACAATATGCAAACTCACACTCTCGGTCACGCTTAATATGAAACACAAAACCGTTTCAAATTTGAATGGCAAATGACAAGCAAATTAGGTTAAAATGAAAGGTAAATGCAACATGCTTTTTATCCTTGCTTGTTTGATTAGCACATGCACGGTTTTGGCTCTCAAATTCAAATTTCAAAAAGACACTTAAACAACAATTTTCGGCACACAAAATTCACACAAGATCAAACTCACAGATAAGGAGAAAAAAATTTCAAGACATTTTCTAGTATAGGAAACCTAAAATTCTAAGAAAACTACTAATGAACTAGTAGTAGTTTATGAACTCAAATTCAAACAAAAATTATGAGCACACTTAAACAATAAGGATCTCGGCCAAATCCAGAAAAATTTTTCAAGATGCAAAAGAAAATAAAAGGTTACACAAGCTTAGCTAAGAATTATGAACAAGAAAGAACTACACATTACTCCTAGACATGGATTCAAAATAAAATGACTCAAACATATATTGACCGAATAAAATTTCAATTAAGACTCAAGTAAAACAAAAAGAGCATAGGCAGAAAATTCCTAAAAGGTAAAAGAATTGGAGCATGATTCATGGAAGCAAATAGTCATAAACGCATAAATGAATCATTCAAGCAACATGATACTAGATCCATCAAATTTTAAGGCAAAAATTAGATCTAGGAAAGATTAAACTCTAAAGTGACAAGAACACAAGATGAACACATGAACAAGATGAACCACGGATCAAAATTCAAAATACAAGATGAGGAGCTTATCTCTTGAAGACCGAAACTCTTGATACCACTTGATGAGATTCCACTTGTGAAATCTTAAGAGTTCCTTCAATGCTTCTCGGATTCCTTGGAGAAATGTCAAGGATGAAGACTCTAAGAAGCACCAATGTGACCCAGGCTTGCTCTTGCTTAGTCCGGAAGAAGATGAGTGATCCTAGCTCTACAAAGAGAGGAGCTCAAGAAGGGTAGAGAAAGGATCAAGTGACTTTCGGAGGGAGAGAATTCTAAGAGGAGAAATCTCATGTATATAATCCAAAAGTGCCATACAAGTCTCGGCCACTTTGATCTTATAGGGAAAATTAGGTTAAGGTTACCATGGGTTAGCCTAAGGTTAAGTGAAACCATGGTATGGTTTACTTAACCTTAGGCGCCCAAAATTTGAATTCAAAATTCAAATTTTGGAGCCTAAACCCGGATCACACCATGTGCACTTCATTGGAATGTAATTAAGCTTTCATTTGAGTTGCATTTCGGTCACACCATGTGCATGTGTTGCACATGGACGAAATGCATACCAAATGTAAACTAATTACATTCTAATGCAAATACACATGCAACCTAAATAACCCTAAATTCAAATGACCATCAAATGAAATCCTAATCTAAATGGCCGGAAATACAAGGCCTAAAAGAAATACAAGGCTCTAAGGCCCAACCCTACACTACTCCTAATCTACTTGGGCTTGACAAAGCCCAACTAAACAATGTGATGGGCTTTCCCTGAGTTTGGGCCCACTCCTCTTGTATCCTCCTTGCCATAGCCCTAGTAGTTGGGCCCTTGGCCCATGGGCCTCCTCCATCAATTAGATTACTCACAAATGTTAGCCTTGTAAACTTCACGCTCAAAATGTCTAATTCTCGACTAGGGGTGACAATGGGGTCTTGTGGCCTGCCCCGTCAAATAAAAATCTACCACATACCCGTCCCATACTTGCACGAGTATCCATTTTAGAAGAAACTTGCAAATTTTATAAATACTTGTGAGTATCCATGGATATTTATGGATTATTTTAAAAATTAAAAAATAATATAAATAACTTTTTAACTTATATTTAATGTTAAGTATGTTTAAATATTAAAGATAAACAATTAATATTAATTTTTAAATTTTTAATTAATGATAATTTTTTTGAAATATTAAAATAATATAAAAATATAATATTAAAATATGAATATTTAAGTAATATTATTTAGCAGATACCTATGGGTATGAATACTATCGCACTTACTCTTGCCCTGTTTATAAATGAGTAAAAAAAAATACACATACCCATTACCCGTGGGTAGGGGTGGGTAGATGGATCTGGGTCAACGGACCGATCCGTAAGCCCACAAACTTCACAGATAATGGACCCATTTTTTTAAAATCCGTATGATTATGTTTAATTTTTGAGTGTTGTTTGTGAAATCTGCGAATTTGGCGGATTTAATCCACGGGCTCGCAGGTTAGTCTGCGGGCTTCACTAATTAATATTTTTAGATATTAAAACTTTAATATTAAGTTGTGTATTTAATCTTTTAAATTATTATGACATAAAATTATGTTTAGGTATGTATTCGTTATTTAAATTATTTTTATGAAATTTTGATGCTTTTATTATTGAAAGTTTGGTACTATTATATAAGTTTTTGTAATTATTTTTACTTTAACATTTTAATATTTATTATTTTAAACAATTTTAACTATTGATAAATTTCAGTTTGATGAAATTTAGCTTATAAATAAAAATATTTTTTTTTCTTCTAATTTTATTTTTTAAAATTTATTTTTTTGAATCATTATTTAGACCTGCAGACCGATTCGTTATCTACAGATTTTGGTGGACCGGATACGAACTTGAAAAATAAGTCCATTTATTTTACGGACCAGACTTATTTAATTCGTATAAAACGCAGGTTTTACGGGTCGAGCCTTAAACGAGTCGGACCAGTCCGTATACCCACCCCTACCCGCGAGTATCCTTTTAGGCTACTCATTTATTATCTATGGTGGATTTTATTTGCGGATACCTATGGGTAAAATTATTTTTGCAATCCCTATTCTCGGGGGTGAGGGAGCGTGTTGGAAATCTCACATTATTTAAAATTAAGGTCATAATAATATATATAAGTGAAAAAAAATCTTCATCGTACAATCCAATTTTTTAGGATGAAGTACTCTCCAATGTTTAACTCCCCCACATATTGATATCAAAACATATCAGCATCTATCCTAGCGAGTGTTGTTAGGCTTATCAGGTCACCCATTATAAAGTTGTTATTGGACCACATGTATATGTCTGGTCTTACAAACTTTACGTTTGAGATGTTCAACTCTTAGTATGAGGGGTGTGTGTGATTAAGAATAAGGTCATAATTGATAATATATAAGTAGGGAACAATCATCACATTATAAATCGATTTTGTAAGGTTAAGTTAGACTCTTAACCTACTTTCTTAAGACGAATAATCATAAAAATAGACATAATTTTGAATTTTTTTTTAAAGTTGTAAATTAATTTATACATTAAAAACTTTTAACTATTAGTGATTAGATCTTTGAAAGTCTACTAAAATTTACTCTTAAAATAAGTAGTTCCTCCACCAAAACTTTTTGACAAAAAAAAAAAAACTATTCTTTTATTTTATTAAATTCAATTTAAGGATTATACAATAACTTGATGTGTGGCTCTATTGTTGTTTTTCCAAAGGCCATGTGACATCTTAATAGACACATGCAATAGCGGCTCTGATCATTGTTGTTAAGTCAAAAGGCTTTCTCCACAATGGTCAATGTGGGTGATTGTCCAATGGCCCTATTTTTATAGGTGTATCAATTTTTTTAAAAAAATTTATAAATATAAAAATAAAAGTCACATAATTAAATTATATAAGGATAAAAGATATTATTATAAAAAAAAAATTAATTAACAACAATTAATCTATTGATATATGATATTTCTATTTCTCAATAAAATCTACTTGTAATTTTAGGAAAATAAATTGACAATGTTAAATATAATAAAAAGGAAGTTGTGATATATAATATAATATATTATTAATTTATTTTCTTTAATTTCTCTTATTCTATATTTATCTTATTGTTAATAAATAAGAATTGCTTTAAAATTTCTTTTTCCCTTTATAAATACTAGTAGAATTGACCTTTATATTTTATTTAAAATATTAAAATAAAATAAAAATTGAGATTAAGTAATAAAAATAGTAGAGTGGGTAGTTAGTAAAAGACAATAGTAATTAATATAAAAAATTATTGATTTTTTAAAAAAAATTAATAATAAAAAGGTATAATGGTCTACCATGTGCAGATCAAAGATGGTTACTAAAAGAGATATCTCTTTGATATATTAGTGTGTGTATAGTTTGTGTGGGTGTATATAATCTTTATGAAGGTTTAAAAATAAGCAATAAGGTATATATTATTGTTTCATCTTATTACTATTTTCTTATTAAAGAATCATAATTTGAATAATAAATTATAATTTAATTTTGATTTTGTTTATATTTGTCTAATTGTTTGGACTTGAAAGTGTTACATAGAAAAAACCTTTTGGTCATCTAAAATAGAAATAAAATAAACAAATTGATATTGATGTTAATTCTAAGGGATGCTCTTGATAAAAAAAATTTTGTTAAACATATTATAATCGAAATAATGCAAATCTAGATAATTTAAACTTTAAAGTTAAAAATTTTGATAATTAAAAAATATATAAAAATACTAAAGAGCCTGATATATAAAAATTGAATATTTAATGATAAAAATTAACATATCTACATTAAACAATCTATTAAATATAATTTATTAAACATTTACAATCTAATGACACATGAAATAACTTTAAAAATAATTTAAAAGATGAGTTACTTAAAAAAAAGTCACTAAATTAAACATATATATCATAAATGATCTTAAGAATTAATACTTTTAATATTCTAATAATTTTACGATACAAAATACGAAAACAATACTTAAATAATTGACGACATATTTTTTTTGTTCTTCCATGACTTTAAAATTCTCATAGCTGACCCTGCTGCAATCAGGCACCACTTTGATGGCCCATATAAGTTGTCATTACTAAGTGATGAGTGCTTGAGGTTTATGGTTGAAAAGGAATGGAACACGGGCTTGGTGCCTTGTGGATATCTTTCTGTAAATTACTTGGACTGATTCCTTTCTGCATATATGAATTACCGGTAAGGGAAGGATTGAAGAGAAAAGTTTTATTTTTATCATTATATATATATATATATATATATATATATATATATATATATATATATATATATATATATATATATAAAAGTTCGCATATTACTTTATATATTTATATCAAATTTTATTAAAATTGAACAACAACTTGAAGGTAATTATGTTCATATTTTATTATATTCTGAAATATATATATTTATATAATTTTGTTTTATGTGACACCCTTACTACCCCAACACATATATAATATAATTTAATTAAGAAGAATAAAATTTCAAAGGGTTCGTAAAAGGGTTCACATAAAACTTCAAAACTGTTCTTTCTTCAATATAAGAAAATGACTGAAAAATAAAACTTGAAAGGTAAAATTTAAGAGTTTACAATTTTAAAATCATTTATTACAATATCAAATCCATATAAATATTCTGTCTTAGAAATCCTCTGCCCCGATGTCACACTATCAGAGCATTCTCATAATTTAACTATTGACATTCTAGATGTCACTCGTAGCCGGATCTTCTTCACCTAAAATATCCACAGTTTATACGGTGAGAAAAGAAAATATCTATATGCAAAGTACATACAAACACATCACAATATAATCTCATCATAATTCATTATTTAATAAAATATATATATATATATATACATATATATATATATATATATATCAATCATTCATCATCTTCACATCTCAATTCACATTTAACATATCTCATTTCACATACATATCTCAATCCATCATAATCCACACCAATTATACAATTTATAACATCATTTCCATATCCATAATTCATGTCAATCTTACAATTAACAATATCATTTCCACATCCATAATTCACATCAATCTTACAATTAATACTATGCCAAGACCTCGCCACATCTGACACAAGTGATACAGGTTAATTGCCTCCCACACCAAACCAGGGTCACGCCCTCCCTGTAGCATCACTTACCCAGGGGCCGTGCCATCCCTAGTCATTAAGGAGTACGCTTGTCCCTGAAGCATCACCTACCCAGGGTTCATATCATCCCTGATCATCCGGGAGTACGCTCGTCCCTGAAACATCAACTACCCAGGGTTCGTATCATCCCTGATCATCCAGGAGTACGCTCGTCCCTGAAGCATCAACTACCAGGGTTCGTATCATCCTTGATCCTTTAGTGTGAGGAACCACAATCAAATTACAATCCATACAGTCTCTTGCAATTAACCCTATGCCAGGGCTGCCATAATCGACATAAGTGGTGTATGTTAACTGTCTTACTCATCCCACACCATGCTAGGGTCACGCCCTCCCTGTAGCACCACTTACCCAGGGGCCGTGCCATCCCTAGTCACTGATGTGAGGCACCACAATCACAATCATAATCACATCCATACAACATCTCATCTCATAATTCAAATTCACATCACGTACACAATTTCACCTCACATACACGACAGATAAGCCCAACAAAATAAGGGTTTACACACCCCTCAAGTAATTCACATCAAGATCATTCATTCTTATCAATCAATACAATGATAACATTCATAAATTAATATTATAAACAATGGAATTATCAATTTCATATAACTTTAACATAAACAATAAAACCCCCAATTCTTTCAAAACACTCATACGCACTTTTCTACAGTTTCGTTCTCCCTCTCAGATCATCATTCTTACAAATTAAATATATATTTCTAATCCTCAACACATACAGAATCTAAGGGTATCATTAATTCCTCAAACAGAAGTATTTCAATTTTTCCAAAACCTAGCCTACAGGCACTTTTCTATAATTTCGTTCTCTCTCACAGAGCATCATTTTTACAAATAAATCATATATTCATAATCTTAAATTCATACAGAATCAAATAAGACCAATAATTCTCCAAACAGAAATAATTATAAAATTGCTCATAACCCTAAAGGATTCTTCCTCTATCCAATTCCCTCATGTAACTCTACATATAAATAATTCTCTTTTTCCCTCGTACCTGAATAAACAGCAGTTGAAACTACAACAGGGATCTCTTGGTCTCCTCCTCTAAGTGCCCCATGGTCTTCAGAGAGAAGAAGAGGGGAAGAAGAAAGAACAGAAGAGAATAGGAAGAGAAAATGAGAGATGTGAGAAAATGAGAGGTAAGGCCTCCTATTTATAGGAATCTGCCTCGGCTAATCCGGAACGGCCCGTTCCAAAAGTGGAACGGCCGTTCTGGACCCTCTAGAACCAAGCAAAAATCTTAACTAGAACGGCCCGTTCCAAAACCGGAACGGCCTGTTCCAAAACCCAGCAGAACGGCCCGTTCTACTTTAAGAACGGCCCGTTCTCCAAACCAGAACGGCCCGTTCTCCAAACCAGAACGGCCCGTTCTCCAACCGGAACGGCCCGTTCTCAACTACGTTTTTTAGGCAAATTCTTTATTCTGGAACGGCCCGTTTCACTTTCAAAACGGCCTGTTCCTTGCAACGAATTGGGCCCACGGCCCCGCGAAAATTTGGGCTGTTACATTTTATAAGAATGAAGTATTAAATAATGTTGAATTAATATAAAATTATATATATATAACCTAAGTGTAAAATTTTTTCAATTTAACGGTTAAATTTATAAAATTCATATTTAATATAAAGTTATTAAACGGTGTAATACTTAATAAAAGTTACACCGATATCGTTTGAGTCCTCCTCATATATATATATATATATATATATATATTTTAATTTATTTATTTATTTATTTATTTATTTATTGAGGAGTTATTCTTGGATGAGTGTGTTTTTAAATTTTTTATATCTTTTAGTATATTCTTTTCATTTTTATTTTCAAATTAATTTTTTATTTCTATAAATTATCAATAATTAAATACTATAATATAAATTATTTACTTTAAATTTAAATTATAATTTATATGTTTAAATATTTATTTATCATAAATTTTAATTATAATATTTTATATATTTTAAAGTATATATTTTTATTATAAATACTAATTCAATTATATAAAATAATAATTTATTTTATGCATTCACATAAGATATTAATGAATTTTTTTATACGTATATTAGCAAGGGAAAGAAATCAAAATAAATGAAGATCAAACTAATGCATTAATTCTCCCCATTATAAATGAAAAGAGTAAAAAATTTCACAATGAAGATCAAATAAATGCATCCTCATCATGGTGTTTGAGAGAAGGGAAAGAATTCCCCTCGATGAAGATCAAAACAATATGCTCTCTACTCCCAAGTCCCAACAAAATATCTGCAACTAGTGAAAGTTGAAATGCTAATTTCTACAGCACATTTTTTGTTCTGCAAGGTGTTATTAAAAAATAAACATGTATACACACTAGGACCGACCTTAAGTTTTGTTTTATGCCCTAAATGAAATAAAAAAATACTCTTCATTTGAATATTACTTATATATTGCTCAGTTTCCAAAAGTGTGAAACACAAAAAATTAAATAAGTAATTGCTAAAAATATGATTAAACGTACATTATATTTGTATGAGAGTTTAAGTTATCTTTATAGACTATTACATATTAAAAAAAATAAATTAATAATAATAATACATCACAAAAATTTATACTATAGAGGTGGAGATTCACTATTTGGTTATGAATTTTCAACGAAATAAATAGGTCACAATCTAAAAAATAGAAAGAAAATTAAATAAATTAGAAATAAAGGGAAAAAAAGAAGAGAAAGTTAGAAGTAAACTTTATTTTTAATTTTACATTAACAAAGTTACTACAAAAAAAAATTAATAATATATCATATTTTCTTCCTTATATTTAATATTATTGATCATTTTTCTAAAGTTAGATATTTTTGTTGACTAGTGAAAAATAATTATTAATTATTTTTTTTTATAATTATTGACAATTAATTTATTTTTTCTAACACACTTTTATATAATTTTTATTTTTATACTAGATAACATTTTTTTTTTGGTGTCTCTCCAATAATAATAGGACCATAACATAAGTGATGGTTCCACCAACTTGTACTCAATGCCACCACTGTATATATATACACGCAAAAAGTAACAATGACAATATTTATAACAGAAGTTCATTCTTTTGTGATAAATTTCGGTTTCAGATTATCATTAGAACACACATTAATTTTATCATCAATATAGCTATAGCCATAGACAAAGCTCCAATAAATTGTGCAGCGATGACCTGAAGAAAAGTTTCTGCAGCTTTAATACCTATAAGACAACTGATAACGATAAAAACAGAATATGATTGTATCTAAACTCTTCCATTTCTGTAAAAGAACAGGAAGAAATATGAAGAAAAACATAAGTTCTCCCCTTTCTATAATTTGCGGGTAAATAGAGTAACTATATAATTGATAAAGAATTTCAAACATAAGTTTCAGATTGTATATATTAGTGGTTTGGTACACTAATAAAAATGTGATATATTTGTGTTGTAATAAGGGAAAATTCTGATCCCTTTGGGGATATCTAACTACATACTTTATGAGTAAGGAATAACACCATCAATTGGGATAAGATTGATTTAATTTGATTTGTGTTTAAAATCATCTTAGCTGCTTAAACTGTATCGATTTCGTACAAGAAATAGCAAAATTAACTTGTATGCATAAGATTTCTGCAAAGGTTAACATATAATAGATATGCTCTCGTGAATTTTTAAGAGGTTGCAGTAGAGTGGATACCAAAATAATGGATACGTTAATAATCATTTGATCATTAATAGAGTGCAAATAAACTTCATATATAATATGAGCAACCAATGCAACATAAATCAGATGGCACCTGCTTCGGTGCAAGTCTAGCTCAAACAATTATGACAAAAGCCTAATAATGATGCAACTTTACTTGTCTTGATTTTCTGTGGTGCAACAATTTGGAATTTTAGTTCCACATCTTTCTTACTATTTTTCCGCTTAGATTCAAGTATATCATTATAACACTATTTTCCAAACGTGCACCTCATAGCAGGGATCAGTCCCACATCGACCACATTCTTCAATAAATCGTTTTTTATAAGACTCTGGCATGTGCATTAGATCGCCGAGCTTGGTAACTCTAGCTTGTAACTCAAGTGGGGGCATCAAATTGATGGGACATGACTTGTGCTATGCTCGGTTGGGCTGGTCGCTGCATAACGCAGGCCTGCCCGCTCCAAGTAAGGAGTTGAGCAATGGGGCTTGAGCGAAGGCTCGGGTCTCCTTGTTCCTAAAGTGAAGGGCACAGCGTGAGGCTGGTTTCACAGAGCAGTGATCACCTTCCTCTCCTCACAGTGGAGGGATTACAGGTTGCTGCACTACTAGTCCACCGTAACCGGGTGTGCCAAGCTCCTGAACCATCATTTTTTTTTTGTTTCTTACAGAATTTGTCATATTGTACATAAAATAAGTTGAGTTTTGTTTTATTGCATAATTCTGGTATCTTTGAAGATATGGCAAAATGTTGGATGTAGGGTACCCTTGACAAGAATTGCAACATAATTACAAATTGGATTAACTTGGAAGTTTTGGAACATTGGTCTTGGAAAGGGCTTAAAGCATGCATCAAGTTTTTCTCCCTTTCTTGTTTAGGGGGGAAAAGTTCATCCAATTGAGGTTTTAAAAAAATTGACATAAACTAAAGTTTTGTAAATTTTAAAAAAATTATATAAGAATGTAATGATTTATAAAAAAAATATTATAAAAATAAAAAAATTATTTAATTTTTGAAACATTATTTTTAATGGATGAATTATCCATCATGAAAAAATTATTAATATTTTTTTTTTTTACTTAAAATAGATTGATTAGATTGAATTTTTATAGAAATTATTAATAGATCTAAATAAATTAATAACTATTTTTATCCAACCTATTACGATTTATCTAAAATATTATCCCTCCTTTTCTCCATTTACCTGATTTCCATAGTTGTTGAAACAACCAAACTAACATAAACAAAAAAAAAATAAAAATAAAAATATATGGCAGTACAAAAATATACAGAACCAAAAGAAAACTAAATTGTATAGAAAGGACCATCAGGATGTCCTCTAAGGTGACTAATATTAATTATTAATGCTAAAATCAATGATTAATATTTTTATACAGACATACATAATTTGTAATATATTTGCATATAATAATCCTCAGTTGATTTTTTATTTTTATTTTTTATCAACTGCCGTTAAAAAGAGTGGAATTCCAAAAGAAATTGGGATTTAAGACATGCCTGATTAGGTCATACATCAAATTCAGAATTCTAAGTTGAACAGTCATAAAGACAAATATAATTTTTCTGGTACATATGGAAAAACCAACACAAAGTACCCATATAACAAAATAATTCCATTGGTCAATAAGAAGATCAAGTGAAGAAGACTAGTTTGACCAGCAAAATGGAGGGCTCATACAGGGTTCGTTGTTCTCAATGTATTGTTGATGGATGCTTCATCTAGGTTCAAAGGAATATATACAGTCCTCATCCACTTGTCTGCAAGTCCTTTTTCTTATGAGTAAAGAAACTATTTAGATATAAATTTAAAAGTATTTTGAAGAACCTTTTTATTAAAAATAAAAAGGTTTTATACTATAAAAGTTCTCAAGAATATCTGTGAGATAGTATTCAAACAAAGTCTACGTGATTAAATCTAAAAAAATAAAAATAAAAATACAACTCTGATGAACAACTCATCAAAATACACATGTTACTTGTTTTTCACCAATAAAAATTCTAAGAAAACAATGTAACCCAAAAGGTAGATTATCTGAGAACAATTCCTTCTACAAATTCATGGCTGAACTCAGTTTTGCTCTTTTAGAGCCTTCATTAGGAATTTTGGATCACAAAACTATTTCCCAATCCAACAATCCCACCCCTCTCTAAGGCCAGGGATGAACCCTTCCACCCACCAAAGTATCTGTTTAGTTGGCCTTTTGCTTCCCCCAACACTGTAGGAAAATTTAGTAATTGTGCAAACCATTTCTTATTATATGATTCTCAGGAAAATATTAATTAAACATGCCAAGAAACAGATTGTAAAAGATTAATTTATATTAAAATCAATTTCTTTTTATCCCTTTTGACATATGGCACAACCAATTAGCCATTCTTCTGCATTTCTATTGTTTAATAAAAAATTCTTAAAAATCTTCTAAACAATAAACAAACTGGCCGAGATCAGTTTGAATCTACAACGTCAAATCATAGATTACATTGAATAGACATAGAGCAAGCTGTAACTACTCAAATTAGCATTAAGGTCTAAATTGTGCACATGCATAAGGAATTGATATGAATATGTTCGGTCCAAGAAATTATGTATACTTATTTGTGTGAGTAGATTAAATGATTTGATCTTACCAAGTTAATTTGAGTGTGTACGAAGACTTTTCAAAATATTTGAGTAGTTTAAGTGATTTGACACTATCAAATTAATTTGATTGTTTTCACGTCTTCTGTGTTTATTAGATCGACAACTAAATTGGGATATTAATTCCTATTTTTTTATTTTTCGGGTGTCATCACTTAAACTAAAAAAATTTGATTCCATTGTTAGAACTAATATGGTTGGGTATGGATGTACCGCGACCTTAACATGTATTACCAAATTACTTGTAGGATTAATCTATTAATTATCCTCGATGTACTTACAATCTTTTTAATAATTAGTTAAACGTTATAATCCTTAACTTTATATGTTACTCTAACATCAATTAAGGACTTAGAGAAGACTAAACAAATCTATTCTAAGAGTTTCATACCCAATCAAGGAGGGTTTTCAACCAATGGCCTCCCAAAGTGCAATACCATTATCTACACCATGAATATTCAACTTTCAAAAACATCCTCTCCTTTAGTCCTAAGTCAATCAATATGCTTTAATACCTATAACATTCTCAACAATAATACCTCAACATACATTATCTATATGCATTACCCTAGGTCAATACATATAGAGATCTAACAACACCATCAAGTACAACATACCAATGCTTATCAATAATTTCAATCATACAACATCTACATATATTATCCAAAATCAATATACATAAAGCTATCATTATCATTTAAGACACAACATGCAATAGATTTAATTAACAATTTTATTCATGTTCACCATTAATGAAGGAAATTGATTCCGTGTGCATTGCATTACAAATCAGAGTAATATATACAAGATACAAGCGCCAAGATAGGCTATAAAATAGCTAACTAATGGCTGAAATTATGGTAACAAATATTGACTAGCTAAATAAAGATATATACAAGTAATAAGAGAATATATGCTAAATATATTCTAACACACCCCCTCAGTCGAAGCGGGAGGCTCTCGTATGCTTAGACTGTCCCTGAAATCATTAAATAGAACGCGCGGAAGCCCTTTTGTGAAAATATCAGCAATTTGGTAACGGGACGGCACATGAAGCACACGGACTTCGCCACGAGCCACTTTCTCACGAACGAAGTGAATATCCATCTCAATGTGTTTGGTGCGTTGATGTTGAACAGGATTGCCGGATAAGTATATCGCACTCACATTGTCACAGTAAACTAGAGTAGCCTTTTGAATGGGACAATGCAACTCTAGAAGCAGGTTTCTGATCCA
Organism: Cajanus cajan; assembly: GCF_000230855.2. NCBI lineage: Eukaryota > Viridiplantae > Streptophyta > Magnoliopsida > Fabales > Fabaceae > Cajanus > Cajanus cajan. Next base: position 75,720,625 of record NC_138517.1, read on the forward strand.
GCAAGAATCAGAAACAACATTAGCCACACCCCTGTATTCCGCCTCGGCACTACTGCGGGAGAGAGTATGCTGCCGTTTGGAAGACCAAGATATCAGATTATCCCCGAGGAAAACACAATACCCAGAAGTGGAACGACGGGTGTCAGGACACCCACCCCAATCAGCATCTGTATAAGAGATTAGTCTATCAATGGTGGATTTGTACAAATGCAAACCATGGGATAAAGTACCCTGAAGGTAGCGTATGATACGCTTGAGAGCACGCATATGCTCATTTGTCGGAGCATGCATATGAAGACAAATCTGCTGCACGGCATAAGATATATCAGGCCGAGTGAAAGTAAGATATTGAAGAGCCCCTGCAAGACTGCGATATTTGGTTGGATCATTAAAAGGAGCATCGCCGATGGCACTAAGCTTGGACTTAGTGTCAACGGGAGTAGGACATGAACTGCAGTTAGACATGCCGGCACGTTCAATAATTTTTGCAGCATATTGTTTCTGAGATAAAAAAAGACCATGGGCATGACGAGTAACAGTAATACCCAGAAAGAAACTCAGAGGGCCTAAGTCCTTCATAGCAAACTCAGAACCCAAAAGAGTCATAAAATACTTACGAAGACGATCAGATGAAGCCGTAAGTATTATGTCATCCACATACAACAGAATATAAGCAGTGTCAGAACCATTCTTGTAAATAAATAAAGAGTGATCTGACTTACTGTGAGAGAACCCAATGGTAGCAACAAAATCAGCAAATCGTTGATACCAAGCGCGAGGAGCCTGTTTCAAACCATATAAAGATTTCTTTAAGAGGCAAACATGATTTGGATGATCTTTGTCTCGAAAACCCATGGGCTGATGCATATAAACTGTTTCATTAAGATGACCATGTAAAAAGGCATTCTTGACATCCATTTGATGGATAGGCCAAGATTTAGAGACAGCAATACTGAGAACTGCTCTTATGGTAGCAGGTTTAACCACGGGGCTAAACGTCTCATCACAATCAACACCTTGCTCCTGTGTTTTTCCATCTCCTACAAGACGAGCCTTATAACGCTCAAAAGAACCATCAGATTTATATTTATGGCGCAAAATCCACATAGAACGAATAACATTCACATCCGGTGGCCTAGGCACTAATACCCAAGTCTTATTATCAATTAAAGCAGTAAATTCATCTAACATTGCACGATTCCAATTTGGGTCACGGAGTGCACTAACGGGATTTTTTGGAATAGGAGAAATGTCCTTAGTGGTGGTCGCGTGACAATTGGTAGAGTACTTAGGATTTGGCTTATGAATGCCACTCATAGAACGAGTTGTCATGCGGTGGAGCATGGGGTTATTGGGCCTAGGAGAGGAGTGTGGTGCTGACATGGATGTAGGTGATGAGTTTGGGTCAGGGACTGGGCCACGTGAGGTGGGCGAGGCCAAGATAGGAGAAGAAGTTGGAGGGGGCTGCTGCAGCGTCGGTGCTACATGAGGAGTGGGCCGAGACTGAGTAGCATGAGAAGTGGGGGTTGCTGAGCCCGTGTGAGACTGCGGCCCATTGTGAGGAATAGGTGGAGAGTTGGGTCGTTGGGTTGGGTCAGGCTGTGGATTTGGCTGTGGTGCTAAATTCTGAGAAATAACATGCATGATTGATGGATCAATATTATCACTCAGAAAATCATAATTTGTAGGAGTGGTTTTGTGGAATTTTGAAAACGGAAATTCGGTTTCAACAAAACGCACATGACAACAAATTATTATTTTTCCACTAGACATATCATAGCATTTTGAGCCACGATGGTTTGGAGCCGGACCAAGATAGGCACAAGGGGAAGACCGTTCCTGTAATTTGTTTATAGTAGTGGAGGGAAACAATGGAAAACATAAACAACCAAAAACACGCAAATCCGAGTAAGAAGGGTTACTTTGATAAAGGATTTGTGTGGGTGATAAATAATCTAAGACCTTAGAAGGAAGGATATTAAGAAGATATGTCGCCATAGATAGAGCATGATGCCAAAAGGACGGTGGCATAGAAGCATGAGCTAGAATGGTCCGAATGATATTATTGATGGATTTTATGTGTCTTTCGGCTTTACCATTTTGGGACGATGTGTGAGGACAAGAAAGACGAAAGACTAAGCCATGATGATCAAAGAACTGCGCAAGAGTGCCATTAATATATTCCGTGCCATTGTCACATTGAAAAGATTTTATATTACGTTCAAATTGAGTTCTGACTAAAGCATGGAAAGATATGAATAATTGTTTTACCTGTGATTTTTTTGCAATAGGAAAAGTCCAAAGAAATTTGTTATAGTCATCAAGAAAAAGAACATAATAACGGTGCCCGGAAGAGCTGGCAATGGGAGAAGTCCAAAGATCACTATGAATAATATCAAACGGTAGAAAAGTGTATGAGAAAGAATCATAAAAAGGAAGTTTAGCATGTTTTCCAAGAGGACAAGATGAGCAAAAAGTCTTACAAGCCTTATTACATTCAATAAATTTAGTACTACGAAGAGAATTGATAATAGTATCGCCAGGATGACCTAAGCGATTATGCCAAATATCATGAGACATAGTAGTAAAAGCTGAATGTTTGGGTGCTGTGGCTTGAGAATTTGAGAAGAGTGGATATAAGTCCCCAACACTGTCACATCTCATTAGTCTGGTCCCCGTCTGTAAATCATTGACCGAAAAACCAAAAGGGTCAAAAGAAATAGAAACCATATTGTCAGTGGTAAATTTACGAACAGAGATCAGATTTTTAATGAGTTTGGGAGCATGTAACACACTTTGAAGAACAAAGGGAGGATGAGGTGGGGGTAAATTAGTGCTACCGTGACCGACAACCGGAATTAAATGACCACTACCAACAACAATGTTTTGATGTTTAGTGCTTGAATTGAAATAAGACGAGAGAATACCTGCATCCGCCGTCATGTGAGATGTCGCGCCGGTATCCATGTAGTAGTTTCCATCAGGTTGAGAGAAAGATAGAGCATGCATAGCGGCCTCAATATCAGTTGGAGTGTAACTAGCAGTAGATGGAGTCATGACATTGAAGGCTTGAGGTTTGGGCCCAAGCACGCCAGGCCCAGTAGGTGGTCGTTGGGCCGTGTAATTTGGTCGTGGCTGCCAAGAATAGGCAGGGAAAGGACATGGTGGAATGGTCCACCCTCCCCAATTTGGCTGCCACTGTGGCCATTGAGACTGAGCTTGAGGACGTGGCTGCCACTGACTGGACTGACCACTATTGGCCCCACCTTGCTGACCGGACGTTTTGCCGTTCCCCTTATTTTTGTTGTTGTTGCGCCCTTTGTTGTTACTGTTGTTGCGTTTAGGAGCAGAGGAGGAGTCATTGCTAGTTGCTGCAACCATGGCTGTGCCACCGCGGGTCCCGGATTCACGTGCGACACGTGCTTTGATGGTGCGCTCTGCCATTTTCAACCGTGATCGACAGCTTTCGAATGAAGGTAGGGGCTCTTGATTTTGGATGAAATCAACCGTACCACTGTAGGCCTCTGGCAAGGAACCTGTGAGACGTAACACGAGCCGCCCATTTGACACCGGGGCATCAACATCCACAAGCCGGTCTGCAAGAGATTGAAGGTAATTGCAGTAGGTGTCGATGGTATGGTGTTCCTCGAAAACGGCACCGGTGAAGTCTTCTTCGAGGAGGGTTGCTCGCGAAGCTTTATTGTCCTGAAATAAAGCTTCGAGCCGTTTCCATGCTCCCTCGGCTGTGTCATTGCGTCGTAGGATAGCAAGGAGAAGGTCAGAGGAAATGGTGCCATATATCCACTGGAGAATCGCAGCGTCAAGACGTTTCCACATGGCAGGATCGGCTGTTTTTGCAGCAAGGTATGCTGCTCTGGCAGGTTCCTCTGTGGGTGGGACAATATGATCGTAGAGATCGTGAACCCGAGTAAGGTTGGTAAACAAAGCAGCCCATGAGTGATACAGAGCCTGCTCGTTATCTAATGTGACAGGAACAAGAGATTTCACATTGGTGATAGTGAGGGCAGGGTGAAATTTGGCGCTTTCTGCCATGTTTGAGAGTGAGAAGAAGAATGGGGGAAGAAGAAAAAGATGAACGGCTAGGGTTCAAGAGATAGGATTGAAACTGTCTGTGATACCATGAAGGAAATTGATTCCGTGTGCATTGCATTACAAATCAGAGTAATATATACAAGATACAAGCGCCAAGATAGGCTATAAAATAGCTAACTAATGGCTGAAATTATGGTAACAAATATTGACTAGCTAAATAAAGATATATACAAGTAATAAGAGAATATATGCTAAATATATTCTAACAATTAAAAACACCAAACGACAATAAAATACAAAACAACCTGTGCTAGGCACAACATACCTTGGCCTGATGCCATTTAGGCAGGAAGCTTTACCTTGTCCATGCTCGACACCACTTAACCCGCACCTGGCTTGGTTGAGATAGGGAATCATTGGGACCTCACGCTTGGCGCGACAAATCCCACACCCAGTCTCGCACCAACTCGAGACGATTATCTCTTCTCCCAATCTTAGACCAACCTAAGACGATTCTCTCTCCTTATATTTGGTGTCACCGATCCTATGCTTAGCGTGAGTTAGACAAAGTGTCCATGATTGAACTTCGCTTGACATCACGAAGACGCACCCAACACGATGTGAGTTTTGCACTTGTATAGATCACAAATTTGCCCCAAAGTACCTAAAAAAATAGAGAATCCTAAGCATGCAATACTATAAACCACTTGTTAGAATATATGATAATATATTCTGATTTATTATAATATCTGTTAAGCGTATATTTAGTTCCTTATTTATAGTTAATTTGTTTCCTAATTCTAGTTGAATTATACTTTGTATAATGTGTATATAATTAGATGATTCTAATGGAATGGATCAAGGAATTATTCTCTTCCATGGTATCAGATTTCCTAGGGAAAGATCCTTCACCTTTTCTCTGACTTCCGCTCACAGCCCTAGCGTCGTTCCGCCCCTGCCTCTTTGTCTTCTTCATCATCCTATCAACCTCTATGTCTGACTCAAAATCTTCCTTTCACCCTGCTCTTGCTGTATCCAACATCAGGAACCACGTTCCCATCACTCTTGAGATGGAAAACATGCAATACACAACATGGGCGAAACTCTTCAAAATTCACGCACGATCCCATAAAGTAATTGATCATATTATTCCTCCAACGAAAGGCAAGGAGAAAATTCCTCAGATAGAGGAGGAGAAAGAACTATGGTCGACCCTTGAAGCTACTGTTCTTCAGTGGATTTACGCCACTATTTCTCATGATCTTTTACATACCATTCTTGAACCTGACACCACGGCAATGGAGGCTTGGAATAGATTGTGTGACATATTCCAAGATAACAAACACTCTCGTGCCGTCACCCTTGAGTATGACTTCACTCACACAGACATGATAGATTTTTCAAATGTCTTTGCATATTGTCAACATCTCAAATCTCTGTCGGATCAACTCAAGAATTTCGGCTTTCCCGTCGACAACAACAGACTTGTTCTTCAACTAGTCTCTGGTCTAACCGAGCCCTACAACGGTGTGGCCACCCTTATTCGCCAAAGTGACCCCTTGCCCCAATTTTATCAAGCCCGTTCGATGCTCACTCTTGAAGAGGCCGGCCTTGCCAAAAAGGCAGCACAGAACTCGTCATCCGCCATGATTGCTTGTGACTCGGATGACTCTCCTGATGTTTCTGATTATCCCTCTTCGAACTGCAATAATGGTGGGAAGAGGAGCCAAAATCGCAATAATAATGAGGGAAAAATCGTCGCAACAATGGTGGTCGTGGCGGCGGAAAGGGCAGCACTAGTCGTGGGGGTACGACTGGAGGCCACGATAGCCGCGGTGGTGGACAGTAGCAAGCCAATCAGCAAGCTCTAGCCAATGTCCCATGGCCTGGCAGAAAAATGTGGCCTTGGTAGTAGATGGCTTCGTGGGCTACACCTCCTTGTCCGTACCCTACTAATTCATGGGTCAGGCCCAAATTTGGACAGCAACAGCGTCAACAGCCTAGTGTACTTGGGCCTAGACCTCCGCAAGCCTACACCGCAGCACCAACTCCAACAGACATAGAGGTCGCAATGCATACTCTTGGCATCAGTCCTCCGGATGCAAATTGGTACATGGACACTGGTGCTACTTCTCACATGACATCCGCACAAGGTAACCTCACGTCTTATTTTAATATGAGCAACAAACATGGTATAATTGTTGGTAACGGTTATTCAATTCCAATTCATGGCTATGGTCACACCAAATTGTCTTCCCTGTGTCCTCCCTTAACATTAAACAATGTCCTTCATGCTCCTCAACTTGTTAAAAACTTGGTGTCAGTTAGAAAGTTTACAACTGATAACTTTGTTTCTGTTGAATTTGATCCCTTTGGATTTTCTGTAAAGGATTTTCAGACGGGGAGGCCGGTAATGAGGTGTGAGAGTCAAGGCGAGCTTTATCCCATCACCAAGCCTACAAATCCATATACATTTACTACCGTAGCACCTTCTCTTTGGCATGATCGTTTGGGTGACCCGGGAGTACCTGTTTTGAACTCCCTTAGGAAGAATAAATTGATTAAATGTAATCAAATTAAGGATTCTCTTATTTGCCATTCATGTCCTCTTGGAAAACATGTTAAGTTGTCATTTTATGCTTCAAATTCTTGCACTATTATGCCATTTGATATTATTCATAGTGATCTTTGGACGTCACCTATTTTGAGTTCATCGGGTCATAGATATTATGTCTTGTTTGTGGATGATTATTCTAAATTTTTGTGGACATTTTCTTTATCGCAAAAATCACAAACTTATTCCACATTTTTGAATTTCAAATACCTCATCCGAACTCAATTTGAACGAGACATATAAAAAATATACAGTGTGATAATGGCATAGAATTTGATAATGGCATAGAATTTGATAATGGGCCTTTTTGGGAATTTTGTAAAGCTAATGGTATTTCTTTTCGTTTTTCATGTCCTCATACATCCCCTCAAAATGGGAAAACTGAAAGATAAATTCATACAATCAACAAAATTGTTCGTATCTTATTGGCCCATGCTTCTCTTCCCCTTTCTTTTTGGCATCACGCTTTGCAAATGGCAACATACCTTCTCAATATTCTTCCTCACAAGTTATTAAACTATCAATCTCCTCTCCGAATCCTTTATCAAAAGGACCCATCTTATTCTCATCTTCGGGTGTTTGAGTGTTTATGTTATCCTCTCATTCCTTCTACAACCATAAACAAACTTCAACCTCGGTCTACTTCTTGTGTTTTTTTTTGGGTATCCTCTGAATCATTGTGGGTACAAATGCTTTGATTTATCATCTAAAAAAATCATCACTAGCCGTCACGTAATTTTTGATGAGACGCAATTTCCCTTTGCACAGTTACATACTCCTCAAAATCACACTTATGAATTTTTAGATGATGGACCATCTCCCTATATGGTCTATCATTTCTCTACTCAAACAAGACCACAAGCTACTCCCTTACCCAACTCGCTAGAGCCCATTTCACCGGATCTAGCAACTGACTTGCCCAACTAGTAACAAAGCCTTCCCATGCCGACTAGGCCAAGCCCCTCCACCCCACCTCCCCTCCTACCCATCTCTCTTCCTCGCCCAACTCCAAGCTCACATCTAAGCCCACCAAAAAGGCTTGTTACCAGAAGCCAACATGGGATTTATAAGCCTAAGAAGTCCTTCACTCTTCTTATTACCTCTGTGTCTAAGTCCTCACTACCTCGTAACCCTGTATCTGCTCTTCGTGACTTGAATTGAAAAAAGGCTATGGATGATGCATATGATGCTCTTATTAATAATAAGATGTGGGAGTTGGTGCCCCGTCCACCTAATGTTAATGTAATTCAGTCTATGTGGATTTTTTCTCATAAAGACAAATCTGATGGTTCTTTTGAGAGGCATAAAGCCCGTCTTGTAGGTGATGGTAAAATTCAACAGATTAGCGTGGATTGTGGTGAAACATTTAGTCTAGTGGTCAAACTAGCAACTATTCGCATAGTTCTCAGTTTGGCTCTTTCTAAAGCTTGGTCTATTCATCAACTTGACGTAAAAAAATGCATTCTTACATGGAGAACTCAAGGAAAATGTTTACATGCATCAACCCTTGGGGTTTCGGGATCCTGATCGACCTAATCATGTGTGTTAGCTAAAGAAATATCTTTATGGTCTTAAACAAGCCCCACGGCTTGATATAAGAGATTTGCTAACTATGTCCGTACTCTTGGGTTTTCTCACAATACTTTGGATCATTCTTTGTTCATTTATCGTCAAGGTAATTCTATGGCTCATTTATTGTTATATGTGGATGATATAATTTTGACTGCTTCTTTTGATGAGCTTCGTAAGTCTATCATATCCCTTCTTAGCTCGAAATTTGCTATGAAAGACTTGGGACATTTGAGCTATTTTCTAGGCATCAATGTCACTCGTCATGCAGGTGGTTTACTTTTATCTATAAAAAAATATGCTGTAGAGATCATTGACCGAGCTGGCATGTCATCGTGTAAGCCATCTCCTACTCCTGTTGATACCAAACCAAAGATCAGTGTTGCTACAAGCACACCTTTTGAGGATCCATCTCTTTATAGGAGTCTTGTAGGGGCTCTTCAGTACCTTACATTCACAAGACCCGACATTACTTATGTCGTGCAACAAGTATGCTTATTCATGCATGACCTAAGGGAGGCGCACATGTACGCTCTCAAACGCATTTTGCGTTACATTCAAGGTACTATGGATCTTGGTCTTCATCTATATCCATCTTCTACATCCACCCTTCTTTCTTATACTGATGTTGATTGGGGTGGGTGCCCAGATACAAGATGTTCTACGTCTGGTTATTGTGTTTTTCTAGGAGATAACTTAATCTCTTGGTCTGCCAAACGATAGCCTACCTTATCACGATCTAGTGCAGAGGCGAAATACTGAGGGGTTGCCAATGTGGTTTCTGAGTCATGTTGGTTAAGAAACTTACTTTTGGAGCTTCATTGTCCAATTCAAAAGGCTACATTGGTATATTGTGATAATGTTAGTGCCATATACCTTGTTGGAAATCCTGTTCAGCATCAACGCACTAAGCATATTGAAATGGATATACATTTTGTTCAAGAAAAGGTTGCTCGCGGCCAGGTTCGCGTGTTACATGTCCCCTCGCGTTATCAAATTGTAGATATTTTCACCAAGGGTTTTTCGCTGGTGTTATTTGAGGATTTTCGGGACAATCTTAGCATTCGGCGACCTCCCGCTTCGACTGCGGGGGTGTGTTAGAATATATGATAATATATTCTGATTTATTATAATATTTGTTAAGCGTACTGTGTATAATGTGTATATAAACAGATGATTCTAATGGAATGGATCAAGGAATTATTCTCTTTCACCACTCATATACATCATTTACAACCCATTTCACACTAAAATAGCCACATACAACCATAATTCAAGTAATTCACTAAAGTTCACATTCATGAACCCGACCACCTAAGTTCAACATTTTCATCAAATCATCCTAAAATCTATCAACATAAACACATTTTAATAGTAATCAGACAACATAAAAAACCAACAATAAACCATCCATAGCTTCTCTTACCTCCAAAACCACCTAGAGGAGAGAAGAGAAAAGAAGAATGGTGAAGAAATTCAAGCTCCCCCAAAGAACTTCGCATAAATCAATGACTTGATTCATGATTCACCGACCTAAATCAACAAAACACGATTAGATTAATGATTCTGGGAAAGGAATCATTCTTTCTAAAGAAGGTTTAGAAAAGAAGGAAACTCACAACTCATAAGGCTTCTCTTTAGTTTATCTCTCTAAGGCTTAATATGAACTTATGAAACTCAATTCTTAATTGAAACTTCATATGCTCTTTCCTTGCAAGGTCAACTAGATCTCTGGCTAAAGAACCTTCAAAAGTAATTACACTCTTGAGAATTCTTTAACTCTCATAATCATTCAACCACACCTTAAGACAACTAAACCCTCAATTATTGCTAAAAACACAATAATTAAAAAAATTTACCAGAATACTTCAAATGAGATATGAAAAATATTTAGAAAGATTTTTCTAATAAGATTATTTTCTTTCATTATAATCTATGAGATACATGAGTATGCATGAGCAGTGACGGATCCAAAAAATTTGTTAATTGGGGGCAATAAAATATTTTATGTCCTCTTTACTAAAAAAATTTAATATTTTTTTGAAAAATATATATGATAAAAATTTAAAATACCTTATTTTAATAAATTAAAATTATCTTATAAATAGAGTGATAATTTTTTCTTTTTCTCTTTATGTTTGATATTATATTTAAATGTCATTCTATAATATTTTGTGACTTATTTAATATTAGAGGAATAAAATGATAAAATTTAATAGGATAAAAATAATAAAATTATTAATTTGTTTTCTTTTAGTTTTATAAATTTCTACACTCATTTAAAACAAAAATATTTTATGAGTGCAATGTCTATTTTTTTTATAAGAATAAATGTCTTTATTTAAATATGTTTAAGTTAAAAAAAATTTGTGTGACAATTACTCTCATTCCTTTTAATGTGGATTGTCTCCTTCCAACATATAATATGCATATATATGATTAAATGGTTAAAAAATAAAATAAAATTGAAAAATAACATACATCAGTAAACTAAATTATGACACATTTAATGAGTAAAGAAGCAATAACACTTTTAGTCAAAAAAATATAGTATATTATAATAATAGTAATAAATAAAAAGGAATTTACTTATTTTAAAAGTAAATTTTGATAGACTTATTTCATTCAATAATTCATGTTTTACATTAAGTATTCAACCGTTCAATTAAAAGTCTTTAATGTATAGATCGAATTTATAAAATTTTAAAAAAATTAAAAATTATTTAATACCTTGTTTCATTAATTTAAATTGATGAATAATCATTAAAAAAAATATTTTATAAAACAATTAATATTAGATATAATAAGGTAATTAAAATATAATTAATAATATATATTTTATAAAATAATTAATATTTAATATAAAAAAGAAGATAAACAAAATTTTAGTGGGGGCAGTTGCCCCCACTACCGTATGCTTGCATCCATCATTGTGCATGAGTATGTTTTTAAAAATATGATTCTCTATTTAAAATTAAATTTATTGATTTATTTAACGTTGTTAATATAAAATAAGTTAACAAACTAGACTTTTAAAATGACAGACTAAACCTATAAAAAAAGTCTATAATATATATCAAATTTAAGTTTTAATTTCATTAAATAAATATAACCTATATATTTAAAGTCAAATCTTACCAATTCTCATCCTTATTTAAGATATAAGAGTAAACATAGAAAGAGTGAATAATACATAATCACAAATATAGAAAATATATTAATTTAGGATTTAAAAAAAAAATTATTATAAAAATGTCTCAAAGTATTCATTTTTTATTTTGAAAAGTCTCAAAATATTTTAACCTTTATATATAAGCTTTAACCCCAATTTGGTAGACGAGAATTAGGGGAAGGAACATAAAAAGCCATAGAATTGTGTAAAATTATACTGTACAATACTTTATTAGTAGAGATGATTTGATGGAATTTATGTAGAAATTTAGTGGACTCCTTGAAGAAAAAAAATCCTATCAAAGATGAGGGTGTTTTTGTGAATTTACTGTTTAAAACGTTATATTTATTCATCAATATATTATATATATTAGTCATATTCAATTATCTTCATGTATAATCCAATATAACTATATACATATAACACACTATATATATATATATATATATATATATATATATATTCATATTTTGATATATAATTTAAAACAAAATTAATTAATTTTAAATAATATAATTTAAAATTTAATAATAAATTACAAAATAAATACTTTACACATTTATTTAATACAAAATTGTTTAAATAAATTATTTTATAAAAATTAATTATATAAAATATAATTTTACAACTATAAATTCTACTTAATTCTTACTTATAAGGGTGTATTAGTTTAGGATTTCATAAGATTTTAAAAAAACTTTTTTTGATTAAAAAAGACCTTTGGTATTCAATCAGGATTTTATGTCACTTAAAAATAATTTAGTGGTAGTCAATCTGGATTTTCAAGATTTTTTTAAGAGTCTATTAAAATTCATTGGTATTCATTTGAGACTTTTTACAACTTAAAAACAATTCATTAGTATTAAAAAAATATAGGGATTTTAAAGGATTTTTGTATTAGAGAGATTTTGAAGGACTTTTTAGTGGTATCTATAAATATCAAATTTATAAAACAATCACATCCAAACCCATAAGATTTTGGAGGATTGTTTGAAGTGACTTTTCATCTCTCTTTTTTTCTATGTTCATGTCTTCTCCATTTTTTTTCTCTTGCTAATAACATTGCACTATTGCTCATATATAATAATGTACTACTGTTCCCATTCTATCTCTATTTTTTTTCTCTTGTTTTATTTTTTTCTCCGTTCTCTTTAATTGACTTGCTTTATTTAGTTGAGATTGTTCCTCATTTATATAACACAGAAAACACTTGAAATTTCAACTTTTAAGTAGTAAGTTTTTTTAACATGCGTCAAGAAAAAGGAAAGGTAAAAGTTAAAATTGATATCATGATCTTTATAATCAACTGTAGATCTTCAAGACCTTATAATCAATTTGGATTTATTATATATATATATATATATATATATATATATATATATATATATAAAAGATGAATTTGAGTTAGGGTTTTTGTGAGTAAAATGAGATAAGAATGAATATTACTTAGGGGAAGAACCATCTCAGCACAAAAACTGCGATTTCTCTTCCTCTCTTGAAATTGTTACTGCTATCATTTCTCTTTTATGACTCAATGATTATTTTATTCTTTGTTTTACTATGATTTTTTATTTATTTTTTATATTGTGAAATTAGGATTTTTAATATTTTAGAAAAGAAAATTAAAATAAGACATTGCTGTATCTTAGAATTCAATACTAAAAATATTTCTTCACGAGTGAATAATTGAAAGCTATTAAAAAATTAAAAAAAAATTATTTTGTACCTGTAACAAATTTCATATTTTTTTTCTTCCTAGTTGATGTTTGTAAATTTATAAGATATTTTAAATGAATAAAAGTGTATGAAAGACAAACTTTCATTCAAATACCAATATAAAATGAAGGGACATATTTAGTTATAGAGAGTAGGGTAACTGTCCTACTATTTTTTTAATCATTTATAAATTTATAAACAAAATATTTTAAATCATAAATTATAAAAAAATTGAAATGTTGTTTAGAATAATTTTTAGCATGTGCAACACTGCATAACTTTCTTCATAAAGAATGTCATTCCGATGAATTTTCAATTGGAGTGGTGAATGAACCTTCATCTTTAACATCATCGGTTAATGAAAATCATAACTTTAAACCTATTATTAAAACCTAGGAACAAGAACGAAAAGATGCTAATGCTTGGAAGACTAGTATAAATATGGATATGTGAGTGAATATTATTTAGAAAGACATAATATTACGAAGAATTATTATTATTATTATTTATCCAGATATTGTTATTTTTATTATTATTTTTATCTTTGACTCTTTTTAAATTTGAATGTATAAAGAAAAAAATCTTGAACTATTATCGTATGTCAAAAATCTATGAAATTTGCAAAGTTCACAAAGTTCCGTAGAATCCATTAAAATCCTAACTTAAAAGTCTCGTAAAATCCATTAAAATCCTGATTAAAAGTCTTGTAAAGTCCTACAAAATCATAAAAATCTTACAAAATTTTTTAAAATCCACAAGACTTTCTTTTAAAAAAAAGTCATTTAAAATCCTAATCCACTACGCCCTTCAATAAATTATAAATTCTATTTTATTCTATTATATTTGTTACCAACCTACTTTTTTATATAATCAATTCTCACGATTCTTTTTCTATTACATTCGTTGTTCTCTATCTGCCATAGGTTAATCGTGTATAGTTCTGGTGTAAAAGAAAAACACATACAGTTGTGAACCAAAACCAAAACCAAAAGGGTTCCAGAGAGTGGCGCCGGAAACTTATTTGGCCGCATAAAATCGTTGACTATTTCTCACTCACTCTCGTGTTTCGTTTTCTCCGATTCCGCAGCGACGCATAGATGCCAGAAGCACGAGGTGAATCAATTTCTTCCAATCTCATTTATCTTTATCCCAATGCATAATTAATAATCCATAGTAATGTACTAACGCTGTTTTTGCTTCAGAGCTTCCAGGGTTTTATTATGACCCTGAGAAGAACAGGTATTTCCCCATCAAAGGCCCTATTCCTGGTTCTTCTTCTAAGCCCAAGACACCCCAAGCCCCTTCCAAACAGGTATATATAAAGGGAGTATTTAATGTAGTGGCATGCTGAGGTTAAATGTAACGCAGGTTCTTGAAAATTGAACTTAAAAATTTGACTGATTTTAGGTGCAGGAAAGTGGTGGGAGTTGTTGTAGGAAGCTTAGAAACAGAACTTCTAAGCTGCTTCAGGCTAGGGAGTTGGATGGTCACCGTGTCATTGCCTCTCACAATTGCAAGCGTAATATTGCTGAGGAATTCCGGAAAATACACGCAGCTAAACCTGTTGTACGTGCTGCTTTTGTTTCTTTTGCTATGCTGTTTTGTGTGTTGAGTCTAATTTATGGTTGAATTTGCAGGTCTGGAAATTTCGGGGAGCTGATAAGATAGGTATCAGCGCTATGGAACACTTGCGTGTTGATGTGCAGACGCGGCATGGGCAATCTGAAACTGATGTTTTGTTGACGGGCAACATAAATGGATCACTGAGGTAACTTATTGTGTGCTTGCTTGTATTCTGTAATGTTGTCGAGAGCATTTGGGAGAATCTCTAACCTTTGTTATTGTGATTGAATTGTGTCTTGTGTGAATTGTGAAATGAATGTAAACATGTCTTATAAGTTGTTTCTAACTATTTATGTAAGTTAAATTAAGCGAGTTCAAATTTGCCTTAGTTTATGATGTTATCAGAATGTATAAAGTGAAATAATATTGTTTTGCTAACCATTGCCCTTATAACAAAGTGTAAAGTTTTCAATGTAAAGTATAGCCTTTTAATCTTACTCAGCACAATGCTAGCAACACATTTTCTAACATACTATTATTGGTTAAAATTTATTGCAAAGCATGATCTTTTGTGGATCCTACTTCTTTTATAATGAGTTTCACTCGTGATTTAGTAATTTTCAATAAAATTTACCTATAATAGAATGTGTTGCCAGCGTTGCTCAGTGATCCTGCAAACCGACTGAATTACACTGGTTGCACTTGAACCTAACAGATGTTGATCTTGGTTTTATGCTTGTTAACATTGATGTATAATGTTGATTACTATTTACTAGTTGCTGTTTGTGAAGTTTGGTATTTGCAGTTTTTCTGAAGTTGGAAAGGTTGGACAATATTTTGATGGTGGGGCACAATGGATGGCAGATTGTGTGAAGAATTATGATAAGGGGAAAACAGTCGAGCAGGATGAGTTGCTTGGGCCAGTTTTCAGACCTAATCGAGCTGCATTACTTATGCCCTCCAGGATATCTTGTATAAGATTGGGTCCGAATTGCTCTTCTCATGCTGTGAATGGCAGTCCTATTGTTGGACATGCATTGTATCCTTTTGAAATTTTTGGTTCTTTTTGTTATTTCTCTGTAAGCACTGTATGTATATATGTATATTGTCAAATTTATAACATTTAGTCATATCATGTAACTTTTAATCTTGATCTTCCACAGCTATATGTTAAATCCTCTCTATCATCCGTAATGGAACAATATATTCCATCTTTTTAGGATAAAATTGATCTTGAAGTGAAAGATCTTAACATGATAATAGATTTACTACTTTGGGATCAGAGACATCAGGTGGATCAGTTTATACAATTGGTTTTGTTGAACCATTAGACCTTGGAGCAGGTATACTGAACACATGGAGCAGACTAGAGGAAATTGCTTCTTTCAGGTGTACCCTTTGGACAGCAGAATACGATTATAATAGACATCAGGCTGTAATCGGCAAGTTACATATTGCTCTCCTCTGTCTCTCTGTCTCTCTCACACACATGTCAAGATGCATGTGCTTATGTCAAATAATGTCAAACTTAGATACAGCCACATGACATTTTGTGGGGAATTTGTACTTAACTGTTAGCATTGATTCATGGCCTCTCTGATTTGTTATGCTTCACATTCCCTCATTAGCACTTCCCTATATAGATTCCAACCAAGTTGGGTTTTGATTATTACCAATAGCTATAGGTTGCAAGGGATAAATAATTTTGGGCATAACATGCACCCAAACTTTTGTCAACAGTTCAATAAGAATTATGGATTGTTGAGATACTATGCTTGCTTCTGTTCACTGTGGATTTATTATATTTTGGTATTTTATCCCATTCTTGTAGAAAATACTATTCCTAATCCATTAAATCTCTTTACTGTTGGATTTTTAGCTTATAAAATTTAGTTTCATGGAATAATCTAGTGTAGCCTGTGCCTGTATCAGTATGACTGTGAATGATCTGTTTTGTTTTGCTTCTGTCTGGTGTGCATTTTGCTTCCATTTTTTTTTATTTGATTAAGATACTGAAACATGTGCCATGGTAAATGGTTTTTTAAGTCTTGGTAGTTCATGAGCATGACGGTTGTGATTTATTCCCTCTTAAATAAGAAATATCTGAACAAAGTTTTATACATTACAATTTCCCTCCTTGTAATTTCATATCTAATCTTTTGCATGATATTTATCTGTCTACTTTGATATTAGGTACAAATATGGGAGGTGCTTCAGTGAATCTGGAAACTGGGATTACATCATGGTTTTTACATTGTAAAAGTGATGTTTTTGCACAACAAATTGTTAATTCGGTAAGTTATCCCCTTTTATTTTAAAATATTGTAACTAATTCACAATTAAATACTGCCCTAGACATTTTCTTAAAATCAAATAAATCATTAAATTGCAAAAAAGTGAAGATCTAGTATTCAGCCTTGTATTCTTGTTTAGTTCTGACTATGTGAATCAGATTTGCACCATTATTTCTGCAAATAATATTCAATCTCCCTTTATCTTTGGTGCCAACATAACAACTAGTATCAAATGAAGGGGTTTACCATCCTTTGAGAATTCATGGGAGACCATAGAGTCCATCCAGAGATATTTTTTCTCTTTTCCCCTTGAGGATAAGGTGGCTTTGTTATTTATTTATTTTTTTTTTGTGGGAAGGGGGGGTAGGGAGGGAGGTGTATTGATAGTTTCCCATTAGTTAGAAGGGTATATATTAGCAAACTAGAAAGGAAAGCATTAGTCAAGAGAATCAGTTTGATTCTGTTGTGGGAATAATGATTGTAACATCTGTCAGTAATAGCACTGATGGGAGTTAGTTGGAACAATGTGAGTTGCTTGGAAACATGCCCGACACTGCGACATTTCAAACAACAGAAGTGTCTGTGCTTCACAGGTTGAGAGTTTTATGACACTGATGTTCTTGTTTATTTGTTTGTTTGCTTGTGTTCTTTTCTAATTTCTTTGTTCTGGAAAAAATCTTATCATCTGATTTAATCTCATTACTTCTTTCCTGTCTTCAATAAAGCTTCTTCTTTTATGTAAAATGAAGTGTGATATTTGTTGATTTCTGTCATTGTTTAGTTTTCATTTTTTTCCCTACAAAACCACCATGACATAATTGATATTGCAGGGAAATGTGATTTTATGTGGGCTCAGAAATGGGGCAATTGTCACTGTAGATTTTCGTGAGAAAAGAGAAAGGCTTTCTGGTAGACTTATTACCCATCGGATACCTTATACATCTTCAGATAAGAAAGTTGGAGGTTCTAATAAAGAATGGTTCAAGGTATTTTCCTCGTTTTGGAAATTAGAATTTAGGAGAGTTTAGAGAGAGAAGATTTCAACAAACAAGCAAAATATAGCATAATAAAATATTGTAGAGATTCAGAATATATACACCACTGTAAACCTTGATTTTAAAATGACAGGGAAAAACTGTAAGAAAATCTGTTCAAGCCCCTGTATAAATTTCTGATTTGATGAAACTCATTTTTTTCTTGTGCTATGGTCGCAGTCTGTTCTTCACTGGCTGATGATTCACTTTATGATTGTCATTACACTAGTAACTTTATCTATTGTTGACATGCATATGCTTCACCCTTATGCAGCTCAAAGGAGACATAAATCCTTCTCATACGATTAGGATGCCTTCATCAATATCCTCGTTAGTCATCCTTTTCCCTGCCAGTTGTCTACTTGACTTATCTTCATTTGAATATCATTGTTTTTGAGTTACTATTTTCTGTAATTTATTTTGTGGTTCCACTCTAGTTTGGTGTCACTTCAGGATGAGCAATACTTCTTGGCAAGCTCAATGGATGGATCGGTTAGTTTACTCTTCAGGAAAATTGTTACCTATAACCTACATCATTTATGCCTGCTCTTACATGGCATAGAATTCCGAAATTCGCAGCCGCATCTCATGATTAGGCTCTTGCATAAATTTATTCCTTATATTTTAATTGAAAAGAAATTAGTTGTATTTATGTACACATGCTAAATGTAGCTGATCCTGTTTAATTGAATTATTTTTTCATGGAAGATTATCTTTACTTTATCCTCTAGGCTTTGCATCACCTAGATAAATATAGTGATTGATATAATGATCAATGAAGGCATTATATGTTAGCAGAACTCACAAGATAATGAAGGAAACTATTACCTAAATTCTCTTGGTAACCACCGTTTCTTGCAAACTGCATATCACGAGAGAATTTACTTAATAATCTGTTCTTTTGGTTTTTAGATGAGGCTTTATGATCATCGTCTACTCCAGAGGGGTGCTGTTCAATATTACGAAGGGCATGTGAATTCTCATACTCGTATACAGATGGGTGTTGATCCAACTGAGAGATTTGTTATGTCAGGTGGGTGTTTTCAATGAAGTTATTTTATTCAGCATCTTATAGTCTGAAAATTGTCTTTGTCATCTCAGGTGGAGAGGATTGCAAACTACGGTTATGGAGTATCAAGTCTGGTGAACTTCTTTTTGAGGACAAGTTCTCTGATTCAGTTCTCTCCGCTGTGTGCTATAAAACATGTAGAAATAGTGAGCACGATATGCTTTCAGCTTTGCTGCTATCAATTTTATAAATTCTATATTTTGGTTGTCCCCTGGTTGCTAATTTTAAGTGTATTATTTGGCCGTATAGGTTTCATAGCAGAAGAGGAAACCCAATACAAGCATGACTCTTCTATCGGTGCTTGGCTTGGATCACACGAAGGACTGTTTTATATGAACTGGTTATGACTGTGAAGGATCCTGCTGTATCTATAGAACGTGAACCTGCTGCTGATCTATCTTATGCTCACGTGACCAAGTCTGAATATCCTCAAAAGCACGTTTCTGATGAAATAGATGGACACAATACCTGATATAAACTTTGTGGGGTTATTAGTTTCCTTTGCTAACGCCCTATGGAAATGGAAATGGTAAAAGGGTCTTTCTGGGCTATCAGGTAATAAGATAGCTTGTAGATACTAGATAGATGCTCACATAGTAAATTTCCGTGTTAAAGGCTTTTTTCATTACTTTGTAGAATTAGCGCTGTTTAGTGTTTACACACACAAGCAAAGGTAAGAGCAAACAAGAAAAAGAAAAGCATGGTTCTGACTATGGCTTTTTTGTTCCAAAGTTTTCTATGTTGACGTTGTGTCTCTGCTTTGAGGATCATCATATGCTGGTCAGCCATGGTTGTACTTTTGCAGGGGTTATTAAGAAAGAAGTTTTCAATTCTTTTTAAAACTTTAAATAAATGGGTTGCATAACAAAGTTAGATAATAATTTCTGCGAATTTTATTTAAATAAAATACTATATTGTATTTTCAGTCCTCTTATAATATTCTATCTTCAATTTGGTAAATAAGTAATATCTATCTATAGATAAACTATTTTATTCCATTTAGAAGGATATTATGAATATATTTCATAATTATCTACAACTATCTGTCTTTAGCATAACTTACCACTTGATTAAATGTGGAGGAAAGTAGAATAAGTGGCTAATAGCAATTCTACGGGAAGAATTCCTCTTTGAATAATGTGATGTAACTGATGCTTTGTGATCGGTTTAATTGATATTTTCTTTTATGGTTCATATTCTGAATTGAGCCTCATCCTTGTATTAATCGTATTTTCTTTTAGTGTAATATTTTAGATGAATTGTAGTTTTAATTTTTATTAAGAAAAGAATTGAAAATGTAATTTATTTTAAATATTATTAAATGTCAATCGTCACAATATTTATTTAATGTCATATCGTTTAATCTTGTAAATTTAACATTTAATGGTTGAACATTAGATTAAAATTGTAAATTTCACTATATTGAGGTGCTAAAATTATGAAATTAAGAATTGGAAAAAAAAATGTATTAAATTAGATATTATAAAAGTATAAATTTAGTTTAAATAAATTCTAGTAATAATATTATTTGTTATATATATATATATTAATAGGTTAAATTATATTTTTAGTTCTTTTATTTATTTTTAAGATTCATTTTAGTATTGTTAATGATATTTAATTTATGGAACATTCAATTTGGTTCCACTAATTTTTAAATGATATTTAATTTTATCTTTTTGTTTGATTTTATTAACTTGTCAATTTAAACGAAAGGATAACAATAAACATCCTTAACAAATTAGAAAACCAAATTAAACCATTTAAAGCCAGTGAGATGAAATTGAATCTTGAAAATAAAGAGATAAAAATATAATATAGCCTATATTAATATTAATAATGAGCTAGAATTAATTATTTTAAAAAATTTCCTAAAATTTGGCAACAGACCGTGTAGGAGGTATGTTGTTGTTGTGGCTACACCTATCATCCTTTTCAGGATTGAGATACGGATTTTATTTTACCTTAATTTTTAATTGGTAAATAGTTTACGATGGTATTTGTATAGTTATGTTAGGTTGCATTTATTTTTATTATTGTTCTTTGATGGTTTTTCTGAATCATCATCGCGAGATAAATTTCTATTTTAGAAAATAAAAGTTTTTCTTTTCTTCTTCTTTGCAATTACTTTTATATTTACATTTGTTGGTCTAAGTGATAAGAAAGTGTAGGGTCTGTTGGAAATGGTTTTGTATTTAATTTTTAAAACTTCTTTACAAATTTTTCTACTACCTGTTTTCAGATGAGATATTGAAAATCATAAAAAGAAAAACATGTTTGAAAAAAAAAACGAAAACAATATTTACAAAAAGAAAAATTTGCTGCCCCTCATTGCTAGGATGTCGCGACAGCCTTTGTCATGGCCATTGGTCGACCTTCCATATTAATATATATATATATATATATATATATATATATATATATATATATATATATATATATATATATTCAAATGATCGTTAAAAATGTCTAATGACACTTGTTTTTATCCGATGTCTAATGACACTCACAAAAGAAAATGATGCTAAACGAAAAGTATTACAACATAAACAACAATAAATTAGGTATCCACTCTCAAAACTAAATAGCTAAACATATTAAAGTTATGGTTTGTTCTACATTTTATTTTCTGTTTCTTTTGTTTTTCTTTTGGATCGATAATTGCCTAGTAGCAACATAAATCGAGATGACACAAAACAACTAAAATGAATCTAAGTAAAGCAATGTTAATACGAAATACATTTTGCTTGAGGGTAACAAGTCTCGGTAGAACTATAAATAAATATAAGATTAAATAAGTTTTTCATCTTATAACTATTTTAGATTTTAGGTTTTAGTCTCTAATATATATTTTTTCCATTTAGTCCCTCGTTTATTTAGCCAACAATTTTAGTCCCTATTATTAAATTAGAACACTTAAGAGCATCTCCAATAGGGGTTGCTTATAAGCAACTCCTTGTGCCACATCACTACCACACAGCTCTGGTCCACTTTGTGGGTTGCTTAAATTTTAGCACATCTCTGGCCCACTTTGTGAGTTGCTTAAATTTTAGCAGAGTTGCTTGTAGAAGCAACTCTGCTAAAATTTAAGCAACCCACAAAATGAGTCAGAATTGATATGGCAGTGATGTGGCATAAGGGTTGCTTATAAACAATCCTCATTGGAGATACTCTAAGTGTCAACATATTTAATGAAAAATATATATTAGTATAAGAGTTAATCACCTATACACTACTAGTGTAAAGTTTTTTTACACTAGCAACCAATCATATCTTTTAATAGTGTCATGTCAGTTGCTTATTTAATGAAAAAAATAAAATAAAATAATTTAAAAGATATGATTGGTTTCTAGTGTAAAAAACTTTACACTGCCAGTGTATGAATGATTAACTCTTAGTATAATACATATCAATTATTACTAATGAGATCAAGATATTTTATGTTAGTTATTTTAGAATTTTTTTACGTCAATTTAGAACGTGATATAGATCCCAACAATATAGAATGTTCGCACATTCTATGTGAGTCAACACATAACATAGAAAGTTTACTTTTTATGTTTAGTGATCAACACCCATCATAGTAAGGGTACGAAATATATGATGTTTTAATATATTGACACCCATATTTTATGATGGGTATGACTTTACACATTGTAGAATGTACATCTTCTATGACAGGTATGACATTACTATTATACAATGTGCACATTCTATGATGGATATGGTCACACCGACCATAGAAGCTGCACATTCAATGATGGATATGATCATACTCGTTATAAATTGTGCACTTTTTTTTAATATCTTATTCATTTTTTTGAATTTTTCGAAACTTGCACAACATAAATACATTCTAGGAAGTTTAAAACAACATATTGTTGTTCAGCTCAATACAAACTTATATAAAATACAATGTCTATAATTTAAATTGAAACAATATATGAATTAAACTACATAGAAAACTAAGAGAGTTAAAAATAAAACTATAGTTAACAATAATAATTGTCATTAATTAATAACAATGGACAATAATTATAACAATGTACCAATATTGTTATCAAATAACAAAGAATCTAAAGTAAACTAGCCAATGTACAAAAAGAAAACCAAAACAATGTACAAAAACATAAATCAACCCTTAAATTAATTTAAGAAAAGAAAATGCCCATCTTTTGTGGATATTTTTCATGTCTTCATGGGAAAATGGAGTTGTACGCATTTTTGAATACCTACAATTAATGAAAAATAAAAATTAGTTAGTCAATCATTAAACAGTTGCATAATCATTTAAAGTGATTAATTTGATTTAAAAATGTATTACCTCTCCCCTAACCCCGTTGTCGATAATGATGGTGAATATGTGTTTCATCACATAATAATCGCACTCATGATTACTAGATTGATGTGGACACTATAATTTAGTGAATATAAAAACATATAAAGTAATCATAGTTAGAATATATTTTAATTGAACTCTAACTACTATTTGGTTGAAAGTTGACTTACTTTAGGAGTAATATATTGAAGCTTCTTCCAAGCTACCGGAGGAAGCTCCTGCAAGATCAATCTTGGTTGCAAAGACCTACGAAAATAAATGAGAGTCTGAAAATAGTTAAAGAATAAAATTGTTATTTGTTTCATGAAATAATAAAAAACTAACAAAGATTATATTTACAAGTTAATGAGGTGTCTAACAGGCAACTCTATAGTTTTCTTGTGTAATGAACACAAAAGAACTACAAGAAACTATTTCAAAATTATAACAAGGAGCTTTCAATGTGCACTTATTTTTTTAATATTGTTAGAAATCATTAAGCTACTATAAACTTAAAATAAACAATACAAGTACTTATATATGCAAATAAGGTGCTAAGTACACCTCTTTTCCTCCTAGCCTGAACCGATCTATCAAATATTGCCTCACCTTAGTGTCTTTGTTCCTAACACATTAGATGGTAACTGAGTTGATGAAACCATAATAAAAAGCATTTTGCATATCCATAGAGACATGACAAACATTCCTATAATTGTGAAAACAAATATAATGTTAAGAATTAGTAATTGAATATATTAAAAAAAGAACCATTGCAAATAATACTTACATAATCCATAATTGTGTCACTGATATGGAAAGGAGGTCATCATCAAAAATAGTGTCCATGACATCACGTTGGCATATAAAGAAAGGGATAGCTATAGGCATGTCCTTGCCAACGACCTTAGGAGGCATGACTATCTTTACGTCATGCTTCTCAAGATCAATTGGCGCCAAAATTAATTGATGGATAGGAGAAAGCTTATAAGGTGTTGCACCTGTAACAACAACAACTTTCCTCTTTCCAAAAGTAACCTAAACATTATATAATACAAACAATTAAATTAGTAAAACACAATTAATTAATGTCATCATCATAATGTAGTAAATTGAAACATTGATTACCTTAGCCATATGGGCCTCAATTAATTAGCATGCTCAACCATAGAATAAAGGTATCCAAGGCTTTTCCCATTGTTTGAACCTCTACAGTGGGCTTAGGGACTCGAGTGTCATGCTCCCTAATGTCGACAACCTCCACTCGTACCATGTCATTTGTAATTTTTTGGTGGTGGATGGTTGACCCCAACATGTGCACCTTACCCATGCTAACCAACTACTCCAAGGTACCATCAATGTATAATTACACCTTCGATAATGTTGCATCAGTTGCATCCTCTTTCGATGCGTTAGTGGAAATATGACTCCTCTTCTTGTTGATAGGAGGAGGAGGAGGAGAAGGAGGAGAACAAGAAAGTTGTTGTGTCATGGGACCCATGGATGCAAGCTTTGTCTTGAGGTTCGCCAAAAGCTCCACCTTCATGGTTAGATACATGTCTTGTCAAACTTCAACTTTAAGGCATGCCCAATCATAATCACTAATTTGTGATCTACTGACATGCCTAGATGAAGGAGCTCCAAAGACATGGTGGATTAGAGGCGGAACTTTGAAGGGACAGGGGGGAGCCACGGCTCCCCCGAAACTTTTATATATTTATTTATTTTTATATATTCATATATATTTTAATATTATATTTATATATTATTATATTATTAATTATAATAAAAATAAAAAACATTCCAGCTTCTCAAATAAGCTTCACGTCGCGAATCAAATAGATTTCAGCGAATCAAAAAAAATAAGCTTCACGTCACCGACTCACCTGCACACTGCACCATTTCATTCGTCTTTCTCGAACAGAACCTGCTTCTGCTGGCTGCCTGACTGCTTCTCCTTCTCCGGTTCTAGTACCCAATCAACAAGACAAGCTCAACCAGTGAGCTAGGCGCAGCGCCAGCTTCCTCCATGCCAAATACAACTCAACCAGCTCAACCAGCTCCAGCTTCCTCCGTGTGGAGCTTCCCCTGATTCTCTCCTTTGCAGTTTTGGTAAATATGAATGATGAACAAATGCTTGATTCATAGTTTTAAAAGTTTCGCCTCTGGATGTGAATAAATTTATAAAGAAACAAACTATAAAATGTTTTTTTGGGCTTACATTTTATACAATTTGTTTTCATTTTTAATCAAATATTTTACACGTTTTTTTCCCTTTATTGATTATTACATTTCTATTAATTATTCAATTTGGTCTAATCTGAGAGATTTAATTTAAATAATTATAGAGTTATGAATATTAATTATGATTGATTAAAATTAAAGAAACTAAAATTGTGCTTAAGTAAAAGTATGAGAACCAAAAGTATAATTAATTTGTGTGTGAAATATTTTAAATAAAAAAAATGTGAGAGTAAAAAAGTATAATCATTAAAAAAGTTTTAGAATATTAATTTCATTCCTCTGTTAAGTAAACTAGTAATTTTGCCTACTTATATGAATAATGAATTACTTGTTGAAAATGTTGAAACCTTTGGTTGAAGTAAACTAGTAGTTTGTTCATGTGCTTATTAAGAATTTTAGAAAATTGAATTTGCTCAAAGTTTTGCATAGCTAGCTTGAGGAATATATAGTGTTGTATTTAATTATAGTAGTATATTGGTATGAGCTTTTGTATGTTTTGCATTGTGATAATTGTGAAGATAATTTTTTCCTTTTTTATATAGGTGAAAGGTGATAAATATATATTAGAAAAATTATGATAAAGAGTAAAAGAATTGATTCTTTTTTCAAGAGGAAGACTTGTGATAAAGATGAAAAAAAATGCAACTTCTACGTCAAGTGAACTTGAGAAGTTTCCCAAGAATCCAAGAATTGAAGAAAATGATAAACAACTCTCAAAGGTTCCTAGAGTGACATATAATGAATTTGAAAATTTTTTGGAACGTGATCCGGGGAAACGCCCTCAAATTTGGCAATACCCATCAAATCAAACGGATGAGGAACGAAGGGCTTATCTAAAATGGGGTCCATATCAAATGCATTTAGAAAATTATCCTTTGTCTGGTAAAGAAGATCATCCAAGGAGATTTCAATATACTTATTTTAGCATATTTCCTTCATGGTTAGAGTATTCGCCTTCAAAAGATGTTGCATATTGCTTGCCTTGCTATCTTTTTAGTAAACCAAGCGGACGCCTTGGTTCAGATGTTTTCATTGCTACAGGTGATTGAATTTGAATTCTAATTGGTAATGAGTTGATTATCATCAACAAGATTTAACTTTGTTGATTATTTTTTCTACAGGTTTTATAAGTTGGAGGAAAGTTAATAATGGAAAGAATTGTGCATTTCTTAAACACATTGGGAAGGATCCTTGCTCACCACACAATAATGCAGTGAGAGTTTGTCAAGACTTGTTGAATCAAAATTTTCATATTAGGAATGTTTTTCATGTGCAAAGCTTAGATCAGATTATGAAGAATCATTTGCGTCTCAAGACTTCAATTGATACGGTTCGTTATTTATCACTTCAAGCTTGTGCTTTTAGAGGTCATGATGAAACTAGTGAATCAAGGAACCAAGGTAATTTTCTTGAGATGATAAAACTAATTGCATCATACAATGATGAGGTTGCAAAAGTTGTGTTGGAAAATGCTCCATATAATTCCAAATATACTTCCCATAAAATTCAAAAAGAGATATTGAATATTCTTTCTAGTAAAGTGAAAAATCATATTCGTGAGGAAGTTGGAGATTCTGAGTTTTGTATAATTGTTGATGAAGCTCGCGATGAATCAAAAAAGGAACAAATGCCTCTTATTTTGAGATTTGTTGATAAAAATGGTTTTATACAAGAGCGGTTTTTTGATATTGTGCATGTTAAAGACACTACGTCATTAACTCTGAAGAATGAATTATGTGTTCTACTTTCTCGACATAATCTTAATGTTTCTAATATTCATGGTCAAGGGTATGATGGTGCTAGTAATATGAGAGGAGAATGGAATGAATTACAGGTATTATTCTTAAATGATTGTCCTTATGCATATTATGTTCATTGTTTTGCCTTGGTTGCTGCATCAAGAGAAGTTATTCCAATTCATCAATTCTTTTCAAAATTGTCTTTTATTGTGAATATTGTTTGCTCTTCTAGTAAGCGGCATGATGAGTTACAAGCTGCCAAGTTAGATGAAATTGCATATTTGTTAGAGATTGATGAGCTTGAAAATGGTAAAGGGGCAAATCAAATTTGTACTTTGAAACGAGCTGGGGATACTCGTTGGAGCTCCCATTTCTCTTCTATTTGTAGCTTGATAAATATGTATGATGCAACTTGTTCTGTTTTAGAAAAAATTATTGTTGATGGATCTACTTATTCTCAACGTGGGGATGCCGATAATGCTTACAAAAGTTTGACCTCATTTGAGTTTATATTGATCTTGCATTTGATGAGAGAAATTATGGGGATAACAGATGTTCTTTGTCAAGCTTTACAACAACAATCTCAGGATGTAGTTAATGCTATGCATTTAGTTCGTTCTACAAAAACACTTATCCAAAACTTGAGAGAAGAAGGTTGGGATAAGTTATTAAAAAATGTGACATCTTTTTGTGAAAAACATGATATTGAGGTTCCTCAATTTAGTGCTTCTTATGTAGCAAGGAAAAGGCGCTCTCGTCACCAAAAAGATCATATTACAGTGGAGCATTATTTGAGAGTTGAAATATTCTTTGTTACAATTGATAAGCAATTACAGGAGTTGAATTGTAGATTTAATGACCAGGCAATGGAGTTATTAACTCTAAGCATGACATTGGTTCCTAAGGATGCGTATAAAGCTTTCAATATTGAAGACATTTGCACTCTTGTAGACAAATATTATCCCATGGATTTCAATGAGCAGGAGAAAATTAATTTGCATTTTCAACTTCAACATTTCATTGTTGATGCTCGTCAAGATTCAAATTTGAAGAATTTATCAACAATGCAAGAGTTGTGTACATGTTTGGCAACAACAAAAAAGTCAGAAGTTTACTACTTGATTGATAGATTACTTCGTCTTATCATGACTCTTCCAGTTTCTACAGCTACAACTGAAAGATCTTTTTCTACAATGAAATTAATCAAGACTAGGTTGAGAAATAAGATGGAAGTTGACTTTTTAGCAGATAGTATGATCGTTTATATTGAAAGGGATATTGTAACAAGTTTTAGTTCTAACTCAATTATTGAACATTTTAAGTCATTGAAAGAGCGAAGAGCAGCACTTTAACTAAAGGTAACTTCTGCTTATGTTTATATTATTTTAAACTTTATGTTAGGCTTGCATTTAAAATTTTATATGTATATAATAATGTCAATATTTAATTTATGCAGCTGCTCTTGAATTTTGGCCCACCTTAAAGTAATTATTGGCTTTTGGATGATTCTTTTTGCTTGACTTGCATTGCACAATTTTGGGTATGCCGTGTGCAAGTGATACTATACAATACAAGTAGTTTGGGCTATGTTAAATATATTATTTTGGATCTCATAAGAGACAAGTGTACAACTTATCTTGGAATTTACTTCAACTACTTTGGTTTGCTTTATTCCAGGTAACCTTTGGCATTTAATGATAGTCTTTTATGATTTAGATTTCATTATTCTACATGTTTATTTTGAGTAAAAAAATGAGGAATTCTGTTATTTTTTTAATTAGTAAAAAATTTAATTTATACATAAAAAAATTAATTTGGCACCTCCAAATTTTTTATCCAAGTTCCGCCACTGTGGTGGATGCCTCTACCCCATCCAGTTGTATGCATATGACCTAGATGTTCTTGAGTGCCAAGTGTAAGTATCATCAATATGTCCTCACGCCCTTCCTCAACAAATGTCCCATGTGTGACTAACTCTTCTAACTTTCTCTATAACAAAATAGTTTAAATAAATTCTTTAGTAATTGATGATCACTAATCCATCCAATATATGAAAAAAAAAGATACTTACAATCTTCCCTACTACTTCTCGAGTGGCGTCATTTGTGTACTCCCTTGATTTCCTCTATCAAACTACTTTCCATTTGGCATGACGACTGGATCAGCTCTACTAGTTAACCCCTTATCCATGACCCAAAGAAGTAACAACATGCTTAATCATGTCATCTTCAAGCTTGTCATACCCTCCATGAGATAACAAGTGGATGTAGACATTAAGAGTCTGTAGTTATTATGCTTGCTTCGTTTTTTTCCTATTATATACATAATAGAAAAATAAAATTGATTAGTAATAACAAAATATATAAGTAAATAAATATTTAAATTGTTGAGTTGACTTAATTACCAAAAGATTTGGAAAGAGTCGATACTCGTGGAACCTGTTCCAAGTCTTCTGATCAAGAAATTGCTAATCATCATTAGGGTTTTTTTGTTATCTTTTTTGTTACAAAAAATGTTCTCATTGTTGAGTTGACTTTAAAAACCTCTCTAACAGTGCCCCACATAACTAATATATTCATTCATCAACCAGTCAACGTTGGGAATGTCATAAGTGAGTCACATATATAAAAAATTTGTTAGTAAATGTGCAATATATGATTAGCAAACATTTTATGTACAAAGTTAATGTTTCATACCATGATAGTCTGTCATATTTGGTTATTTACTCTCTTTGGTACATGGTCTCAACTCTCATAAGTAATCAAGCCTTGCTTCTCCTAGTCAAGGCTACAAAATTGTGAAATCGTGTTTATGCAACCTAAAAGCAAGCCCTATCTCCCATGTCAATGTCAACGTGTTTCAACTTGCCTTTGTTTTGGCTAACAAGCATCTCTTTCAATGTAGTAGGTTGCCTAACCTTCTTCTTGGTAGGCTGAATTTATTCTGTGTCTCCTGAATGAGATAAGGAAAAAGGAGAAGAAAGAGGAGTATCACGTATGCTACCCATAAGTCTGTAAAAAGAAAAATGAGTCATGTTAATAATTAAAATAACAACAAATATTATACACATAACAAGTAATAATATAATAAACATGAACATTATTTATTAAACACATTATTAGTTTTAAGTTTGAATATTCTCCCACAATCTTTCATTATGGTCATCACGTGTAGCATGTACATCATCACTATCATTGTCCACATTCAACCTATGCATACGTGTGGATAAGGAAAGAGTCTCACAAATGTCAAGTGTTGATTAATCTTCATGGTCATGAGTATCATGCATGCTTTTTTCCTAATAAAACAATTGACCAATTTTTGTTCGCAAGATTAATAATATAAAACACTTGTTTTGCTTGGTCTACCATGATAAATGACTCATCTTTAGAACCTACCTTCTCTAGGTTACCCTAGGTAAAACCAAGATCATCGACCTTAACTCCAATATTACTATCAACCCACTTAGACTTGAAAATCGACACTTTAAAACTTGTATAATCAACCAACCATATGTTTTCAATGACTCTATAGTAACATAAAGATGTTGTAACCGGGTTAGGGTCTTTAGAAGTTGAGAAATTATGTGATTCAACCACCATCATAACTCCATTATTTTGCATGGTACTTTTTTTGATCTTCCCTTTTGGTAAATTGACTAATATCACTAAACTAATATATTTTTAATTTAAATTCTTATTGCCTAACATTGTGTAATTAAAAATTTGTATTTGATTATACTAACATAAATTTACTAGTTATTATAAAGGTCTAGAATTATGGATATCTAAAAGATATTTAAGTTAATGTCCAATATTGTTTATATTGGTGCCTAACATGTTTTTTAATTTTTGTTTATATCTAAAATAATTTAAAAGTGTATTATATAAATTGTCTAATGTAGTACTTTCTAAATTTTTATGTTTCAACTAACTTAAGATTGTCTATAATTTTACCAACTACCTAAATTGACTAATAATGTTATCATCTATATCATTATGCATGCACCAAAGGAATCACACATACCATATATCTAACTAATGTTCAAATTAGTTCTCTATGTGCATATAAAATTCATACATAGATTTCATAAAAAATAAGTAATGAGCATATCCAAAATGAGCAAATTAACAGTTAATAAGCAAACCCACATTAATTTAGAATAATAAGCATATTATCTACCACAAACCCTAAAATCTATGAAAAAAGGAGAATAAAAGCTTTGAACTTGGGACCACGCATGAAGGAGAATTGAAGAAGAAGGTTGTCAGAATGAAGAGGAGTTGAAGGAAAAGTGGTCGTCGAAACGAGTTGGTCATGCATGAAGGAGTATCGCCTCCAGTTCGCATGTGGAGAAAAAGATGAAATAGTGGAGCACGAATTGGTACACACTCTCATTGTGAGTAATAACAAGACCTTCTGTGACAAGTTACTATTTATCATGTCATAAAATATTTTTTTTATAATGGGTAAGTTAACACCCATCATAAAATATTTTGACATATTTACAAGTATGTCACTACGCCACTTTAGGTCGTATGGATAACATATGACATAGAAAGTGCGTTAAGAAACCCTTTTTTTGGCATTAGTGTATGTGATATATATAAATACACATGACACATCTATATAAGAGTGACATGTGTGACCTTCATGTGATGCCTTCATATAGTGCCACTTGACACCTTCATATAGTACCATGCGATATTTATGTCATGTAATTACTATGTGGAAGACATGTGTCATTCTAACATGTAATTACACACACATATATTCACACACAAAAAAAAACTAAGTAGAAAATTATCATTTTACTCTTTTTTTTTTTAAATAATAATTTTTAAAAACTAAAAAAAAATTAAAAAATGATTTCATGCTTAACGAAAAAGCAAGGGCATGAAAATTTTCAATAAGGTGTTATTGGTTTCATGATCTAACTATTATATTTGTTGGTGTGCAAGTGTGAATGAAAGTTTCACATTAGATAAAGTTAGGTATGTTGAGTAACATGTAAGTAAAAAAGACCCATAAACCTAAATTGATGGAAACATAAACAAAGTCTCACATTGTAGAGCATGAGGAGGAATATGAACCATTTTGTATAATGAGCAAAAACAAATCCATAAAATTTTAAGTTCAAAGTAGATAATAATATCGTATTAACATGAAGACATGTGTGTGAAGTTCCACTCATAACAATCGGTACCAAAGTTGATGATTCAAGTCATTCAACCATGTGACCAACTTAAATGAATATTGACAATAAAATTGGCGATGGATCCATGTATGGTAATCCCTTGTCATGAGGATGAGTTTATATATGATATAGGTTAAGCATTGTGTTTCGTTGTTGTGAGGCCTTGAATATAATCAAAAGAAAATCTATGAGAGTTTAATCACAAAGAAGACAATATCATATAAATGTGAAAATATCAATGTGGAGAAGACATGTATGTGTACCTCATGTTCACAACAATATTCATAACTCAAAGTGGTATTTCATATATCATAAAAGTAATATTTTTCTTTGAATCTCAAATATTCTTTCAAAAATATAATACTTATTTTTTTTCTTCATTTGAATTGATAGTGAATTTTTTCAATTATTTTTATTTGATTTAGGTATTCTTTCTAAATTAAATCCATTTTATTTTCTGCCTCCATATTTTCATCTAAACAAACAAAGTTAAGTTATCATTAGTGATTCTTCATCTCAAGATATTCCGGAAAAAAAACCCCACTTTTATGATAATTTATGTATTTTGTTCTCCATATGTATGATAACAATAATCATATGAGTAGAAAAAAAAAATATTTTGCGGGGATGATAGAAAAATATTTAAAATATTTTAATATAAAAATTTATATATTATTTTTTCCTGAGACACGTGAAACGTGAGAATTGATCTTGAGGGTTCTCTTTCACTTATACGTAAAAGTCTTAAACTATCTAATAATCTCTTCTTATATTGAGAACTCAGTATATTGAACATGAAATTTGTATGATTAAATATGTATAAATAGTTTATTAATAACTTGATAATGAATAACTCAATGTATAGATTCAACAACTATTAAGATATATAAACTTTAATACAGTATTATCATATTAGAATTTAAGTTTGAGTCTAACTTAATTCTAAAATTAACTTATGAAGTAAAAATAACACTAATTATATACACTATTTCAATAAATATGAGATCTGTATACCATATATAGAGAAAAGGTTAAAGTTGTGTCGGGAACTATCATGAATAATTGTGTTTTAATTGGCTATTAGTTTGATAATTTGTTTTATAGACAAATGTTGGTAATTAGTATGTTATGTTAGTTGGAGAATTTAAATTCACCCCCTCCTTATTACTTCAGTCTTATATTTTTTCCTTTCAAACCACCATGCCACCTTATATAACTCCTATTACATGTTTGATCATTGAGTCTATGTTGGATTGCATTTCTCTATCTCAATTGAAATCAACTCAAGTGGGGGTTTGGTAATTTGGCACAGTATCCATGGTCAAAGCTTTCGATTCTGCCTGTGAGTGTTTTTCTGTTCAGAGTATCTCGCAGCCTTTACTCGTCCTCGATCAGCTTCGTTATGGGTCTGTGGAGTTTAGCAGTCTCTAAAGATGTCATGACAAATTAATTTCAACGATTGTGCTATGCATCTCTTCTTTTGTCCTGCTATGCTGTTGCTCAGTTTTGTTCCTTTTGGATTCGACAAATTCAATTAATTATCTGTGCAGGAGCGGGTATTAATTTGCTGCTGTCATGGATGCAGCTTTGCGTTTACCAAAACATTGTGTGGGGCTTGATTTAGGCCTATCTCTTGTAATTTAGATTATGCTTTACAAAACTAGATTTTGGTCTTAAATAGTTCAAGCAAAACTTAAGTTACAAACTTTTTTTTAATAGCCTATAGTCAACTTTTAAATTAGGATAAAATATATTATATAACTCTTAGTTAAGTGGATAAAATATATTATAAAATGCATATGTTATATACACTTGAATTTATATTTAACATGGAAAAAAAATCCTAACATTGGTAACTGATTTTATTAATATAAACAAGCCTCTTCATAGTTGTTACACTTATTCCTCTCCAAATTGTTTTTTTTCCTTCTATTTACTATAGCAACTTAACATAATAAAATGAAGATTTTAATCAAATTAAGTAATAATGTTTAAATTTTCAATTTTATTTATAAATATCTCAAAACTGACAACAAGACTAATAAATAATAGTAAGAAAATATAACAATAAATTTTGTAATTTAAACATTTCTT
Source organism: Cajanus cajan (assembly GCF_000230855.2). Classification (NCBI taxonomy): domain Eukaryota; kingdom Viridiplantae; phylum Streptophyta; class Magnoliopsida; order Fabales; family Fabaceae; genus Cajanus; species Cajanus cajan. Next base: position 75,755,298 of record NC_138517.1, read on the forward strand.
ATAGAAAAGTTACCTTTTCTAATTAACCTAAAATTATAAGTTAATGACAATAAAAATGAAAATTCACTCCAAATCTCATGCTCATATCATCCTCACACCTTTCAATTTTTTTAATCTATTATTATTTTTAAAAAAATCAAAATTTACCCTTTTAAGAAATCAGAACCCAAAAGAAAAAAAAAAAAAAAAAAAGAAACTAATAAATCTTGAATGAAATGAAGATTTTTTATTTACTTTTTTTAGTTTTTAAGAGGCCTATCTTAGTGCGAAGTGCCAACATTGGGTGCAAAACCCTGAAACAGGCATTACATCATAAAATTGTATCAGATGATCACTTTCCTTAGTATAGCAAACAGAAACTTCCCATCCTTTAACCACACCGAACCTCTTCCCAATTTAAAGCACGTAAAAAGAATCCCCGATTAAAAACAGATCCACTCAGCCCCAAGATCCACATGTTGGATATCTTGTGAGCTAATGAAATGAGGAACAATTAAAAAGAAAATCTAAGTAACCAAATAAAGAAAACAGTAGTCACAAAAAGGGAAAGCTGTCAAGCCACTTTGATTGCTTTTGTCAAAGCAAGATAATAGTTCTTTTCATATCTTTTTGTTTGACAAACATTCTCAAGCCAAGTAGCCATTCTCTTATCACTAAGCTTTTGAGTTGAGTCATGGTAACAAATTAAAGTAAATTACTAAAGGGACAAGACCTCTTGAAATCAAAAGTGAAGGCAAAATAATCATGTCCCAGAGCCTACCCACCTCTCTTTTAGCTTGGTTTTCTAACACGAACCTACATGTTCATTACTTTAAGATAAAACAAAAGTTTAAATTGGATGGGACGGGATACGGTGAAAAATGTTGAATTTCCATCAGTTGACGTGTGTGACATCAATTAAGTTTAACAATGAATTTGGTAAGTACTACTGCACACAATGTTTGCAATGTGAATGTTTTTCATACCATAAAATGCCAAAAGATAACTTATGATGATTAACCCTAAGGAATCTTGGTAGCTATATCCAAAATTTGAAATCATGATCGAAGCGGCTACTACCAATAGAGCTTCCAAAATTTCAATAAACATATGAGAAAAGGACCCAATAATTAGGCCAAATCAGTTTTGCAGTTTCAAATGATAAACAAACATAAGGGTACTATCAAGAGGAAAGAGACACTGAATTTATATAAACATTTAAAATAGAGTCAGCCTGTAAATGTAATGGTTGTTTCAGTTTTAAAGGAAAGGGACAAAGGATACTATGGGAGTGTAGAGAAAATGATGAGGATATTTTAGGTAATTGAGGATGAAGGATATTGACCCTTCAAACACTGCTTTGCATGACAAATTCGTGTAACTTTTTCACGCAAAACTATGGTGAATGAGGGATGTTTTTGCATACTTTTTCTAACCCCAGTTCTCTTTTCATTATTGTGTATGTGTAAGTGCCATAAGCAACTCCTCGTCGTTAACAAAAGGCCACCTTCATTGCAACTTGAACCATTATGTCCGCTTTTATTCTTTGGATTATTAGTGACCAATAATTAATGAAAACCCTTTGCGATCAGCAGAGGATATTTGTTGAGTGATTCTTTAGAATTACAACATCAGAGTTCAAATTTATGACCCTGTAAATACTATTTTAATTTATTATTACACTTAATGGTTCGGTAAATGGTATCTTGATTAGTATATTTTTAATGATTTTTGTTAGGAATTTTAGCTACGTGTTGAGAATTCCATCTCCATGTCTCAAGTTTTTGTATCCGTCCAATAAAGATATCCTTAGAACTAAAATAGAAAAGGTTGATACCCTTTTTCAAATAAGATCAATATCATAAATAGCCTTCCTATTAAATAAATTTTTTCTAAAATAATACTGAATTTTATTCCTCCAATATTCCCGTTTCATTCACAAAAAAATTGCAATTTAATTTTTCATTGATCAAAAGTTTCTTCAACATTTTTGAGAAAGATGGAATGCTTACATGTCACCAACGGAAACTGTATACGCCGTCACATCATTTAGTTTGCATATTTCGTGCACTTAATTTGCTAATTAACTTTGCCTTATGAAGATCTATTGATCTGATGATCTAGTGAAGATAAATTTGGTCGTAAATTGATTAAAAACTGCTAAATAATTGAAAAAATGACAGTAAAGAAGATTTTTCTAATAGCAGTAAAGAGGAAAAATATGATGACCATCCGGAAAAGAAGCAACCGTATATATACATATATGAACAAAATGATGACTAGAAGTAGAATCTCATGTACACATATTCTCATGTTTAAATGATTGGTACGTGTGGTTCAGTTTCATGACAATAATATGAACAGAACTGCACTCATATATATCAAACTGCATGTTTTGAATCCCTAGCTAGCTAGCACTCCAAATCAATTATCCGAAAATGAACAAAAATAAACAACAAAATAATACTAATATTAATAATAATAATAGTAATATATAACAGGGAAGACAACATAAAGAACCTTAAAACCACGAACTTCTGGACTAATAATCTTAATTTTTTTATCTTGGGGTTGAAATCTTCAACCCTGATATTGAATATTTACCTGTTTGAAATGGGGTTTGGACCACTAGGGACTTCATGTGCACTAGCATTGAAGATCTTGTTTTTCCATTGCCTTGGAACTCTAGAGCTTCCTCCTTTAGGACCCTTCAAGAGATCAGAAACATGAGTATCATTGGCGGTTTGTTTTGGTGTGATTTCTGTCTTGAGATTCTGCAGTGTGCTTCCTTCTCTAGCTGAAGCAGCTGCCATGGTGTTCCTCTTCTTTGCCCCATCTTCTGTAGAAGCTAAAGTGGATAAGCTGCGTTCTGGAACAGCCATAGCGAAGTGAAAGACCAAGAGCAAAGAGAAGATCAAGAGGGTCATTGTAACAAGTCCCACATCGGGAAGGTCTCCTTACCAGGGAGGCCTTATAAGGCGGGAGGTTCTCCAACCTCTTGGGCCGGCTTTTGAGGGATGGTTCCCCTCCTTAGCCTTATGCTCGTTACAATGGTGCTTTCATTGAGAGCCAGCCAAATCGAGAAGGGCTACCCACGGAGGGTTCTGACCACCGGAGGGTTCTGACCGGCAAGGGCCGAGTGAAGTACCGGTGAGTAAAGTACCGTGGAGTGCAGCCATCGAGGACGCTGGCTTTCGAAGGGGGTGGTAATGTAACAAGTCCCACATCGGGAAGGTCTCCTTACCAGGGAGGCCTTATAAGGCGGGAGGTTCTCCAACCTCTTGGGCCGGCTTTTGAGGGATGGTTCCCCTCCTTAGCCTTATGCTCGTTACAGTCATGCAAGTGGTAGAGGGAAATGCTGCATCACCAGCCATGCAAAACGAAGTGCCTTCTAAAAATCATCCAAGAAGCGCAAGAAGCTTATTTGGTTGGCAATAATCAACAAATTAAAAGGGACAAGGGTTGAGAGTATGCATGTTTGTAAAAAATTATAAAAGCTTTGTTTTCTGAAGATATCTAGGCTGTAGGGTTTTCTGTTTTATAATGATAAAGAAATTCAACTCAGAGAGAGAGAGAGAGTACTGAAATATGAAAAGAGGAAAGCAAAGATATTGGTGAACCTCTCCTTTGACGGTGTGTTAATTGATTGTTAGGTACATAACTTTATCAATATGTTGTCGTATTGACCATGCCTATGTGAAAATAGAACGAGGAGTTACTAGCAAATAAATGGATACTAACAATCAATAAGTCTTGTAGTCGTAGTTGATAAATAACTGTATATTTTTGAACATGGTTTGATTGACTTTATTAATTAAAATAGGTAAAATCTATTTTGGTGATTTTTATGTCTTGAAAGAGACCAATCATCAATCTCTAGTTGTTTATATATGTCTTGAAAAAAAAAGATAAATCTCTAGTTGTCCGCTATCTTGATTCACACACACACATACAAAATTATGGTTATATAATTAGCTGGGTTAAGTGAATTAATTGAGAGGAGTAGGAATGTTAAAAATAGAAATGTAGGTTGAGCTAAAAGTGGGATCCATACAGTATAACCTTTTTCCCTTAACAAAAAAGTGTGTGAAACACGAGACTCTAAAGAGAGAAAACTTGGTCAGGTTGGTCACGAATCATGATCTATAAGACAGGGAGCGCGCGGACAGAAGCAACCTATAGCTACTTTGAAGAGGACCAAAGGGAGCCCCCCACACGGGTTCACACACTTAAATTAAAGAAACGTTTTGAATTATGGGGAAAACGTAGAAATACCTCACAGTAAAACAAAGGAACAGAGATAAGAGTAATTTCAATCAAGAATAAGTTGTTGGTTCGAGTAATACTAAATTAATTTGATTCTCGTAAGATTTTAAGTTCGAATCTCATAAATGAAAGACAAATGTGATTAAGAGAAAAAATTTCATTAAAAAATGAACAATCAAATTCTTAAACCAAAATTAACCATCAATAAAACTGAAAAATTCTATAAAAATAACATAGTTATGGTAAAAAATAAAAATAAAAATAAAATAAAAAAATCTCTATCGCCATGGTGACTAAGGGAGAAAATTTAATTGTTACCCGCACATTAAGCTTGATCTCATAATCCATTTCTCCTAACATGATTTTGGTGGAATATTTAATGGCGTTTTAGTGTATAGAGAGACCGATTATTCTTGAAATAAATGCACCATCATTAAGGCGTATTTGCAAAAAAAAATGTCTGCTTTAGGAGATATACTATTGCATTGAACCTTTTTTTTGGTCCTAGCACATAGAACTGTTATAACAAGCCAACTTTAGAGACCTGTGGCGGTTCCTTCAATTGAGAGTTATACATTGTCAGCTTGGACGGGTTGGAAAAAGAAAAACATCTCATTTCAACCTTCTGTTGTTTCGCATTTGGCTAATAAACTTGGAAAGGATAGTAAAAGGGGTGGGAAAGTAATACGTGCATAAAAAAAAACGCCAAAAGTGAAGCTCATTTAGAAAAGTAAAATGTATGCTTTTGAGAGGTATTCCTTTGTTATAATTTGCAAAACATTCTGATTAAGGAAATCAGCATGATACAAACGAGCACGGAAATAATATTTTTGAGAATGCTGATGAGCAAAAAACATACGAAGGAAAATACTTTATCAAAGTAATTAATAACAAAGGATGAGAGTTCAAATATCGAACCAAAACATTGAAGGAGATTAGTAGTCTCAAGAAACTCGTATGCTGTCAAGGAAATTTATATTGTTTGAGGTTGAATTAATGCAAACTAATAAGCAATTGCAAAGCCTAAACTCTAATAAATGAAATAGTGCACTGATGGGAAAAAAAACTTCCTTTATGCATAAAGATGAAAAAACACAAATAAGTCAATGCCATATAAAAATAGAAAAATATTACACAAAATTTATTTAACGTGATTCATTCTCACATGTTTATGTTTATAAGGATATTCATTATTTAAAAATGTGTTAAATTTATGTTTGAAAATTCTCTCTTCAAATTTTGTGGACAAAATTTGAAAATTCTTTCCTCACAAATTTTATGGGTGAAACTTGAAAACCCCTCCCTCAAAGGTTTTATGGATGAAACTTAGAAACCCTTCCCTCACAAGTTTTATATGAGTGAAATTTGGAAACCCATCCCTCATAGGTTTTATGGATGAAACTTAGAAACCCTTCCTTTACAAGTTTTATGTAGGTGAAATTTGGAAACCCCTCCTTCATAAGTTTTATGGGTGAAATTTGAAAACTCTTTCTCATAATTAAGTTTTCTAGACGTGACTTGGAAGCTCTCAACACAATTTTATAATGAAACTTGGTAAACCCTCCTCCATATGATTCTCTCTCTCATTTAATGTGTGATCCTCTCTATAAGTTGAGGTGATTCTTCTCATCTCAAGACTCTTTATTTATTAAGCTAACAACCTAATTTTAAAAGAGGAAACAAATCTCTAAAATAAATACAATATTTTTAATTCTAAATAATATGCTAAAAACCAATAATATATTTTAAAATTTGAACAATATCTTAGAAATTTGAAATTGAAAATTTGCACTGCTTTTGAAGTGAATGTTAGAATATAAGGAAGGAGGTTTACTTGTTTCCTTTTTAAAATTTTGCTTCTTCTGAATAATTTCTTAGAAATTAAGCTAGTTGTCTGAGTTAAAATAATTTTGATACAAAATGTATTTTTCTAAAATAATTTTGAGTTAAATTGTTTGTGATTTAGAATATGCACTAATATAACAATTAAGGCGCAATAAACTAGTTAAGCAAGTACAAAGATAGAGAAAGAGGGAATAGGTACAAATATTTATCCTACTTTACCCTAACTAAGCTACATCCCATTCCTATATAACCTTGTGGGATTTTTACTAAAAATACAACCAACTACTACAACATTTTCAACTAACTATTGATACAAACCACAGCCTCATAGCCACTTGCTATTAGTAGTAGCACTCAACCACTTACTGAGAAATTTCACACAACCTCTTGTTGAGAAAAACAATTACACGGTCACTTGCTATGAGACTAGCCATATATAACACTTGTTGTGATATTTTTTTTCTTTCCTACACCATTGCACTCTTAGTATTGGCTAGGAAAATGTTTATAAGAAAATGATTCTTGTGTTCTTGTAGAAAGAAAATCAAAAGTTAATCTCCTAAAAGGGAGGTTCCACTCAAAAAGATATCTCACTCCTTTTCTTATAACAAAATTGTATTACAAGTATGGAGTGGATTTCTCTAGGAAAAAAAATCATAGGAAGAAGCAACAAAGAGTATAGCTTGTTGAACTTGAGTGATTTTTCTTTTTTTTTTGTTCTTGCTTACTTGTGATTAGAACCAATATTTTTCCTTCATAGGCACTTATCAAATAGATTCATTGGAGTTTAATTTGTTCTTCATGTTTGATGCTGACATCACTGTCTATTTCTTATATTAGTTAGTTTTTACAAATGAAGTTTCTTCTAAGCAAGTCTTTAGATCAAGTCTTTTGAACAGGTCTTTAGATCAAATCTTCTAGGAAGGATTATTCTAGTTGAAGTCTTATATTCAGTAACTTGGGATAGACATTGTCACTAGAGTTTTTTTTATCATTCCTTGACATATATCTTAATTTCCTCTTTGGATGTCATAAGGATGATCTTGTTAATCTTTCCTTTTGTTCATGAATAGTCTCGCTGCATATAGCAAGCCTCATTTTCTACTGCATCGTGGCTTGGTTAGAAGAAGAACACTCAAGAAGATATTTGGATGCTTTTGTGCTTCATAGTTGTTTGGTCACTATGAAATCTTTCGTCATAAATTTAATTTTAACTATTTTGATTTCTGCCAGATCGTAATTTAACTGAAATTATATTGGTCTTTGTTTCAGCTAGATTTGATGGGATTATAGATATATTTATTCTTTACAATTACATTGTTCAGTACCATCCCACGAGAGGAAATCTTCAGTACGATCCTCCCATGGTCCTAAGTCAAAGGAAAATTAATTTCAGTACAGGGTACTTATAAGGGCTCTAAGAATTAGGTTAGTGTAAGTAAAAGTTTATACGTTCTTTGTTTCGGCTACCTTTATTTTTGCTTTCTAAATATCTCTTCTACGTCAGTTGTTTTGAATCTTTTGCATTAGTTATTGAGTCAGACATAAAAAATATATATATATATATAAAAAAAAACCATTCATTTCGGTTAAATTATCATCAAGATCTGTCAGCTGTCTGAGCTACTCTTCATAGATCTGAACAAACAAAAACCAACAACAGAAGCCGATTTAGAAAACGTGGTGGAACAAGTGGCGGAGCAAGTGTGGACAACGATGGCATTACAATGTCAAAAGCATTCACGAAGAGGATGTGGAGCGTCACAACAGGTGGCTAAGAGGTAACAGTTTAAAGGGAAGAGACGGGGAAAGTGTTGAAAAGTCCAAATTGGCAGCTGAAAGCAGAAATCAATTTTGGCAGAAATCAAACTTTGAAAAGTCAAAATTGGAGGCTTGGCAGAATGCAAAATCAAATTTGGCAGGCAGACCACCGAATTCCAAATTGGAGGCACCGAATTTGGAGCGTTCACACTGCAATCGTTCCTTATAAATAGCAAGCCCCTCCATTCATTTTTTGAATCCAACGAAAGCAAATACTTAGCAAAGCGTTTGTATAGAAAAATTGAGAGAGAAGTTCTTAATTTTTCTGGGTATAGTTGGGTCATGGCTTGTGAGTGGTTGTGAGTATTTTGAGAGATTGTGAGTGTTTTGTAAACACTGTTTATATTTCCCTTTTCAGTAAAATATCTGCAGCAGCCCGGAGACGTAGGCAGAGTTGGCCGAACTCCGTTATCAATTTTGTGTGTGCTATTAGTCCACAATTATTTTTGCTCCATTCTCAAATCTGAAGTTACGGGAAAGATCAGCGTAATTTTTCCTAACAACTGGTATCAGAGCTGGTTGTTTCTGTTAAACTTTGGCAAGAGTACTATTCATGTGAATAGTATTTTTCGTGAATAGTACTATTCACGTGAATAGTGAATAGCTCATCGAAATTGCTGGAGAGAATACTGTTCATGTGAATAGTATTTTGTGGATAGTACTATTCACGTTAATAGTGAATAGTGTAAATTGGTCAGCGTTACCAATTTGTCGGCAGAAGCGATCCGAGAAGTCAGATTTGAGTGGGAGCAATGGCGGTAGATGAAGGAAAGGTGAAAATTGAAAAGTTCGATGGTTCGGACTTTAGCTTTTGGAAGATGCAGATCGAAGATTATCTGTACCAGAAAAAGCTACATCAACCTCTCGAAGGAAAGAAACCAGAGGGCATGAAGGATGATGAATGGTTCCTTCTTGATAGACAAGCCCTTGGAGTTATCCGCTTGACATTATCTCGTAATGTTGCTTTCAACATTGCAAAGGAAAAGACCACAGTGGGTCTTATGACGGCTCTTTCCAGTATGTATGAAAAGCCGTCAGCCTCAAACAAAGTTCACTTGATGAGGCGGTTGTTTAACTTGCGGATGGCGGAAGGCGCATCAGTAGCGCAACACTTAAATGAACTCAGTACAGTCACAACCCAGTTGAGTTCAGTTGGAATTGAATTTGACGATGAAGTACGAGCATTGATACTTTTGTCTTCTCTACCAGAAAGTTGGAATGCTACTGTCACAGCTGTGAGTAGCTCATCGGGAAGCAATAAGTTGAAATCAGATGATGTTCGTGATCTGGTTCTCAGTGAAGAGATCCGACGGAGAGAGTCGGGTGAATCCTCAACCTCTTCAGTATTACATACAGAGTCAAGAGGGAGGGCTCCAACCAGAGGAAATGGACGTGGAAAATCAAGGGATAACAGGTCCAAATCCAGAAATCATCGTAGTTCTAACAACTCAAAAACTATCAAGTGTTGGAACTGTGGGCAGACCGGGCACTACAAAAATCAGTGCAAAAATGCACCGAAGAATCAGGAGGCGAAAGCAGAGGCAAATATTGCTTCTACCTCAGGAAGAGATGATGCATTAATATGCTCTTTGGAGAGCAAGGAAGAGTCTTGGGTGTTAGACTCTGGAGCATCTTTCCACGCTACTTCGCAGAGAGAATTCTTCGAGAATTATGTTCCCGGAAACCTTGGTAAAGTCTACCTTGGTAATGAACAATCTTGTGAGATTGTTGGTAAAGGTGTAGTGAAGATTAAGCTAAAAGGGTCTGTATGGGAATTGAAGAATGTCAGACATATTCCCGACCTGACGAAGAACTTAATCTCAGTAGGCCAGTTGGCCAGTGAAGGCTACACAACGACCTTCCATGGTGATGATTGGAAGATTTCCAAGGGTGCAATGACGATTGCTCGTGGTAAAAAGAGTGGTACTCTTTACAAAACAGTAGGAGCGTGTCATTTAATTGCAGTTGCAGCAAATGACAATCCCAATTTATGGCACCAAAGACTTGGCCATATGAGTGAGAAAGGGATGAAGATCATGCACTCTAAAGGAAAATTATCAGGTCTTCAGTCAGTGGAAATTGACATGTGTGAAGACTGTATACTTGGAAAGCAGAAAAGAGTCAGCTTTCAGACAAGTGGAAGAACCCCAAAGAAGGAGAAACTCGAGCTTGTTCACTCCGATGTGTGGGGTCCAACGACTGTCTCATCTATTAGTGGGAAGCAATACTTCGTGACTTTTATTGATGATCACTCTCGGAAAGTATGGGTATACTTTCTAAAACATAAGTCAGATGTATTTGAGGCTTTCAAGATATGGAAAGCCATGGTTGAAAATGAGACAGGATTGAAGATTAAAAAGCTCAGAACCGACAATGGTGGTGAATATGAAGACACCAGATTCAAGAAGTTCTGCTATGAGCACGGAATCAGAATGGAAAGAACCGTGCCTGGTACACCGCAACACAATGGTGTAGCTGAGCGGATGAACCGAACGTTGACTGAGAGAGCCAGAAGCTTGCGTATGCAGTCAGGCTTACCAAAACAGTTTTGGGCAGAAGCAGTCAACACAGCAGCATACTTGATCAACCGAGGTCCATCGGTACCATTGGAGTATAGAATACCAGAAGAGGTATGGAGCGGAAAGGAGGTAAAACTCACACATCTTAGAGTTTTCGGTTGCGTAGCATATGTGCATATCAGTGATCAAGGCAGAAATAAGCTTGATCCAAAATCGAAGAAGTGCACTCTCATCGGTTATGGTGAAGATGAGTTTGGCTATCGCCTATGGGATGATGAAAACAAAAAGATGATCCGCAGCAGAGATGTAATCTTCAATGAGAGAGTGATGTACAAGGACAGACATAGTACTGATGCCAGTAACTCAGAAAAGAGTAGGCCAGTGTATGCAGAGGTGGATGATGTCCCAGAAAGTCCTATAGTTGAAACTCCTCAGCCAGAGGAATCAACAGAGCAAAGTTGTGAACAACAGTCAGACACACCAGAGCCTTCAACTTCAGCTCCTGTGAGGAGATCATCCCGGCCTCATGTACCTAACAGGAGATACATGAACTATATGTTGCTGACTGATGGAGGTGAGCCTGAAGATTATGATGAAGCATGTCAGGCCACAGATGCCAGCAAGTGGGAGCATGCCATGAAGGACGAAATGAAGTCTTTGATCTCAAATCAGACGTGGGAACTAGTTGAGTTACCCAGAGATAAGAAAGCACTTCACAACAAATGGGTGTATCGAGTAAAAGAGGAGCATGATGGCTCCAAAAGATACAAAGCTCGATTAGTAGTCAAAGGATTCCAGCAAAAGGAAGGAGTTGACTATACAGAGATTTATTCTCCAGTTGTGAAGCTCAATACAATCAGAACAGTGTTGAGCATTGTTGCTAGTGAAGAGCTCTACCTAGAGCAGTTAGATGTGAAGACTGCATTTCTTCATGGAGATCTAGATGAGGAGATATACATGCACCAACCAGAAGGCTTCTCAGAGAAAGGAAAAGAGAATATGGTGTGCAGGTTGAAGAAGAGCTTGTATGGTCTGAAACAAGCTCCAAGACAGTGGTACAAGAAGTTTGATGGCTTCATGCACAAAGAAGGCTTCCATAAGTGCAATGCTGACCACTGTTGCTACTTCAAGAGATATAAGTCCAGTTATATCATTCTGCTACTTTATGTTGATGATATGTTAGTAGCTGGTTTAGATATGGATGAGATAAGAAGCTTGAAGCAGCGATTGTCAAGAGAATTTGACATGAAGGACTTAGGTCCTGCAAAGAAGATTCTTGGAATGCAAATCACGAGAGATAAGCAAAGAGGGATTTTGCAGTTATCTCAAACAGAGTACATCAACCGTGTTTTGCAAAGATTTAACATGGGCGACGCCAAGCCAGTTAGTACACCTTTGGCTAGTCATTTTCGCCTATCCAAGGATCAGTCTCCTCAGACGGAGGAAGAAAGATATTTTATGGCTAAAGTTCCATATGCTTCAGCCATTGGAAGTTTGATGTACGCAATGGTCTGTACAAGGCCAGATATTGGCCATGCAGTGGGAGTTGTTAGCAGGTTTATGTCGAATCCAGGAAGAGCTCATTGGGAAGCAGTTAAATGGATTTTGAGGTATCTACGAGGCACCACAGAAAGGTGTTTGCACTTTGGTAAAGGTAAAATAAAGGTGCAAGGATATGTAGATGCAGACTATGGAGGTGAAGTCGATCACCGAAGAAGTACCACCGGTTACATTTTTACTGTTGGTACTACAGCTGTCAGTTGGATGTCGCAGGTACAGAAAATTGTCGCTTTATCCACTACAGAAGCTGAGTACGTAGCAGTGACAGAAGCCAGTAAAGAATTGATATGGCTTCAGGGTTTGTTAACAGAGCTGGGATTCATCCAAGAGAAGAGTGTTTTGCATAGTGATAGTCAGAGTGCAATACATCTGGCAAAGAATTCAGCATTTCATTCTAGGACAAAACACATCGATATCCGTTGTCACTTTATCAGATCTCTGCTAGAGGATGAGGTGTTAACATTGAAGAAGATCTTAGGAAGCAGGAACCCAGCAGACATGTTGACAAAGGTGGTGACCATTGACAAACTGAAGTTGTGCTCAACTTCAGTTGGCCTGCTAGAGTAACAGACCAAGGAAGGCTGCTGCATTGATTAAAGTGTGAAGACAGATTGAAATCAGTCTTCAAGTGGGAGATTGTTGAAAAGTCCAAATTGGCAGCTGAAAGCAGAAATCAATTTTGGCAGAAATCAAACTTTGAAAAGTCAAAATTGGAGGCTTGGCAGAATGCAAAATCAAATTTGGCAGGCAGACCACCGAATTCCAAATTGGAGGCACCGAATTTGGAGCGTTCACACTGCAATCGTTCCTTATAAATAGCAAGCCCCTCCATTCATTTTTTGAATCCAACGAAAGCAAATACTTAGCAAAGCGTTTGTATAGAAAAATTGAGAGAGAAGTTCTTAATTTTTCTGGGTATAGTTGGGTCATGGCTTGTGAGTGGTTGTGAGTATTTTGAGAGATTGTGAGTGTTTTGTAAACACTGTTTATATTTCCCTTTTCAGTAAAATATCTGCAGCAGCCCGGAGACGTAGGCAGAGTTGGCCGAACTCCGTTATCAATTTTGTGTGTGCTATTAGTCCACAATTATTTTTGCTCCATTCTCAAATCTGAAGTTACGGGAAAGATCAGCGTAATTTTTCCTAACAGAAAGAGGTTGTGAATGAAAGTGAAAAAGAATATGACACTGGATATGATAAAAAGAGCTTATACGTCGGTTAATTGTATAAATAACCAACGTTGAAAAACATTTCTACGTTGCTTGTCTCCTCACCCAACGTAAAATTAAAGCCTAAAACTATGTCGGTTAACAACCCATGTAGTGATTTTTGAGATATTACTACGTTGTAAATTAAATTGTTTTAATTCTCTTTATAAAAAATGAAGATAATTAAACACAACAGTCCTTTTTTTTTTGTTTTGCTAATAATAATAATAATATGGAATCGAAATTACAGAAAAAAGCAAAGTGGGTAGAAGGAAAGCTGTGAATTTGAAAGCAATTTGATTCCTTTTGTGAAAGCAGGGAAGCAGTGTTCTTTTGTTATCTTTTTGGATTGAGAAACATTCTCTAGCGATACTTACAAAGCATTTGGCTTGAGTCTGGGCAACAAATTAAAGGGCAATTAATAAAGTGATGAAGAGACCCTTTAAAACCAAAAGTGAAGGCAAAATCATGTCTCCGCACCTTGCCGCCCTCTCTTTTATCTCTCTTTTATAGCTCTTTTGTCTAATTCGAAGATATATGCTCAAAGATATATATATATATATATATATATATATATATATATATATATATATATATATATGTTCCTTTTTAATTATGAGTTTTTCATTAGAGATTCTTTTATTTATAAATCATTTTTAAGATTTAAGATAACATTATTTTTTGTTTGTTGATTTTATTCTTATTCATTTACTTAATTTTTAATTAGTTTACACATTTATAACTGATGTATATTTCTTATATGAAGTAAAATAAAAAAGAAATAATAAGAAATTTTAACAAAGTATTTTTCAGGATTGTTGTTAACATCATATACCTTTCAATCTATTTTATTATTTTTTTTCTAAATTAAATTTTAATATATTATAAAATAAATGATGAATAAGAAAAATAATTATATATCATACATTAAAATATAATTTATATTTGAAATTTATTTATTATAAATTCATTATAATATGTTCTCGTAGGGAATAATAACTTAATAATGCCCAAGCGATTGAGGTGATAATAGTTAAAATCACTTGCAAATACTCGAACGTTCAAATCAACAAGAAAATAAATAGAGAAACAATGTGAGCATTGAGAAGACATGATAACCTATGGCATGAGTCCATATTTATATGACCAGAATAAGAGGTAAGAGAGAGAAAATTGTTACTAAGCATTGATAGTTTATTACGAAGTGTATTGTGTGAGACTTTCGCTTCTTAGTCCCAACATGATTAGGTTAACCTAATTGTGGCCAAGTCAAGTTAGGTGTGACTTGATCAACCTTGACAAGATGACCAAGTTGGCCTATATATGACTATGGGTACTGTGTTTCAAAAATTGTGAAAATTAACTTATTTCAATAATTGATTATATGAATAATTAATTATTCTATAATCGATTAAATTAAAATGAAATCTTGTTTGAATAAGTTTGCTGAAAATTAATCTAAAGATGTTTAATTTTTGTTTAGATACAACAAGACAATTGGTTTTCATATAGTAAATTAGTTTAAGAGAAAAAAAAGTTGTTTAGAAATATCATAAGTTTTAAATTTTCAACTTCTTAAAAACAATTGATCTCTCAAGAAAAAAAAAATTGTTTCAAATTTAATTTGTTAGCATCATATGCCTTTCAATCTTTTATTATTATTTTTTCTAAATTAAATTTTAATATTTATAAAATAAATGATGAATAAGAAAAATAATTATATATGTATATACATTAAAATATATTTTTATATTTAAAACTTATCTATTATAAATTCATTATAATATATTTTGATAGGGAATACAAAAGTTACTTCATGTATCGACTATGTACAACTTAATAATGTCCAAGCCATTGAGGTGATAACAGTGAAAATTACTTGCATATACTTGAATGTTCAAATCAACAAGAAAATAAATAGAGAAACAATGTGAACATTGAGAAGGCATGATAACCTATGTCACAAGTCCATATTTATATGATCGGAATAAGAGGTAAGTGAGAGAAAATTGTTATCAATATTACGGAGTGTGTTGTGTGATGCTTTCACTCTTCCACTCTTCCTAACCCCAACATGACTAGATTAACCTAATTGTAGCAAGTTAAGTTAGGTATGGCTTGATCAACCATGACAAGATGACCAAGTTGGCCTGACTATGGGTGTTTCAAAAAATTGTGAAAATTAACTTATTTAAATAATTGATTGTGTGAATAATTAATTATTCTATAATCGATTATAATTAGAATGAAATCTTGTTTAGATAAATTTGCTGAAAAATAATATTAAAGATGTTTAATTTTGGTTTAGAATAAGACAATTGTTTTTCATATAGTAAATTAGTTCAAAAGAAGAAAGAAAAAAAAGGTTATTTAGAAATTATCATTTGTTTTAAATTTTCAACTTCTTAAAAGGTTGTTTAGAAAAAAAATTGTTTCAAATTTAAGTTGTTACCTTAAACATATAATTTATGTTGTCAACAACTTTCTTTTGTGAAAAAACAATTGAAAGT
Source organism: Cajanus cajan (assembly GCF_000230855.2). NCBI lineage: Eukaryota > Viridiplantae > Streptophyta > Magnoliopsida > Fabales > Fabaceae > Cajanus > Cajanus cajan. The sequence goes on from NC_138517.1 coordinate 75,771,005, forward strand.
GAGAAAATTAACGTTTTTCCAAACATGCACTAGGTTAATTTTGAGTAATTATGTTATGTGGGAGTAAAATAGATGAAATTGATTATTGAGAATTTCTTCAAAATAGTAGCTTCAAGTCATATAAAACTATATTTTTATGTCGATTAATTTGAAATTGTTCTTGGAATATTTATCAGATATATAATATAATTTATATATTTAAAAATAATTTGTTTATTATATTTTTTTTTGCATAAAATAAACATTTGCCCGAACACTGTGCAAGTCAAAATACAAGTTATAAAATAGTGAAATAATAGAAAATAGAAGAAAGGAAATACAATTAATTAGTTGTTATTATTGAGAGAAGATAATTAATAAACTAATTAATTTAATTAGTGTAATAATAAAACTTAACATTTGTGGGATTGCACGTGATGGAAAACTCTATTTTGCCTATACATTATTTTAAAATTCAAAAGAAACTAATTTTATTTTAAAATTCAAAAGAAACTAATTCGAGCAGGTGCATTAGGTAAATAAAATGTATCAAATTGATAATAATAATTATTTAAATTTAATGTAAAACATGAATTATTAAGTAGAATAAGTCTACCTACTCTTGAAATGAGTGAATCTTTCCTTTATATATATTTATATGAGTAGAGTTGTCAAAGTAGACTATGACCGGTAAGTCAATCTGGCCCACCATGGGTTCAAGTCGGGTTGGGTTGAAAAATATTGAATATTTCAGTATGAGCCAATTTTGAACACGACTCACTAACAACCCGGCTCACCTGGGTTGAACCTGTGATGAGTCGAGTTGGTGCCCAGCTCACCAACCTGTGATTAAAAAAATGCAACAATTATTGGGCCACAGTGCAACCCAACATGAGATAGGATCTGTTTTTCATCCTTTGCAATTTGCAATTTTCACTTTCAGGTTTCAGCCCAATGTTTAGATAGGTTACGATAGGGTTTCAACTTTCAACATTTGAATTTCATAGTCCCTCACGCCTCACCGCAACGTAGTCAACCCCTCACCCACCTCAACACAACGAGCCCCTCACCAACCAGCCAGGTTCAATTTTTTTGAGCTCACTAATAAATGAGCCGGGTTGGGTTGACCCACCAAATGATGGTTAACCCGTGGTGGGTCGGGTGGCTGGTTTTGACAATTCTATATATATAGTGATTCATTTACTTAAAAAATAAGTTTACTTAAACTTACTTTATTTAATAATTCATATTCTACATTTAATTTTAACGATTCAATCATTGAATTAAAATTATTCAATATATAGATCAAGTTTGCAATTTTTTGAACAATTTAAAAATTATTTGATATTCTATTTTATTAATAAAAATCAATATATATAATATTTTTATGATTATCCATCAATTTAAATTCATGAAATAGACTATCAAATAGTTTTCAAAAATTTTTAAAATTTGCAAACTTATTTTATACATTATGAACTTTTAATTTAATAGTGTTGAAATGTTAAAATTTGATACTTAATCTTGGAAAACTAGATCCCTCCTTTTATTTATATATACCAATTTCAATCAAACAAAATTTAAAGACAAAATTAATTTTACTCAACAATGATAAAACATTTATATCTTCATTAAGATAATAAGAAGTAAACCCAACTATAATACTTACCACAATTTGGAGTTCTATATAAATTACTTAATTAATTAAAGAGGTTATTACATGTATTTTTTATTTGTTAAAATTGTGACTGGTTTATATGACATCTAGCAGTAACTTCACTCATTTATAATTAACCAATCAGTCTAATCTTTATCCAATATTCCTAACCAACTAACCTCGTCAAATCTCAATTCAAAATTAGAACAATAGCATATACTTACAACAATTTTTTTTTCAATATGTTTTTATATGAAAAAGATCCACTTATTTTATGAGTAAATCTATTTAAATTTATTTTATTCAATAATTCATGTTCTACATTAAATTGTTAAAAGTTTTAAATACATGGATCAAGTTTACAAATTTTAAAAAAAGAATTGATGAAAACTATTTAATATTTTGTTTCATTAATTCAAATCAATGTATAAAATATTTTTATGATTATCTATTAATTTGAATTAATAAAACAAAGTATCAAATAATTTTTAAATTTTTAAAAATTGATAGATTTAATTCATGCATTAAGAATTTTTAATTTAATAGTTGAATCATTAAAATTTGATGTAAAACATGAATTATTAAACAAAATAAATTTAAGTAAACTTACTCTTAGAGTAAGTAAACCCTCCTCTTTTTATATATTATAAACCATTTTTTACATTTCTATCACATTATCTATTTTATTCAAACATTTCCTCTTTTCTCTTTCTTAATTAAATTAAAAAAAAATATCTAAAAAATAATGTATGAGCAACATCATTTATTTAAAAACATGCTAGGATTAAAGAAGAAGAAAAAGTCAATGAGAAGAAAAAGAAAAGATAACATAAGCAAAAGTGCAGATTAATTGATGCAACAATTGCAAAGCATTAGCATCAAGAAGAAAGTGGGGAGTAACAAATGCAATTGTGCAAAGTACAGATTAAAAATCATTGGATGAAGCAAACATAGAGTTTAATCAATAAGCATTGACAAAATTGCAGTTGGTCCTGATTTCTCCTTCATCTTGGTCCGTGAGAACATCAACAATGCCAAGCTTTCCCATCGCCACCGCAAATTGGTGCTCAAAGATAGTGCGCGACGAGGCCAATGCAGAAACAAGAGGAGAAGTTCTTTGATCAGAATATAACAATTGATCAGTTGATAACAACCCCATTTTCTTCTTTAGATTAATATAGTACACATTGTCAAAGGTCTTTGGTGTTGTAGCATCAAGATCCACATACTCTGAGGCCCATCTGCACTTTCTTTGCAAAAAGTTAACATATTTGGGATCTAGGGTTGGGTCTGGTTTTCCAGTTCCTTGGTAGTTGTATAGCCTATATTGAATGGAGCCACATGAAGTCCTTCCAATTGTATGAGCCCCTGAACATAATCATCACACAGATATAAAGAAAAGCATTAGAGGAACATTTTGGAGCAAGTTGAGTAATATTGCATCCAATCTTAAATTCATTGGAATGACTCTAGTGGTGAAATGTTTAGGTAGTTTATAAGAGATTATAAGTTCAAATTTCATTGTACATAAAAACAAACTATACCAATTTAACTTATAAAAAATAATGTTAATCTAAAGATTTTTTATCAAGAATTATTGGTACAAATATTTAAATATTTCTACTACTTAATCAATGATCAGAATTTAATTTCTGCCTTGAACATGTGATTGTAATTAAAAATATTATTTTACTCAGTCGACCAATGAGAAGAAGTTATATCTTTTAATTATAAAAAATAAAAATAAAAATTTGTCCCATGAAACAAATAGAAATTCTTTTAGATATGAATTTAAAAATAATTACTAGAAAAATTAAGAATCTATAATTCATAAGAGAATACAATGTTAGTACATTCTAATTAAATTCAACTTAGAAATGCTTGATTTAATTTATTTACCTGAGAGAACAACCAAGTCAAGCACAGTCAAACCCCTGGATTGGTAAAACTCAATCAAGGAAGTGATGTTCTCATGGCCCATAGGCACCATTTCAGCTTCCTTAGCAATTGAAAGCTTCCCATCTTTCCTACCATAAGGAACGGCCCAATAAGGCCCACCTAACTGAACCGTGGCATCCCTTGCAGCAGCCGTGAGAATGTCAGCACAAGACACCGTCTTGGGGCATTCTTTCTCTAACTCTGCCTTGATATCATCCACCACTTCAAACCCTCTTAGTGTCTTGCTAGCTTGTGCTGTCCTCTCACTTCCATCATGCTTCAACAGAATGGACCCATCACATCCCTACATGAAGAGATCACACCCCAAATTAATATAGTGCAAAATTATAACCCACATTTGGATAGCCAAGATATAGATTTTGTTTCACAACTTTTTTTCTTTCGAAATTAAGTGAAAAATTTTGGTGTCTTTATGTAAGAAGAATAGGTTCTTCTATAATAAATCCAAAAATATGTTTATATTTATTCTTCAAAAGTAATAAAATTAAAGTTCAATTACACTTTTTTTTTTTGTTAATATTAATTGTTTCACAATTTTGCAAATTTTAACATTAAACTTTTGAGATTGTACATTTTGTTATTTTATTTTATTTTTTTTGATAAAGATAGAAAAGATTACAAAGATGATCGCAATGAAGATTGAACCTAGGTCCTCATACTTCTAACTAATCCAAGCTCTCCCCACCCAACCACTAGTATATTTTGTTACCTTCGTATATTTTATCACTTCATTAATTAATTAATTATTTTTATTAATTAATTATTGACATAATATATTGATTGTTGATGTGACATATCAACAATCTATGTTAATAATCAATACATTACATCAACGATCAACATATTATGTTAGTAATCATCAATCAAATCAACATACAAAATGAGAAAATATGTATAAAAAAATTTAAATTAAAAAATTAAGTGATAAAATGCGAGATTTAAAAAATTTGGTGACAAAATTCTTTAAATCATACAACATGATAGCAAATAGTGAAATTATGCCTAAATTAAATTTGCAATTAAAAATTAATTCTACAAAAATAAGAAACCAATGGACACATATAGTCTCATAGTGAGCAATACTTGATACGTACCCTGACAGAGCAATCATGGAAGTGGAGTCTCAAGAGACTAGCTGCTAATGTGTAGTCCTTTTGAATCCATTGTTTCACTTTGTTGTGTAGAATGGATTCAAATTTGGGACAGCTTTTACGGTAGTAACCAAAGGATAGGAGATTATCGAAGGTGGTTTCATCCAATGTTGGGACTTTGAGAGAGTAGACAGACTCACTTCTAGAGGAAAGGGTTGGCTTATCATCATAGTTTTCATAAGGTTGGGCTGAGGTTGAAATGATGAAAAGAACCAAAAGAAGAAGAGATGGGAGGGAAGAGTTGGACATATTCTCTCTTTTTGTGTTAATTAATGACACCCAAATTGGTGAGGTTTCCAACCAATAAATGAGGAAGGACTTTGTTCTGTGTGACATTGTGAGTAGTGTATATATATAGAGAGAGGAAGACTTTGATATTTTGATTATGTTATTAGGTTGGGACAAACGTGGGAAGCACAAAATAGAGCACACATGACATGCTAGCATGTTGTCTTGTTTTATCTTGTTTTGTTTGCTGCAAAATCTAGCATGACTCTTCTTTCATTTATGTATCCCATTATTTGACATGGACTAGGGAATGAGTCGAATGACCGAATAATTTATTAAGAGAAATTGTAGTAATGTTTTTAATACAAATTTCGAAACACTTTTGTTACTTTATTAAAACTTTTTCAGAATTATTATGAAATTATGTGAATATATTATATATATCATTTTCTATTTCATGAGTGTTAATTATGACTTTTTAAATTTTTTTAAAATAATTAACTATAGGGAGTTCGTTAAAAATATTAAAATACTATTATAATGCAAGCATTTTTGAATGATTAATGATCATTCTTATGATCGTATTCTCCTTTAAACACATTAAATTGATTGTGCATGTGTTTCTGTAATGGTTGACGTTGACCAAGCATTTTCTATTTCTTCTTATATTTTTCCTCAATTTCTGATTTCCAGTGTATGTTTCTTAAAGTTGTCATTAAATATTAAATGTAAGAATGTAGAAACAGGAAAGAAAAGGGCCAACTGAATTATTTACTATTTTTTTTTTCCAAAAGTGGTCGCTATTTTGTAGGCAAAGCCTTGGATCCATAATAACTTAAGTCTTCTAGCAACTCCTGAGAAGAAAGGGAACTGTTAATTTGCAACCCTTGTTTTTTTTTTTTTTTTTTTACTATTTAAACCCCAAAGCAAAGAAGTACCAATTCTGTGTAGTAGTCATGCAATACCTCCCCTCCCATAGCATCGATGAGGCTAACAATATACTGTCTAATATATTTATTTTTATTTGATAAAATTTATTAAAATTATAAATTAGGAAAGAGACATTCATTAAATAAACTGTAAAATCCATTGAATTATATATTTTTAATAAATTTCAACCAATTAAAAAAATCATTTAAAACAATTATGTTAAAGGGTACATGGCTAATATTTCTCGACCACCAATTGATCACATTGCCACTTAAAGTAATTCAATGTTAATATATTAGAAATTGAAATTTTAATCGTTTATTGAATGACAAGTTTTAAATTTATTGTGAAATGAATATTAATTTCAGGCTTTTGTTGTCTGGAATTTTGTTTATTTTTTAGTAGTTTGTTACAGGTCAACCTTGCTAATAAAGAAGTGTGTTCTACAATCAAATAACAACATTGGAATTTTATAGGCAAATATATTCTTTTAACGTGGAATATATACTAGTAATATATTTTATAATGTTTTTAATTTTAAATATAAAAAATAAGTTAATTAAAATAGTTAGATATATTTGAAATAGCTTTGAGTTTTAAGTTTTAATTTTTTTTAAAAAATTACTATCTATTTTTAGTTTTAGTTTTTTTTTCCAATTTTAGTTTTTTTTTAATATATCATTTTAAAATTAATTTAAGGATGTGTATGTTTGTGTAGTGATGGCAGTGCTAGCGATGATGGTAATAATGTTAACACTAGTGATAATGTATTGGTAATAATGATAATATTATCGATAATGATGATAGTAGTATTAATTTTGATAGGGTATTTGTAGTAGTTATGATGAAAGTGATGATAAAGATGATAATAATAGTGATGATAGTGATAATGTTAATATTGATGGTGATGATATTGTTGGTGTTAGTGATGACAATAATAATGATAATGTTGGTGGTGACAATAATAATGACACCAGTGACATTATCAATGATAATGGTATGAATGATGTCAGTAGTAGTGGCAATAACAATGATGATGATGATGTCAATGATAATTACGACAGAAACCATTACAATGATAATTATTGGTGATTGTAGTTGAAAGTGTCATTGTTATACGTAGTGGTATTATGCTTTTTTAAAATTAAAAACTAACCGACTAAAATATGTTTTAATCCATTTAAAATGAGCGATTTTGAATTTGGTTCTTATAATATTTTTTTCATTTTTCTAAAATTTATAACTATACATTATTTTTGAGTTTTTGTAAAATATTTTTCTTTAATTTGCATAACTCTAAAATTTAAAAATCATCATTATTTTTTGCTCTACAATTATTTTAGGTAGATAAACAACATTTATTTTAAGAATTTGTAAATAACTTTAGAGGTATCACGCTATCATGATCTCACTAATGGTCCTAAATAACATTTAGGATTACTTAACATTCTAATAATAAAAACTAAATAATTAAAAATGATCTCATAATAGTAGAAATTAAAAATGGTAGTTTCAAATTTTATAGAGATAAAAAATAAATAAATAAAATATTATAATACCAAATCAAAAAAATTTTAATTTTGTAAAAAATTAAAACATATTTAACCCAAACTAATTTCACAAATCTATTTATCTTGATTTCAAAAATAAGTGTAAAAATATTTTAAAATAGAGTAAAAAATTATTTTAGCTCCATTTTGTAAAATTCACAATTTTGGTATAAATTTTAACCATTTATCTATTAATTGTCAAAATTATAATATTTAGATATAATTTGATATTAAATAAATGATAGGATAATTGATATTTAATAATATTTATTTTAAATTATATTTTTAATCTCATTTTTATTTTATTTTTATCTCTTGTATCATTTTTATGTAGGTAAAAAGGAGGATCAATAAAAGTAAAATTTATTTTAAATATTACTAAATATTAATTATTATATCATATATTTAATGTCAAGTTATAATAGACATTACGATTTTAACCATTAACAAATGAACATTTAGCAATTATATCAAAATTGTAAATTTTACAAAAAAAATAAAAAATTATTGTGAAATTAAAAATTGTAAGACTAGAATTATAGATTACTTATTGATCCAAATCTAATTTTCAACAACAACAAACAACATATCTTTTAAAATATAAACAAATTGGCCCCAACTCAAATCATTTTAAATAGGAATATATGTAAAAAAATAATTAATGAAAATTGTAAAATATTAATAATAGTTTTGGAATAAATATAAAATCTAATGAGTTTACGTAATAAAAATCTTTATTGGACCAGTTAATTGGGCCAACAGAAACATAATTGAGCGGGCAAAACGAAAAAAAGACAGAGCTTTTGGAGTTGCCCACAGGGTTTACTGCAAACCGTGTGCAACCAATCAATCAGAGAGACGAAACGCTGCAAAACGACATCTTGGTTAGGTAGATCAAACCATTAACCTTTACAAGAAAACATTAAATATAGGAATTTCAAAACCAAATATACCCTCCTTTTATAGCCATGCACACACAACTCTTCTTGCATCTGCTACTACTGTGTTTCATCTGTTGCGCATACGCGTTGCTTCAGAAATCACACAAGACAAATATTGAACAACCTACGTGGCTTACGTACGATATGACAAATGCTTTCTGTTTCTGAGGACTCCATTGACTTCACACAGCATTTGCAAAGTACAAATGCATAACTCCAAAATCACTAAACTCAAACACACAAGTTTTGAAACGGAAATTCAACCGCTCACTTTCTCAATACGGTTCTTGTTTCTGTTCAGTAAGAAACCAAGCAAAATCCACCAATATTTTCCCTATATCGGTTCACCCAACCACTATATCACCCTTCTTCTCTAACCCCATATCTTCATGACTTCACGTATTCTTTTTTCTTTTCTTAGTCTCTGATAGCTTCTGTTGTCTCACATCACAAAATCTTAATGGTACTTTATTGGTTCATTTATTTCCTCCTTTTTTTAATATATATATTTCCAATGCTTTTTTCAACCCCCAGTTTGACTTTCAGCATTCAGTTCATCTCTTATCTACATTTAATGAGTAACGTTAATGCCTTAATGGCTATTGGCAACTATCGCCGGTGACTGACACAGTTGCATTTTCATTTATAGTCATTGATATGCTTTGACAAAACCATGCCATGCATGATGATGATGATCAACTTATCAACTTGCTTACACATACACATTTCCAGAGAACATGTGAAACCGAAAGGATAGCCCATAGTAGCTTCCCCATTCAGTGTTCCTTCACATGAACCTTTTTCGTTTCTTCTAAACACGTTCTCGCAATCCAAGAACAACCACCACCGCTTCAACCTGCAACCAATTAACACCATTAATTTTCATCTGTCTCTTTGTTGACAACTATTGAAAGTTGTAAGTAACCCTCACACCTCACTCCCTCAATACTCAATCACTGATCACACCCCAAATGAACGAAGCAACAATGAGGATTTCAACACATGCAATTGTGCTCCTTTTGATATTTTCTTGTGCACTTCTATGCCATGGCAATGAAAGTACTATGAGAGTGCTTTTGGAGGTGAAATCTTCGTTCACTGAAGACCCAGAAAATGTTTTAAGGGATTGGTCAGAGAACAACACAGATTACTGTAGTTGGAGAGGAGTGTCATGTGGTTCAAAGAAGATGTTAGAGTTGGAGTTAGAATCCAAACCTTTGGATAATGATGACTCGGTGCAAGTAGTGGTGGGACTCAACCTGTCCGAGTCATCACTCAGTGGGTCAATATCACCATCACTCGGTCGTTTGCAAAACCTGCTCCACCTTGATCTCTCTAATAACCGACTCGAGGGTCCCATTCCACCTACCCTCTCCAACCTCTCTTCATTGGAATCTCTCTTTCTCTACTCCAACCAACTCACAGGCCCTATCCCCACCGAGTTCGACTCGCTTCTGAATCTCCGAGTTTTGCGAATCGGTGACAATGGACTCACTGGCACGATTCCCGCGTCACTGGGGAATCTGGTCAACCTTGTGAGCCTTGGCTTAGCCTCATGCAGACTCAATGGGTCAATTCCACCCCAACTCGGTCGACTCAGTGAGTTGGAATATCTGATCCTGCAGGATAACGAGTTGACTGGTCGGATTCCGTCTGAATTGGGGAACTGCTCGAGCCTTATAGTCTTCGCTGTTGCTGGCAACAGACTCAACGACTCAATCCCGAGTGAGCTGAGTCAACTCGGAAAACTTCAAACTCTGAACCTTGCCAACAACAGCTTATCCGGGTCGATTCCGAGTCAACTTGGTGCGCTGAGTCAGCTTAGATATCTTAATTTCGTGGGGAACCGGCTCGAGGGTAGTATTCCACCGTCTTTGGCTCAATTGGTTAACCTTCAAAATCTTGACTTGTCAAAGAATATACTGAGTGGGGAAATTCCAAAGGAGTTAGGGAACATGGGTGAGTTACAATTCTTGGTTCTCTCTGAGAACAAACTACATGGGACCATTCCAAGAACCATATGTTCCAATGCAACAAATTTGTTGAGCTTGATGATAGCAGAGAGTGGACTTCATGGTGAGATACCAGCTGAGTTGGGTCAGTGCCAATCACTGAAGCAACTTGATTTGTCAAACAATTCTCTCAGTGGGTCAATACCTAATGAGGTTTATGGGTTGGTGGGGCTAATTAGTCTCTTGCTTCACAATAACACCTTGGTTGGTTCAATCTCTCCTTTCATAGGGAACCTCACTAACATGCAGACTCTTGCATTGTTTCACAACAGGTTGCAGGGTGGTCTTCCCAGAGAGATTGGGAGGCTGGGGAAATTGGAGATACTGTTTCTTTACGATAATATGTTGTCAGGGAAGATTCCTTTGGAGATTGGAAACTGCTCAAGCTTGCAAATGGTTGATTTCTATGGAAACTATTTCAGTGGGGAAATTCCCTTCACCATTGGGAGGCTGAAAGATTTGAACTTTTTGCACCTCAGGCAGAATGAGCTTGAGGGTGTCATTCCCCCCACACTTGGGAACTGTCATAAAATGAGTGTGTTGGATTTGGCAGATAATCAGCTTTCAGGTGGCATTCCTGCAACATTTGGATTCCTCAGAGAGTTGACGCAGTTCATGCTCTACAACAATCATCTTGAAGGTAGTCTTCCTCACCAACTTGTAAATGTAGCAAACTTGACCAGAGTGAATCTTTCAAACAACAGACTCAATGGTAGTTTGGTTGCATTGTGTCGCTCGATGTCTTTTCTTTCTTTTGATGTCACAGATAACCAATTTGATGGTGAAATACCCTTTCTCCTGGGAAACTCGCCTTTCCTTGAGAGGCTGAGATTAGGTAACAACAAATTTTCTGGCGAAATTCCAAGGACATTGGGAAAACTCACTATGTTGTCATTGTTAGACGTCTCAGGAAATTCACTCACTGGACCAATACCCGATGAGCTTTCCTTGTGTAATAATCTGACTCACATTGATTTAAACAACAACCTTCTATCTGGAAGCATACCATCATGGATTGGAAGTTTGCCAGAGTTGGGAGAGCTTAGGCTCTCATTCAATCAATTTCATGGGTCTATTCCACCAGGCCTATTCAAACAACAAAAGTTGATTGATCTTTCCTTGGATAACAATTCTCTTAGTGGAAGTCTCCCTGATGATATTGGAGGCCTTGCATCCCTTAATGTACTCAGACTTGACCATAATTTCTTGTCTGGACCAATCCCTCATACAATTGGTAAATTGAGCAATCTTTATAAGCTGCAGCTATCAAGGAATCACTTTAGTGGTGAGATACCAATTGAGATAGGAAATATGCAAAATCTCCAAAGCATTTTGGACCTCAGTTACAATAATCTCTCTGGTCATATCCCATCTTCACTTGGCATGCTGTCAAAATTGGAAGTACTTGACCTTTCTCACAATCAACTCAGTGGAGAAGTGCCTTCGATAATTGGTGAAATTTGGAGCTTGGAGAAGCTTGACATCTCTTACAATAACCTTCAAGGTGCATTGGATAAGCAATTCTACCGCTGGCCACATGAGGCGTTTGAAGGGAACCTTTATCTTTGTGGAGCCTCTCTTGGAAGCTGCAACTGCAACCGTGGTGAAGCTTCCTGCAATAAGCCATTAAGCAACACAACAGTGATTATAGTCTCTGCACTTTCAACTTTAGCTGCTATTGCTCTTCTTGTACTTTTTGTGATCATCTTCTTGAAAAACAAGCAAGAAATTTTCAGGAGAGGCAGTGAAGTGAGTTTTATTTTCTCCTCTTCATCGCGAGCACAAAGACGAACCTTGGTCCCTCTAAGTACTGCTCCTGGAAAGCGAGATTTCAGGTGGGAAGATATCATGAGTGCCACAAACAACTTAAGTGATGAGTTCATAATTGGTTATGGAGGTTCTGGGACAGTCTACAGAGTTGAATTGCCCACTGGAGAGACTGTGGCTGTCAAGAAGATTTCCTTGAAAGATGAATATCTGTTGAACAAAAGCTTTATAAGAGAAATCAAGACTCTGGGGAGGATCAAGCATAGACATCTGGTGAAACTGGTAGGCTGTTGTAGCAATAGAAACAAAGGAACAGGTTGGAATCTGTTGATATATGAGTATATGGAGAATGGAAGTGTATGGGATTGGCTTCATGGGGAACCCCTCAAATCAAAGGGGAGACTTGATTGGGACACAAGGTTCAAAATTGCTGTGGGATTAGCTCATGGAGTGGAGTACCTCCATCATGATTGTGTGCCAAAGATCATTCACAGGGACATCAAATCCAGCAACATATTGCTAGATTCCAACATGGAGGCACACTTGGGAGACTTTGGACTGGCCAAATCACTCATTGAGAATCATGAATCCAATACTGAGTCTAATTCTTGTTTTGCTGGCTCTTACGGTTACATAGCCCCAGGTAATGTTTAATCATACTAATCACTAGAATTGTTTTTTATCTCAATTTTCTTTTGGAAAATGCTAGCCAGTGCCTTAAGGGTATTGGTTAGGGAATCAAAAATAGAAAGTTTTTGTTGGAAAGTGTATCCGCACATTCTGTATAACTTTATTGTAGTTTTTGATGAAAACTTTTTACATATAGATTCTTTAACCAATGTTTTAAGTAAACCGGTTAGAGAAATCCGTTTTTCTTTGTCCAAATGTTAACAATTGATATTTCTTAATTTCTAGAGTTTGCATACTCACTGAGGGCCACAGAGAAAAGTGATGTGTACAGCATGGGAATTGTGCTTATGGAACTTGTTAGTGGTAAAATGCCAACAGATGCAGATTTCAGAGGAGAGATGGATATGGTGAGATGGGTGGAGGTGCATGTGGACATGCATGGCACTTCATGCGATGAAGTGATGGATCCTCAGCTGAAACCCCTTTTGCCTGGTGAAGAGTTTGCTGCTTTGCAGGTGCTTGAGATAGCCATACAGTGCACAAAAACTGCACCACAGGAGAGGCCAACCTCACGCCAAGTATGCGATCTTCTTCAGCGTGTGTCCAACAACAAAAAGGTGGAGTTTGAGAAGAAGAATTTGGATGATTACTAGTGATTTTCTATCCAACTAGTATTAAACATGAAGGCATGTTTGGCTGTTTGCTATTATTGTCTTAGGCTTTAGAGTTCTATGTGGAATAATACTCGTTGGTTGACTTCTTGGGAGTAATTTTAACATTTGAATCTGCGTGTTTTCTTACAAAACTAATCCAATATAGAGATTCTATACCAAAAGAAAAATCCAATTCAGATTTGAAATTGCAAATGTTCCATCTTATCATTAGCTAATATCGTAGTAACACGATACATACGAAACTGTTTGTGAGTTGTGACGTAGGACTATAATATTTTGTTAATAAAATTTACTTGTAGTTATTTTAGTTAATTTATAAAATAAAATTATAATATATAAATTTTATCTCTCTTATTTGTCATTAGATTGTCATGAGAGATAAAGATATTAGTATTCCATATCAAAGTTTTTGCAATCTCACTAATATCAATTAATTAAATTGGTAAATGATAATTGAAAATTTTAAGATGTGCAAGAAAAAATATTTATTTATTAAATTTCTCTTTTCAATAATCAACAAGAAACATTAACACATATGCTCGCATTCTTTAATATGAGCAAAAGATGAAAAATAAAATTAATGTTTTAATACTTGCAATCTTTAATGTGAGGAAAAGATGAAAAATAAAATTAACTTATTTCTTATTAATAAAAACATGTAATTATATAAAATAAAATAAATAAAAAAGAGCGAGGCTCTAAATCATTTTTACAAAACCTAATAAATTAATTAAAACTCTTATTAATTTTATGAAAAAGTATGGGTGTAACATGAATCGAACACAGATTCTCTATTAAATAGATTGTTTTCAAAATGTGAGTGTATGTGTGTCTAATTATGTCAACAAATGTGTCTAACTATGTCAACTCATTGAGTTGTTATATTTGTATTAGTATATGAGATTTTTAAATTAATGTATTGAATTATCTAATATTCATGAGTTGTCTTATATGAATATTAATACAAATTTAAATTGGTCACTTACGATCATGTTATAAATGGTCCACACATGGTTGCAATTTTCAACATTTTTCAAAATTTGGAGGGAAATTTTATAAAATAAAAAAATATGTGAAGATAAAATTTGCAATAGTGTGAAAGTTCAGAGGCACAAAATACAATCAATTTTGATGCTTAGCATTTCATTTGTATTTTAATCAAATATTGATGAGCTACAACTCACAACATTCTCAAAACATAAGGTAAAATATGGGAAAACAAAATATTTGGAAGCAAAATTCACGAAAATGTGAAAATTTGAGAGTATAAAATTTAATTAAGCTTGATATTTTATGTCATCATATATACATTCACACTCACAATATCTAAGTTCTTAATTATGTAATATACTCCCTTTATTTCATTTTGTTTGACGTTTAACATTTTAGCGTAAAATTTCTGAATTCAAAAAAAAAAAAAAACAAATACTCCCTCTACTTTATAATAATTATCATCTTAAGTTGTTTTATACAAATCAAGAAAATTAATAAATAAATTAAAGAGAATAGTAATTTTACAAAATTAATCTTATGTTTTTCTTTTTTAGAAACAATTTAACATAATAATCACTTTTTAAATAATATTCTAAGAGGTATAATATAAATGAAAAATAAGTATTAATATCGCATTGGAAGACTAACATATACACTTTGAGACCTGTGTTTTTGACACTTAATATGAGACGAATGCAGTATGTAACATCCCAATACACTTTCAAATCTTTTGAAAATTTCCATTAATAAAATAAGTATTAAAAAAACACATTAATTAAAAATACATTATTAATGATTAAGAGTATAATAAGAAAATAGCATTTATACCAATGGAGTAATATCAATAATGTTTAATAAAATGAAGTAAAAGATATAAAATATCAATAATAATCATGCTTAAAAAAATAAAAAGAAATAAATTAACCATGAAATATGTAAAAAAAAATGATATAATAAGAAATTATTCAATTCACGCACGTGTCCAAAAATTAATTTACCAACTACAAAATCATAGGAGTATTCACGTAAAAAAAAAAAATCAAATCCGAAATCTAAGAATATATATATTTCAAATCTACAACTTATTTTTAAATTAATTTGTGAGACCTGTGAACCCCTTACTCATTTTCTTCTTCTCAACTCACTCTCACTCTCACCCTCTCCTTTTTCTTGTTGCTGATTTTCTTCTTTGGGGTGACCTTGGACTGAAGGTGTTGACCAAGCTTAGGCAGAGCTAGCTGAAGATTGTCTCTCTTCTCCGTTCGTTTTCAAGTTTCCTCTTCTTCTCCGATCTCCGTGGTCCCGAAGCTCGGATTTTCGCATCAAGGTAAGGGAAGCTAGTCCTTTGATTTGTTTGGCTGAAAACGAGTTCTAAGAACTCTTTTGTGGTATAATGTTTGCTACATTTGAGCTGAAAACTGCTGAAATTGATGAATTGGGGGTCTTCGGGTTTTCGAGGTCCTTGCGGAAATTTTGAGTAAATCTTGATTTGTGTTTGCATGTCGAAAATGAGACGTTTTTGTTGATACGTGGTGAGAATGGGAACTTTTGGCTGGGTTGCATGTTGATTTTCGCAGGTTTTGATGGAATTTTCGAAGTAGGTGAGGGGTCCTGTTTGAATTCGCGCTGAGCGCAGTTCTTCGCGCTGAGCGCGACTTGAAATGGGGATTCACTGGGTGAATCGCGCTGAGCGCGGGGAGAACCGCGCTGGGCGCAACAGACCTCTGTAGGTCTCTGGTTGAGACGCGCTGAGCTCGCACTTGAACGCGTTGAGCGCGCATTTGAAGTTCCGAAATTGACTTCATAGTCTTCATGAAAGTTGTAGCATTGGATGTTAGCTTTCCAATGGCGCTGGAATCACCCAAAAAGGAGTTTTAGAACTCCAGTTATGGCTGTTTTAGTGAAGAGAGGTCAAGCTGCCAGCATTACGTATAGCTGTTGCGGTTTTTTTTTTAAATTTTTAACAAGGTAGATGAAGGAATTAGGACTTGGTGTCTTCATGAGAGTTGTAGGAAATCTTCTTATCTTTCATATGAGATAAGGATGAGCATGGTAGGAGTAGTATAACTCATGATGTGCTATTTTTCTATGAAGGTTGCCATTTCACATTTAGTGATTTGGTTAGGTTGAAAGTTGTTCTAAGTACTTAGGTTGATTGGTGTTGTTTGGGTGGGTAATTTGACAAGATAGATGAGTTGTAAATAAGAGGATTGGGTCGTATTATGTGTTGAACATGTCGTACGTTGTGAAATTGCTGATCATGCTATTTTATGTTGTTGATGATGAAATGCTACGCTGTAATGGATATATATGTATATTGTCGTGCTGAACTGAGTTGTGAGTAGTCAGTTGTGTTGTATATTACCTAGCTATACTGAATGCTGATTTTGATGTGCTGCGCTGAGCGCGGCCCTTGTCGCGCTGGGCGTGAGACTCCTTGGGAGTCTCTGCCTTGTGGGCGCCGGGCGCAATTAGTATTGCGCCAGGCGCGAGTGAGCCTTGAACTCTCTGGCTGAGTCCCGCCGGGCGCGGGCGTACCTACGCTGGGCGCGCTGGCCCCCTGGTGCTCTCTGGTTGCACTGCGTTGGGCGCAACCACGAGTGCGCCGGGCGCGGAGATGTAACTTCACTAATGGATGTTAGAGGTTGTTTATGTTGAGTTCAAGTAAAAGCTGTTGATTATAATTTGAGGACTTGTGGATAACGCTGCTTGTTGATGTTGAGTTGTGCTAGTTGTAAATTGTTGTAAGTTGCCATGTTGAGTTGTATCAGTTGTAAATTATTGTAAGTTGATATGTTGTGTTGATATTGGATGTTGTAGGCCGTAAGGCTGAGGTGTTGTAGGCCGAAAGGCTAAGGTGTTGTAGGCCGAAAGGCTGAGGTGTTGTAGGCCGAAAGGCTGAGGTGTTGTAGGAGATCTCCAAGGTGATATGCGTGACGACGCATTGTGTGCTTATTGCTGATTACGCTGTAAGATCGATGAGTTGTGTGCTGATGATGTGAGATGTGTGCTGTTATGGCTAAATGATGTGGTACTTTAAATGAATTTTGTTAAGTTGATTGATGTGTTGATTTGCTGTGCTGATAGGGGTAGCTGTTTACTATTCATATATTTATATATATGTATGTCATTTCTTTTCACTAGCTTACCCTTTGTTGTTTCCATGTGGTTTGGACTGCGATGATCATACTAAGTATGGGAGCAGAGCAGGGTTAGGCGGGTGGCTAGTGGTGAGTCTGCATCTGGCAGGCGGAGCTGGATCCTTGTTGACGCTTTGTTGTTTTCAGCTACTTGGTGTAGCCGTTGATAATGTATTTTGTTTTTGTACACTCTAACTCTAGTCGGATAGGGACTTTGTATATATTTATATTCTAGACCCTATATTTATATACTTGTCCTTTCTGTCTGGCGTTTCCGGTGTACAGTGGTGTGTGTAGTGACCAGCCGGGTCGTTACATAATTAATATAGTATAAAATATCCACAACATCCAATATTATAAAAAGATATTCCAAACAACAAGCAATTCACTAAAGATTAACTTTTTAATATAAAAGAAAATAATTTGGATAATGCATAAATACTAAGTCATTGTTTAATTTTATAAACTGCAATGAATTTAATCAATTTAAAGGTGAGAGAAGTTTATAAAATAAAATTTTTGGATTGGAGGTGTAACACCCCAATTTCTTTAAAAGGATATTTTTATTAATAATGGCATTTCTGTAATTACTGAGGACATTTTCGTAATTTTATAAAGGTATTAGGGGCATTTGAGTAACTCGGAACGGGCTGTTCCGAAAGTGGAACGGGCCGTTCTGAGCATTTAAAATAAGCTAAAATTTTAGGTTGGGAACGGGCCCAGAACGGGCCGTTCCAACAAAGAGAACGGGCCGTTCCGGAGGGAGAACGGGTCGTTCTGCTTTTTGGGAACGGGCCGTTCCGGTTTTGGAACGGGCCGTTCCAGTTGAGAAATTTGCCCACGTTTGAAGGATCCAGAACGGGCCGTTCCGAAATCAGTACGGCCGTTCCGGTTGCGCCAGGAGGCCTATAAATAGGGGCAGGGGGGTGAAAATTTGGTACAGAGGAGAAGAAGTGAAAATTTTAGAGAGAGAAAGAAAAGAGAAAGAGAGAGAGAAAGAAAGAAAGAAAGAGAGAGAGAGGGAAAGAAAAAGAGGGGATCCAGAGGAGGAGACTCTGCCCAAGTTCCAACTCCGCCTATCCAGGTAAGGGGGGGAGTGAGAACCTCGCTCAAGGGTGTGGGGATAATTGTTGGATAGTTGTTTGTCGGATTGGCCCCCAATCCTTTGTCGTTATTCTGTTTAATTTCTATTTACTCTACTTTTTGTTGAAGGTGCCGTTGTTCTGTCTAAATTTCTATTTACTTTGCTTTGCTTTTTGTTGAAGGTGCCGTTGTTCTGTCCGATTTTCTATTTATTCTACTTTATTTTTGTTGAAAGTGCCGTTGTTCTGTCTGATTTTCTATTTACTCTACCTTTTTCTTTGTTGAAGTAATAAATGAATATGAAATTAATGTTAATAATAAATGAGTTTTAATATGAATAAGAATGCTCTCTGGATCTTTGTGAATTCCTGTGCGGACCTTATGAGGAGTATTTATGACATGACCATGTGAAATATGGACAAATGACATGAGACCTAAGAATGGACTATTGAGACAAACTATGATTATGATACTATGACAAATAATGACATGATGTACTAACTGAAGTTATGTAATAAGTTAAATGTTGAGTTAATGAGATTATAAATGTATGACATGCATCATATGCATATATTACTCCAGGTGTGCCGCTGAGGCCGCATACCCACGACTAACAAGGTGTACCTTATGGTCACCCACGACTAACAAGGTGTACCTTAGGGTCACCCACAATGTAACATGCTAACAAGGTGTACCTTATGGTCACCCACGACTAACAAGGTGTACCTTAGGGTCACCCACGATGTAACATGCTAACAAGGTGTACCTTAGGGTCACCAGTGATGTAACCAGGTGTACCTTAGGGTCACCAACGATGAATTGTGAATCTTCCGTATGGCGCCACATGCATGCATTTATGAGTTGAGTCCATGACATCATAAGCATGATAAATGAGTATATATATGTGATATTGACTATTTATGTGTATTGTTTACATGTGGCTTATATATGTTGTGTGTGTGTGTGTGTTATCTAGCAGTTATTTCTGCACCTGAAACTGAGTGAGATGTTTCTCACTCCCTTGTTGTTTTTGTATATGTTTTAAATTGTGTTGCAGATGATCAGCATCATGAGGATGTTAGTGATGAGGCTTAAAGGCTTCAATTGGACATGCTCTGATAGGATGTGACATCGGGGCATAGTTATTTTAGTTTAATATGTTATTGTTTTTATAACTTTAGTTTCTCTTCTTTTGTAATTTCTAACGAAGAGATAACGTAGATAACATGTATAATTCAAGGAAAATATATGTTAAGAATTATAATTTGAACGTTCTTGATAAAAGACTAAGATGTACATTTTTGTTATATTTTTATTATATGATTTGGGAGTATAAATTAATTCCTAACCAGGAGGCACTACCACCTTTACTGGAGTTAATTTATATTTCCTTTATTATTATTTGTATATATATAATTTCTTGTTTTACACTAAATTGTATTGAAAATCTTAACTTCTTTTCTTTTATAATTTTTACACTGGAGTTATGATTTATGAGTTACGAATGTGAATCTTCTACCTTGTTATATTTGAAATATTTGTCAACTATGAAAAATTTTATTTACCCAAAAAGAAGAAAAGAAATATTTTATCGTTACATTTGTTGTATATTAATAATGGGGTAGAGGGTGTCACAGGAGGCACCTCAAAGGGGATAGCTGGCCCCAAGATTTAATGCGGCTGCATACATAAGACAGGATTTAAACCCCTGACCTTGCTTAAGCATAGATCAACCACTACCATTAAACCACACGCTCGGGGTTGAAAGAAGTTTGTAAAATACTCAAAAGAATCTAAAATTAATATAAACAAAAAATTCAAAGCAATATTTAATTGATATAAAATGTTTTTGGTTCTAAAAAATTTTCAGCATTATTCCATAATGATAGTTAGGCGAAACTTGAGTTTACATCCATGACATTATAGGTAAAATTTATATTGAATAATCATAATTTTTTTTAATTGTGGTAAACTATTTTGAGTGTCTCAATTTATATATTTACTTTTTATAAAATGAGTGTCTTAAAATTTGTGTACTATATAAAGTTACCTGTAGCTAGTTAATGTCTCAAATATACAAATTATATCCTCTCCTATAACATGTCATGACTAACAATTAGCTTCTCTTTTTTTGTACACCGGGAAAAGATGACTAGCAATTGCTTTAATATACGATCGAAATTCAAATTCAAATTCAAATTTAAATTCTTCCATAATTAAAACTCATATCTATCAAAGAAGCTACAAATTTAAATTCGTGCTATTAATTGCGTCATAAATTAAAACAAACAAATATCAATCAAAGCAGCAACAAATTAAATTTCAAATCATTGACTAATTGAATCTTACACATACAAGAAGCTACAAATTCAAATTCAAAATCGTTCCATAATTTATTCTTACGTAAAATCTAATTTAAATGAGTTTTTCGTAATTAAATTTACACTCGTAGTTATTTATAATTACCGGGTAGATTAGGGATATGGCCCATCCGATGTATTTAAGTTCTGACTCGTGAAATCTATATTTTTCACGAGATGGATAAATTTGGTATGTAAAATAAGTGGTAAAAAATTATGGCTTTTATTATACACACTTCCATTAATAAATAATATTTTTCTTTGTTTATTTTTTAAATATCTTTTATCTGAAAAATATTTGCTAAAGAAATTATATTTTCAAAAAGTACTTTCTAAAAAAAAATTTTAGAAAGTATATTATGAAAGTGTTTTTTTTTTTCTTCTAAAAAATATTTTTCGAAAGTATAATTTTTTTTTGCTTTCAAAAAATATTTTTTAAAAATGTGTTTTACAACCCAAACTTTAAGAGTAAAAATATATCTCTAGAAAATATATTACGAAAGACAACAAGTATTTTTTGAAAAGTATTTTCTGAAAATATATTTATTTTTTTCTTCCAAAAAACACTTTTTAAAAGTATATTTTTTTTTTTGCTCTTAGAAAGTGATTTTTGAAAGTATGTTTCATATCTCAAACTTCATGAGTAAAAACATACTTCCAAATGAAAAGAAAAAAAATACATTTTCAAAAAATAATCATAAATAAATTTACTATTTTATAAAGTACTTTCTAAAAAAATTTCTTTCAAAAACTTTTTTTACAAAGAAAAATATTTTAACTCTTTTGAAAATTTATATTAAGAATAAAAAACACAATTTTAGAATAATAATAATAATAATAGAGTATTATTTATAATTAATAATTTATCATAAATCAATAGATCATGTTTTTGGAAACAAAATCTTCATATAAGTTTACAACCTTTTATATAATGTATGCAATATTAAAAATAGAGTAAAAATTTGAAGTTTAAAAATTATTGAAATTAAGAATGCAAAAATATAGTTTAAGTTGAGTCGGTGGAAATCTTGATTGTTATTGAGAAAAAAGCAAAAATAAAAAAATTAAACCTAAAAAGAAGAGAAACATATGAATTAGAGAGGGGTGGAGTAATGAAGAAAAGGGAAGGAAGAAGAGGGATGAATGAGAAAAAAAAAAGTTTTTGAAAGTTAAATTTATTTTTGAAAAGGAATAAGTTAAAAGGGTATTTAAGAAAATTTTTGACAAAAAATTGAGAAAGGTGTATTTATTTGAAAGGAGAGATGTAATCTGAGGATAAATGGACCGGTTTGCAAATCTAATGAAAATATGAAAAATAAAAATAAAAAAATTTCAAATTAAAAGAGAATTTTTTTTCTCTCCTTTTATAAGTTATGAAAATTTGATATATAATTACATTTATAATAAAATGAAACATTTTACATAAAAGATCAAAGTCTTGACATATTAATGTTTGCATATTTTAATAAAATATCAAAATTTATATTCTAATAAAATATCAAAATTTTAATGTCTTATAAATTTAAAAATTTAAATACATCGACCAAATATTAAAACATTAATATCTTAAAAATTTAAATATATCACCTAAATATTAAAATCTTAGTGTCAAACCAAAAATTTGATATAATTATACTTGTTTAAAATTAAAAAAAAATGAATAAAAAATAAAATGAGTCCGCAACCACTCATGTCGGAAGCATAATGAGCCACTCCGCAAACCTTAGTCGAAGTACCCACTTCACTTCTATTTATAATGTCCGGTGGTGACCATATATGTTCTTCAAACATTTCACAACTTAATTAAAAAAAAAATTCACATCTAGATTCTATTACCTTTACATATATACTTTTTACCATTCAATTTAAAATTAAAATTTGGTATTTATTTTGCAACTTTTTAGATTTAAAAGAAGAGGAATTAATGTTCATTAATATTCATTTTATGAATCACCGGTACAAAAGAATGAAAAGTGAAAGTATTTCTTTTTTTAAAGAAAATGAATATTAGATGTAAATAACATATAATGTGTATTGGGCTCAAATATAAAAAAATAAAAATAAAAATAAAAAAGTTACAATTCGATCTACTCATACAACATAAGTTAAAAATAACATTGTCTACCTTAAATCCTTACCAATCATTTTTGCAATCTCTTTTATTCTTCCACCAACTTACCATTTTTTAACATATCATATAAACAACACATCATTGGTTGATTCCTTTTATCTTATTTTACCAACCCAAAACATTTAAACATCTTAATATAGCTTCAGCAATTCAATTAACACAACTTCAATATAATACCATTCAATTCAAGTAACTAATAACTTATCATCACCAAACAACTCAGGTCAACTTATATAGTCTTTAATCTTATATAAAAATTACATGTTTTAATATCATCTTATAACATATCTCAACATAGGCAACACATGTTTTATTCACACAATACTTATTGCTTTTAACTCAAACTAACTTAAAATCATCATATGAATCATCACCAACTTAACAACTTAAATATAATTATTTCTCAAGTTTATCACATTTAGCATCACACAACATATTATATCCAATTATTTATACAAAATACCTCAAAACAACTTAAAAGGGGTAAAAACAACACAAGAGACAAAACATCTCTCGTTAGGAAAGTTTCAACTTGCTAGGCAAGATGGACTCACTTTGGTCCAGTCGTTGAGCAACCAAAGTGAGTCCTAGGGCTTTCAAAACTTTGATCCTCAAGAATCTTAGTTCTACAATCTTAGGCTAAAAGATATTCACCAATTTTTAGTTTTAGGAAAAATCCACAACCTCAAATTCACTCAAATGCTTAAATCGTAACTTGGAGTTTCTACAGACTTTCTCTCTAACTTCTCTCTATAAATCTTGAGTTATTAAGTTTATTTTCACAAAATTCACCTTATAACCTCAGTCCTCCTCAAGCTAACTTTAGACTTAAGCTATATATTCTATAATTTAAGCCTAAGGTCATCTAAATTCTAACTCTCACCATGACACAGATAGAAAAACACATACAGCAACTCAAAATAACATAAAACATAACTCTCAAATAAATATATGACTAATATAAAATAAATAAATACATAAACATGGTGTTACATATACAAAAAATTAAATAAAACTTATTAAAAATAAAATCTTAATTAAATGAAGAGTATTTTGAAGATGATATTATGAAATAGGATTTGACTCTTCTAAAATGAAAAAATTCATTTTAGAAAATAAAGTGCAATAATAATTGTTAATTAAAATATTAATGATGGATATTATAATTAATTTTAGATTTTATTATACATGTATTTGATTTTATCATAATTATAAATAATTAATTTTTTTAATCAACAATTGTCCTTTCATTTTAAAAGAGTTAAACCCTATGTATATGAATATCAATGTTTTCAAAATTAGACTAACCATTAAACCGATTTACGTATTAATTCAAGGTTTAGTTGTAGTTGAGTTATAATTAAATCGATATTAATAAAATTATAATAATAATTATTAATGAAAAATAATACTAAAAATATAATATTATAATTTTACAGCACTAAAAATTAAAATAAATATTATTTATAAATTCTTAACATTCAATGTGTACATAATATTCTAAACTAAATATAGTAAAATATTTAAGTTAAAATTTTAATAAAATATAATAATGTCCATTAATAATAACAAATTTATATTTAAATAAAAAGTATTAAATTAAAGTAATATACATTATAGTAAATAATAATATTAAAAATTATAAATTAACATAAAAACTAGATTATATTTATAAGATAAGTATTAAAAATAATTTATTCTAATTTATAATCTTTTTTACTAAATATATATTTTTAATAAAATATTTAAATTAAAATTTAAAAATTAAAAATAATTTTTTTAATTGAATCGATTTGACTATTTTGTTAAACCAATTTTATGAGCAAATCCAACCGGTTAAGGATTGGTTCCTAGTTAAACCAACTGGTTCAATCCAATTTTGATGAGCATGAAAAAAATTCACTAACTTTGAGAATAACTCATTATATGCATTGAATTTTAATAACTCAATTGTTAACTTTAATGTTATTAATAAGGGTCAAGTTCATAAACTTTTATAAAATTCAAAAACTATATAACTCTTATTCTTGATCAAACTTTACTTATCTTTTATCAAGTCAAATTAATTTAAGATGAAATCTTTTATATATATATATATATATATATATATATATATATATTATCATATTAACATATAGTAACATTATTAAAAAATAATATTATTATTATATATATATATATATATATATTATTGATATTATAATATTATTCATTTATACTTAAGATATAAAATAAAATAAAACCTAACAATTTATAGTCAACTTTGTTTGTAAAAAAAAAAACTATATTATTCAATTACATTATTATATTATATTATATATGTAATTAAATTTCATATTAATTGTATTATAATTAATAATTCATTTATTGTTTGTGAAATATTTAATACGTTATTAATGTTAAAATCCTAAATTTATATTCACTATCCATAATATTATTTATATTTTTCACTAAAATCTTTCGATTATACTATCATTCAAGTATGATTGTGGTATCATTAAAAAAATGTTAATTTTATCATAATCAATTTAAAAACTTGTATAATTGATTTCAAATTAATTATAAAAAAAAATTGTATAAGTTTTATACAGAGTTTTAAAAATGTGTATATTTCAAAAGATATTTTTGACCTGTCAAATAAACTATAATTATTCATAAGAATGATTATTTTAGTAATTAATTAATGATTCCCCGAAATGATGTATCTGTGGTGATGAAAAGAGTTGGTGAAAATGAATTTAGGATTGGGAACAGGTAATAAACCAAAGTACAGAATCTGGAAAGTGTCTGAAATGAAGGAAGGTGCATAAAGTGGGTGAATGAAGATGCATAGCCATGAAGCACAACAATTAAGGCTTATAAATGAAAATGGTAACAACTAACAACACAGCATTTGTCAACTTAATTTGGTCAACACAACGATAAAGGAGAAAGCGATACACTTAACCAATAATAATAAACTCTCACGCTCTCTTTGTTTATGTTTACTATTTTCCTTTGCACACTCAACGACCCCACAATCTCAACGGCTCAAATCCAACGTCTCCCTCACTGCACTACACTGTTCTATTTATCCATAACAACACTCACCACCACCTTCTCTGTTTTCGTAACCTCGTACCCTTGTTTCCTTATTTCTCTCACCAACAACAACGCTTCTTCCAATTTTAGCCACACCCATCTCACCAAAAAGGACGAGGAAAGAAGCAACGTTGTTGTTTCGTTTTCTCCACGTCCGTTACATAAGACTCTAAATAGAGGCAAAGAAAAACGGGAATGTGGTAATGATGATTTGTGACCAGTTATAATCCATAAACACCCTCCTTCGTTTTCGTATAACAACGATCGTTTCTCCTTCTTCTTCTCACCGCTCCTCTGTTTAACACACACTCTTTTTTTCTTCCCCTTTGTCTTTTTCCGTTTGTTCGAGGAAAAAGAGAATAGTCTCGTGAGGTTGCTATGTCTCCAATCTCTCCACCCACTTCCCTGAAATGGGTTCCCATGTTTCCACGTTCACTCACTCCCTCGTGAACGTTTGAATTAACCGAGACAAAGAGCAAAAATGGCATCTTCCGAGGTTGAAATTGCTTCCTCCTCGCCGTTTGGTTGTGTCCTAAGGGATCGCAATCACCGGGAAGCATGCAGGGAGAGCAACGTGAAGGGCACGCATAATGCTGCTACGTTTCAGAGAAACATCAACAACTTTGTGATCGATCTTAACACGTGCATGGCCGTGTCTTCTGATTCCACAACAAACGAAAACAACAACAGTAGTAGTAGTGACAGCAATAACAACAACAGCAAGCAGCGTAAGTCTCCCAAAAACAACCACCTTGAAAGGCTATGTTTAACGAGATCCAAAACGTTCAACAACAACAACAATGACAATGATAACAATAAAGACGAATCCTCATTGGCCTCATTGATCAGCCCGAGACACTCAAGGCTTCTCGATCGATGGGCCGCAAAACAGGCTCGTGAGATGGTGTCAAATTTGGAGAACGAGGCTGAGTTGTTGTCCATGGACGACAATGACACGCTTCCAAGGACTTCTAGTTCCACCTCTGAAGAGTCCTCATCAGAGACTCGGAACATGGGTGCCTCTTCTCTCGTGCAGATATGGGAGAAGAGGTTGAACAAATCCGGTATGTCCAAAACCAATATGTCTGTGGACAGGATCACTTCCTCCTCTTCTCCCAATGCTGTAAATGAGAATGAGAGTGAGAATGAAAGCGAGAATGAGAATGCTAATGCTTTCTCTGTGGAGGAACAGTGCTTTGATGGACCATCAAATGAAGAACCGTTCCCTGATTGGGATTCTAGTGACCATTCTGTTTCGCCAGGTGGCAGGTCGGAGAAGGACAGGGTCAGTGTTGCTGATATCATAAGGAAGCTCACTACTACGAAGCAGAATCAGAGTCCAACACCTTCTTTTGTTGATGAAAATGAACATGAAGGGTATGGTGGTAGCTGTAGCGTGACAGGTAGTAGTGTGACAAGCTCTCCTTGTAGAGAACGTGAATGCGGTGGTGTCTCCACACAGCAACATGTGGAGCAGAACCAGAGAATTAATTTTTCTCTGCGAATTAGAGGGCGCCAAGCGTACAATGAATTGCTTATGCACATGGAGAATGACAGGCATAGGGAGGTAAACAACCTGGCAGAGCGTGGAGCAGTGTCCAGGTTTGCACAAAGAGGTCGCATTCAGGTAATGAAAACACCAAAGGGTGGTTGGTTTTTCTGTTTTTTTGTTTGTTATGGCTTTCTCTAGTTTTGATTGTGACTCGTTTTCTATGCATGAATTCAGGCAGTGCTTCGACTTAGATTATTGCAACGTGAGGTGGCAGCTAATGATCCCTCCCGCCAGAAATCAACAGAATCTGAAGTAAACAACAACAGACAACCACCGGGGGGATCCGCAATTATTATGCAATTAAGGTTTGATCATTTCCAGTCAAGTGTCAACTTTCTTATTCCTTTAGTTATTGATACTAATTCGGCAGTTGAGTGAATTCCTTCGATTTAACCAAACCTATTGATTTATCTTGCCTAAAAGAAATTAGTTATTGAATTTCAAGGTAGTGGAAAAATGCATTGAAGAGTATAATTTTAAATGTCTATTTGCAGTTATGGACTATTATCTATTTGTTTGGGTTCTGAAACTCAAAATTACATTCCATAAAGTGAAATTTAGGCAGGAATGTCATATGAAGAGTGTAAATGCACAGTTGGATCAAGCATTTCCTTTTACAGCTGGTTGTTATCTCAATAATATTTCATTTATCGAGTATGTCATGCGATCACTACTGCCAAGCTGCACAAGATACATATAGTTTGCATTTATTATATGCACAAGTTTATATCTATAAATATTACCAAGTTTATATCTATAACTCATCAGATGGTGTTCATTCTTGTGACATCTAAATTTATGTCTTATTATAAAATGAACAACACACCAAGATCCATCATAATTAAGTTCTCCTGAAAGATATCAAATGACAAATGCTTTTATAAAACACAGGGAAAGATTTAGCAGTGGAGCTGAACTTAGAACTCCGGTTCAGACAGAAGTAGCTAACGCAAGAAGTCCTCAAAGGGAAACAGTAAACAACACCCCACAATTGAATAACTCTGCCACAACTAAGCAACTCAGAAAAGACAAAAGCAATAAGACAGCTTGTGGCACTTCCATTCACGCTACACAATCCACACAAAAGTCAGTGTCACAGGCTAAAATAGATCATAATACAGAAGAAGCTCATCCAAGTTCAGATGTCATGGTCCAAGAAACACATCCCACTTCAGATGTCGTGGTCCAAGAACCACATCCTAGTTCAGATGTCAAGGCTCTACATCATGATTCAAAAGAAACTACTGAGGCAACTACAACCATGATTGATTCAAATCTAAACGATATGGTGGATAGGGCAGAGACGAGCAACCAACAGAATGCTGTGGCTAAAAGCAGTAATGATAAGACAGTGAATGAGGAAGAAGCAAGTAACAGGCAGTATGTTGAAACCAGTTACTTGGAGACAGTAGAAGAAGAGCCAATTAATGAGAACTATTCTGAAAGCAGTTATGATGATGAGATAGAGGATGAGGTAGAGGACATTGACCACAATTGTGATGAAACTAACTATGACTGGATCAGTGAAATTTCTAGGCCTCGGAGCTATTGGGAAGAGCGCAGGCAAGAATGGTACAGAGAGATGCTTGAAACTGGTTCTCACAATGAGGATATAAGGACGCTTCTTGAAAGGTATGTAATTTTCTGTAAAATTCTGTCACTTGTTCTCATTGTATATTCCCATGAATGTCAACTAAAAGACATTTCAGTTGCAAAAATGACTGGATGAACAACCAAACAATTACTTATTACTATTTAGATAAACAAAAAATCAAAGTTGAATACAATTACTTTTGAGAATTGGACACTAACTCAAGAAAATATTTTTTGCATAAACTTCATTGATCTGAATATTAGTATAATATTATGTTTGCAGAAGAACAGTGTCAAGTTTCCTTTCTAGTGACTTCCGGGAAAAAATGGATAGATTGATGGAATCTCACCGGGGAACACAAACACATTTGGTCAATATTCAAGACCAACAGGAAGACAGCCAAGGTATGATGGCATTTTTACAAGAACACTTGCATTCTGCAAGAGCTTCTCAAGAAGAAGGAAGAGATGCAGGGGAGGAAGAAGAGGAGAGGAGAAATCAGGATGAGGAAGAGGAAGAAGAAGAGGATGAGGATAATGCAGATGAGCAGGAGCAGGAGCAGGAGAAGGAGCATGAAGAAGAGAGCCTGATAAGTGGTTCATATCATGGAGTTGGTGATTATTCTAATAGATCCTCATCATGGAGTTACAGAGATAATGAAACTGGTGACGATTTTGATAGAGTTGATTCTACATCCCCACAAACTTATCAATCTCGATCATTCTATCCGGATAGTCGGCAGTCTCCATCTACCACTCATCATTCAATTGTGAGTTCCCATTTAGTATTATCCTGATGATATATTTCTCAGTACGAGGCTCCTAAATCTCACTAAATGCATTATTGCTTTGCTTACAGGAAATGGAACTCATGTATGATTTGAGAGGGCAAATGGAGCAACTTTATCAGGAGATATCTGAGCTAAGGAAAACAATAAAGGGCTGCGTGGATATGCAGATGCAATTACAACAATCCATGAACCAAGAGGTTCACCCAGGTTTGTGCAATGTGCTCGTTTCTATAGAATTGAACTGTGTCAATATGAGTGTCGTACTGCAAAATGGTCAATGCGTCATTTGACGTTGTGTGTCAATGTGAATTCCGATTCTTGAATAAGCTCAGAGAATTCCAGCACAAAGGAAAAGAGCTGCCAATATTAACTAGTTAATATCACGTTGACAATGTCAACTTGAATTTCTAAAACTAATTTTGAAATAAATTTGAAAATGTAAACACTATTTTCAAGCAAGTTTCAGGTTCTTCAACTAGTTTATTTCCTAACACAACTATGTTGGTTGAAATCCAATCATTCTGCAAGTTCAAAAAAGAAGATTTCGCTTCATCCAAAAGGAAAATCAAACAAAATTGCCTCGCACAAGTTTTCTCCTTCACTTCTAATGCAAGAAAAAGCCTTCAATACAAATTTACTTTATTCATTTTCTCTCTGATCCTTTTTTTTTCGAAATCGTTACCTGTGTTATGTTGAAGCTGAATATTTCTAGTAGAATAAGGTCTCTCTGTATTTTTCTCACATTAACTTTTGTCATGCAATGTAAACACCATTACAGTTAAAAAAGAAGAAAAGAAGCCCCATAAGACTCCAAAGAAAGGCAACTGCTGCGTTTGCTATGAGATGAAAGTTGACTCCGTGCTGTACAGGTAATTGCTTCTGAATGAAAGAATGTTGAAGAAATTATTTATTTCCATTTCGGAGCAAAGCTGCACTCACTTATCACCAACTTTATTACAGGTGTGGACACATGTGTGCGTGTCTCAAGTGTGCCAACGAGTTGCAATGGAACAGTGGAAAATGTCCTATATGTCGAGCTAAAATAGTGGATGTTGTTCGAGTATATGTTGACAATTAGCCTTGTCACAGCGGACACAGTCTCACACACCTTAGGACTATCCTTAGTCCTGAAACTTAGTAAACTGCTACAATTAACACCTAATACCATACACGAATTTCTCCTTTTTACCATATACTCTCATCAAGTATGTGATTTTTTAAGGAGAAATTCGTATCACAAACATCATTGTACATTTCATAGTTTTAAATTTAACTTTATTTTTCCTGTTGATATGTGTTTCAGTCTTTTAGTCTTGTATTACAAGGATTAAATAAAACAAAGACAAACGTTTACACAAACAAATTTATGGAAACATGTGCATTTGTGAGAAGAGGAATATGTTGCTTGAGGTTAGAAAAGAAAGGGGTACCGACAGTAGTATTCATCATCACAGACAAAGGGAATGAAAAAAACAGAATATGAATCCAGAAGACTGTTTAATCACTTCTTAAAGGCATAGCCGTACCTTCTTGTTTTTAAAATTACCAGTCAAACAACGTTAGTGGTAGAACCATCAGAACTACGATGAGTGTTGTCAACACAAGTTTTATTATTGGTTAATAGTTATCAAGAATTATTAAAATAGGAAAATGCTAATTGGTCGGGGAAACACATAAATTATGTGTGAAATTCAATAGATAAGAAATGTGATTGCAAAAAATGTGATTTTTAATGAATATTAATCAATAGTAAAAAAACTGTATCAAAATATGTATTAAAGAATATGTTAGCATTTCTTTTAGAATGTATGTATGTCAGTCAATAAAGAAACAGGTAAAGTGTAGGACTTTGTACGCCAAAAACAAAGGCGTAGGACTTTCCCTTGCCCACATCTTTCTTCTGCCTTCAGATTATACAACTATGTTGCCTGCCACTGGTAATCGAACATGATTTAATGTGTTGCTTCAAAGATGAACATGTTTTACACCATTTACAAATATTATGCACGATAATGCGCCATTTAAGCATGATTGGCACGTTATTTAAACATAAATTTAGTTGCGTCGCTCATTTTCATGTCTTCAATCTATATATTTTGTCCATTTATACTCCTATTATATGCAAGGTTATTCCAACGAAAGAAAGAAACATAACCTAATATAGTTAGTCTAGAGGGGGAGAAACATCCTGAAAACTACATAGATAATCGTAGTGTATGCTTATCAAGTTTAGTAGAGTCCAAAATAAATGTTTGGAGAAATATTGCTAAGATTTTAGCGAAGATGAAAACTCACATTACTTAGAGGGTTGGACATGGAGATCAGAAAATCCTTTGGAATGGGATGATATTTTTATTATTTGGGCTTAATCCACCGCTTCTAAAGTCAAACATGTAGATGTAATTGACTCCACTAACCAACAATTAATGCAAACTCAATCTTCTTATTCAGCAGTAGTTTTAGAGCAACTACAATGAGAGTTGTTTGTCCCATGAAGCAACTCAAATCTCGGTTTCTTGCCATTGAATAACTCTGACGTGGCAACATGAGTTGCTTGAAGAAGAGAGAGAGTTGCTTCCTCAAGCAACCGTTCCTTACCAGATTTCAAGCAGATTTTATTGAACATAATTAGAAACGTTTCGGAAATAATAATGATAAAAATTAATTTCGTATAATATTTATGTATTTACTATTATTTTATTTGTATTTTTTCCTGTAATTTATTTTCTTTCATTGTAGTGCAATTATCTTTTTAATAAAAATTTAAATTTGGTTCATAAATGATTAGAAAAAAATTATAAAAGTTGGATTTCTTAAAGTTTCTTACCATCGGAGTAAATTTGTGTTTGAATTACTTAATTTTGACATGGCACACTAGGGACCACTTATTTCATTTTTCAATGCATGAAACAACTCAAATGAGTTGCTTCCATTGGAGATGCCCTTGTTCCCTCTTATACTTAGAACACAAGCATATTGCTAACACAACAAATTCGTAACATACTTCTGTATTCAGGTGGGTATATATATTCATTAATTTGCCAAACTCAATGGATCAAATTAATGGAAACTCCGATGCCCTCAGAAACAGGATACAAGCACAAAATATAACGCTTCCATCGACCATGATTGCGTTTTTCAATCTTTTAGGGTTAGTGTAGAGGACCACGAATGAAATCATTTTCAATCGCTCTCAGATTGAATCATCTTACTAGCTGTGGACCGTACCTCGATGTGACTAAGACAAAGGTAGTACTGGCTAGTAGCTGCATTATGCAAAAAAACGAAAATATCCAATCTACTTGGTCTTCTCTCTCCAATCTATTCTATCAATTAGACCCACCAATGACTAATCTCACTCCCTCTAAACTCTTTTTTTTTTTTTTTTTTGAAACAATTACATCGCCCAATTTCTAGAAGACCTTATCGTAAAATAATGAACATGTGATGCCCCACTATATGTTCATCCTATAACATGCAATCATAAGAAGAGGATACACTGTATTTGTATATACGGTCTACGGCATGCATTGTCTTGGGCATTGGAGTGATTTTACAGTTACTCCATATCATACGGCCGACCAAGCAAACCAGCCAGGACCCAGGTGCACTCCAATGACAAGTCCTGCCACTACAGACTCCAAGTCTCAAGGGTTGCTAGGGGGGACCGGTATGAAATCATCTTGGTGAAGTAGTACATATTTGAATAACCATGGCACCTCTTGTTAAAGTTCGTTTAGAGTAAATAATAAATATAAAAAGTATCCTCTAAAAATACATTTACCACCCAAAAATAGGTTTAGAAGGGTTATCAAAACATTTAGTGCTTAAATTTATGGCATACCACTTCTTGTTTGAAAATGTAGGATTTCAAAAGGTCCAAAAGCTGCATGCAGAAAGTACGGCAGCAAACCCCAGTGATTTTACTTGAAGACTACGTATAACCTCATACAAAGGCTTCAAGTCCACACATTATTAATGCTGTAATAACTACAAGGATGAAAACTTAACAGTGGATAGACTTGCAACGGAGGTTACGATGGCCCAAAAAGTATACTGCTTAGTCAGAACCCTCCGTTCTTGTCAGACATGGTATGTCTATATGTCCATCCAAAAGAAAGACATAGTAAATAACCATAAAAGAGGAGGACCATATAATACGGGACATGACTGCCAAACAGGGAAATGGAATTGGAAAATGAATTAAATATCAAAACTAACATTTTCAAATTAGCTGCACTTAATTTTACTGGTTTTGAATTGACTTCAGAAATAAGCGAGTGGAAATGTACTCACTCCACTAATTTTTGGGAAGTTATTAGAGTATACTCTGACTCTCTAAGGTGAGCCACTTCAGTAAGTAGTTAACTGGTGCACCATCATTCATAACCGTGGGACATAATCTTTTTTATGGAATGAATAAAGCCTAACAGACATTTCGCAACTGTTGAAATACCAGACAATTTTCTAGCTTTAAAACAAACAGGAGTAAAATTGAAATCGATTATTGTTTAGTAACTCTAGAATGTTTAACCATACTTGATGCACATTAATTATACCCGTGCCAAGTATCATTCAAATGTTCCAATTGGATTTTCGCAGTTCCATTACTGTATTATGTTTCCCATTCTTATGTGTAAACGTTTCCTTTATTAGTCTCTGATTATATATGCATCAATTACTTTTAATTTCTGACTTTGTAAATAAAGAAATAAAATAACAGATTTGTGAAGTCAGAAGCTTGAAAATATACTTGGAACCTTAAGAGTGTAGAGATTCACTCGATTCCTACTATCATGTATCGAATGCACGCACACAGACATTCCTACTATCATGGGCCTGCCATTCCTGGTCCTATAAAATGACAATGCTAACCCCAGCTGGTACCCGGCTTGGAGATATCAAACCACCAAAATGTAGCACTTTAAGTTTAACACTAGCTAATCGTACATTCAACAATTTCTTTAAATTTGAACACGCAAACAAGCTATTACCACTCGTGTTCTTGGAACCATTTACGAATTGGACTTCCGAAGTATAATGGGGTAAATGCACTCGTGAAGAAGAAATAGTGGATGTTAGAGGCAGAGCCTGTCCAAATCCTTATTCTTGTGTCACACACACACACGAAAGATACGTTTTAAGTGAAATAAAACTTAGAAATAAAGAATACAAATTTGAAGGATGAGTAATCCTTCCGAACCAAATTAATAAAACACAAAACAGAAACACACGTCAGACGATAAAGCCCTTCCATCTTAAGTCTATAGCAGAAAGCAAACTCCAGAAGAGAACATCTCTATCAGTTGAACAATAATCAACTTTAGCACATGCGACCTAGATCTAACCCAAAATGACACCAAAAATGCATAACGTTCAAATAAGCTTTGTAAGATTACATCCGATATTACAGCATTTATTCAGGACAACACAGAAAACAAAAGGAAACAGACAACCATCGACAGTTGGACTTACATGGTCTCGAGACAATACATTTTAATGTTTACCCCTTTTATTTAAAAAATAAATAAAATGAGCTATTTGACACTGGCAACATCAATAACCAAAGGAAAATAGTTATGGACCACAGAAGCCTGTGGCATATGCCATAGGGTGATCCATCTATCTAAGATATAGGTGGTAGCACATTTGGTTTCTGGGTTTTGGACCAATGACATCATATCTTCCAATCATAGAAATGCTTTATTGAAAAATCATCCATTTTAATTTTTCCTGCCTTTTCTTCTATTTCTCTCCTAAATTTTTTATCTAGGAGAAAATCAACCCACCTACAAATAAATTACCCATCCAATACTGCCAACATCAAACCCCAAATTAAAATAGTCATGGACCACAGAAGCCTGTGGCGTGTGGTTATCCCAACTGTCTAAGATGTTGCAGGTTGAAGAACATTGGACTTCAGCATAAGCAGATAAGTCGCAACAAAACACAAGTTTTATGACAAAAGAAAAAGAGCATGAAATAAAGATGTTTATAGAAGGCAAAAAAACCTCCTTCCAATAGATTAATATTCTCAAAAGGCTCAACCAAGATGCTTCTTTGCTCCTTTCAAAATCTAACATCACACAACCAGCACTATATCATCTCCAGTCTCCACTTATTTCCAGCGTATCAATATCAGAATAAGGGCAACTTCATGCTTATTAAGAATCTTTAAAATTGTGCTTGCATTGCATGAACTCTAGCCATCTAAGATCTTAACTAGCAACAAGCTTGCAGCATAACTCTGTAAACTTCACATTTCTATAATTTACAGTCACGCCAGTATTTTAGCCCTCAGTTCTATAATATTTGCAACATAGCAAAAATGAAAATCACAAACTGATTTAATAAGAACACAGAATTATTGATCAAGAAGAAACAATACATTACATGACAACAGATTGATCATTTCTAATTTCTTAACACTTAAATTCTATCCAATCATCTAGATCCAATATACATAATTTGATAATGATTCACCATTAAGTTGTAAAAACAAGAAAATTCAGTTGTGTATAGTGTGAAAAGGGAAGCAGCAAAAGATATTCACAACTCATATTATAAGACAGCTACAACCAGAAATTTCATGGACACCAAAAAGCTACAAATCAATTCAATACATTCAGCATATTATAGGAAGTTATAACAATTCCAAAATTGTTGACATCAAATTTAATGTTTTTCTGCTTACAAAGAATTTTATGATTTAACTTGCACACTAGTGATATTTTCAGATTTTGCACAACAAATTAAAGGTTAATATTAAATATGTAATCCTCAATTGTAGGTTAAAAAAGAAGGAACTACCTGATAGTCATCTTCTAGGTGTAAGACAAGACAGCAGTAACTCTGCAAAGAACACCCTATCAGCATAAGATCACTCGAGCAACACCTAGCAGGTATTAACACATAAAAGGGTTTTGATAACAATGTGGAAAGTCACACTCCCAAATTCCGAAGAAGAGAACTATGTCTAAAGCAAGATGAGAAGGCTTATTTAACCACTCTTAAGTCTTAACAAATGGATGTAATTGGACTGTATTGTATGTAAAAAATACAAGGGAGGAAAAACAATAAAAGCAGAGATGTTACATTGACCTCCATAATTACACTAATTATTAGATCAATGGCACAATTAACATCGAAAATTTTATAAAGCTAACAAAATAGCAAGAAGAAAAAAGAAAAAAGGCTGCATTTGCAACCTAATAATGCAATTAACCGTGTACAGAAGGTGGAGAAAATTAAAACAAAACCCCACAAAAAAAATAATAATAATCAGTAATCAATCCTATACCACAAAATACAATCCTATACAGCAACAAATAAGAACAACAAAGGACTGGGAACCACCAGAACCACCACCAGTGTTTGACCGCACATCTTCGCGAAACCCTGGCGGCGATGATAGGTGCGAGGGTTGTCCATCAAATCCCGGGGAATTCTCTGGCGACAATGCACCGTCATCCGGCGGAGGAGCCCCCTCCACAGGCTTGGTAGACACAATTGGGTTCCTGCCAAAAATCTCCCTCGGCAAGAGAACCTTGGAAACCCCAAAAATTGCAACGGGATTCTGATCAAACACAGTCTGCGTAATGGAGGCCTGAACAATGCCGGTGTTTATGGCAACAGAGCCGTTCACGCGCGAAATGTTGAGTGTGAAGCTACCCGCACCCATGGCCTCAGTGGCGAGCGTAGGTTGAAAGGGGTTAACAACGGATTCCAACGAGCCAAGAGGGTAATATGAATGCAGTACATGGAATTTGAGAACCACCGCTTTCTTATCCGCTGGTAGAGACTGAAGCGCAACGGAGGGAGGGAGATCAGCAAAGGCGTCATCAATGGGGACGAAGAGCGTGATTCCTGCTCCTCCCTCATCAGCCTCAAATTCCTGGAATCAGACATATAATTAGTTAGTTAAATGTAGCAATGTAAACAACGATGTTACTCCCTTATAACATGGTAAGAAATGCAAAGTTTCACCAACTATATATATATATATATATCTGATTCCTGAACTACCCCTCAAATTCCTGGAATCAGATACATAATCAGTAGTATTAACATAATCAGTAGTATTAATTAGTTACTCAAATCTTGCAGTGTAAACAATGATGATGTTAGTCCCTTGCAACATGGTAAGAGATGCAAATTAAGTAAATTATTCCACTAATTATACACCAGATACCAGAACTACGTCTCAAATTCCTGGTATGAGGCATACAATTAATAGTATTAATTAATTAGTTAAAAAGTTGCAGTGGATACAATGATGTTAGTGAGAAATGCAAACAAACTGAATTATTCCACTAATTATATAATATATAGTACATCCGATACCTGAACAACGCCGGAGGCAGCGAGCATGGAAGCTGCGACATTGAATTTGTGGCCGTCGACTAGGGCATTGGTGATGTTGAGGACAGGGTTGGGACGCGTTTCGGAGGCCATGAGGTCGAGGCCGGAGGGGATGAGGAGGGAATTGACGGCGAAGATGGTGACATTGTAGGGTAGGGTTTTGACGAGCGAAATGACGGTGGCGTTGGAGGGGGAATAGGGGGCGGGGGAGCGGATCGAAACGACGCCGGAGAGGGGGTCGCGCGTGAGGTTGACGGAGCCGAAGTTGTCGGTGGCGCGCCCGGTGGTCTGGAGGAGCGTGGTGACGAGCTTGCCGGCGGGGGGGAGGGAGCGGAGGTCGGACCAGGAGAGGAACTGGAGGAGGACGTGGTAGCGGAGGACATCGGCGAGGGCGGCGGGGGAGAGGCGGTGGCGGGCGAGGTGGTCGTCGGCGGAGAGGTAGGCGTTGGGGACGGCGAGGACGGAGAGCGAGGAGCGGTCGGAGAGATCCGCGGCGAGGGGCGTGGCGGAGGCGAGGAGCGCGGTGAATTGGGAGAGGTCCGGCACGGTGGAGAGGAGCGCGGTGAGGTTGAGCGCCAAAGACGCGCGTGGGGTCAGCAGGAGTAAATAGAAGAGGAGTCCGAGGGTAATTTGGGGAATTGCGAATCCGTGGCGAGATTTGGAACGCATTGTGACGAGTGGTGGTGGTGTTGTTGTTGTTGAGTTTAGGTGAGATGAGTGTGAGTGGAGTGTGAAGTGAGGTGGACGTGGAGCATGCAAATGCAAATGCAAATGCAAATGCAAATGCAAATGCAAATGCAATTGCAATTGCAATGCAAAGCAATTGCAAGCTGTGAATCATGTGATGCAATGATGATGTGGATTGTTAATGTTTTCCACTATTATTTTTACTTTTTCGCATCTTATTCCATGTTCTTCCAACATCCAACTCACTCAACACTCAACCTCTCTCTCTCTCTCCAACTTTCCTTCTGCCATCTATTCAAGGGAATTTATGATAACTGCCCCTTCGCCACCACCACCATCTATACTACTACTACTTCGCCTATATATACCACCACTTACTTCCAACTTACACCTCATGCCCTTTTTTACTTTTCAATTATAATTTTATGTCTTTCTATTTTTATATTTTCCTTTTTATATCTTATACAATGATTTTCTGTTTGCAAGATAACTAAAATATGATATTCAATTCAACTTTTTTTTTTTTGTATTTTATAATTTGTTTACTGTAGATGAGATGATCAAACTATAATCCCACCCAAAATTCTCAAAAGAGAGTAATAATTGGCTCTGTCTCTATCTTGGGCTATGTCTTGTCTTAATATAAATTTATTATAATAAAAAAATAATAAGAAGAAAAAACACATTACAGAATGCTTTTCTTTTCACGGATGGACATTGCAATTGGGGCTTTGATTTGAATGTGATTATGGTGTAAAAAAGGAAGGTATGTTACGGGTAGTTTTGCTTTACGATTCAATATGTAATATCTCCATTTTTATTAAACAATACTGTTGTTTTAGTATTTGATGATGTGTCATCTTAGAAAAATGGATAAGACTTTCAAGACTGTGATTATTGCAGTGCATTCTTATGGATAATTGTCTGAACCGGAAGACAACAAAGTGATTGATTCATTCCGATGGAAATATATAATAAAAAATAATAAATTTTAAAAAGTTACTGAAACAATTGTGGTGAAATGGCCAAATTAACCTTGGTTTACTACAAAAATTCACCGGAGATCTTATTGACCCAAAAAAGTTAAAAGTAAATAAATGTGATAAGTATGTTTTTAAAATTTTGAAACAAAAAAATGTTTTTAGACGAAAATTGAGAAACAAAACAAAATTTGACTAGTAATTGACAAATAATTGAATTATTAAGTAGTTAATTAGCTTTTCAAGAAAAATAAGTATCATAATTAAGTTCTATTTATAGAGAGATAGAGAGAAATGATAAAAATATTTTTATGTACTCATAAAAATACCATATAAGGTATGTTCAACTTGTTTTTGAAAATGAAATAAATGTATTAAATAATGGTGGATCCAATTCTCTAGGTTAGTGGGACAATTTTTTTAAAAATTATAAAATTATTATTATTATTATTATATATACAAAGAACAAAATATAAATGTTAAAAATAATTATCAATAAATTTAATATTTAAAATTAGGGAGAGAAAAATATAATATTTTTAAACATATACAAATAATTTAATTAAAGTGAGGGGTCCATCTGTCCACTTTCACTATAATGTAAGTTCATCACTAAATGCATAAGGAAGACTAGACAAAAAAAAAAAGTATTTCATATTACCAATTTTATAATTTCACTCTCTATGTCACTACTAGCACAAGGGTAAAACATCTCTTTGTTCACACTTTAAGTATTCTTTAATTAAATGGTCTCTTCAAGCTTCCTAAAATTTCAAGGTTTACAAATATAATTTTCACAAAAATGATATATAAGTTTAGCTAAATATATGGTAACTTGTTATTAGCTTACAAGGCCTCATTTGCATCGACTCTAGAAGAGTTCATAAACAATCTATTTGGTGCAGGCCCAACATCAGCTCACACATACAAGCAAAGTATGTACTTGAATCATCATTTTTCCATCAAAAGGTTGAGTTTTTCACAAAATGTGAATCAAAGCCATTTTAATCTACCACATTTTAATTCAAATTTTTGTGTGGATGTGGAGCAAATAAGTGATAATTATGTGATTTACTTAACTTTAAGTGTGTGAATCATAACAAGTATCTTTTTTTCCTTATTTTTAATAATGTTTATCTCCTCTTAACATCATTTGATTTAGTTGTGCAATGTTAGAATTTTGAAGCAAATTTCATTTTTTAAACTCCTTTTTGTAGATTAAAGGAGGTTGAAGAAGGTTAAAGACTTCTAAACTATAGGATTTAATAGGAGCAAAGGAGTGGCACATACGCATTTTTGCTCAGCAAGCCAATTTGGTCGTT
Source organism: Cajanus cajan (assembly GCF_000230855.2). Classification (NCBI taxonomy): domain Eukaryota; kingdom Viridiplantae; phylum Streptophyta; class Magnoliopsida; order Fabales; family Fabaceae; genus Cajanus; species Cajanus cajan. The sequence goes on from NC_138517.1 coordinate 75,812,557, forward strand.
GAGCGAGAGAGATAAGAAAAGCCACAATGCTTTAGGCTCACTGTTGAGATTTCCGTTGAAGTACTTTTGTTATAATTGTAAATCAGTTTAATTCTATCAACGGTCTCACACACGGTAAGTATACCCGCCGTTCAAGTAGTAAAAATATCGTATCCACAGGGATTAGAAGGTAAAATAAGCATTTATTGACTATTCGTGACTAAAGAATAATTCCAATTTCATAGTTTGTCATGTGAATTCAAAGTTGTGACTATTGGAATGAAAACTATAAATAAATATTGGTTTGTGAGTGGAAAATGATAGAAATGGTATAATGGTTTTGTGAGGTTGTGGGGGTCAGATTTCACCAAACGTTACACTAATGAATCCTTAATCTCTTGTTACATACATTGCTTAGTCAACTCATACGTTTACTCAAACTTAATCCCTTAGAGAAAGAGCCTAGGTGCAGATATTGAATATCAATCCCTTGAGTACCCAATACCTACACCCGCATTACTGATTAGGGTTTAAGACTACTAATGGGTCAAGCTCTATCCCTAGATACAATCTCCACTAGGCATATGTTCCAGAACTAGTTTCAATGGTATTTTCCAATACTCAATGGAACCTTAAATCATGCAAAGGGTGATCAATCCAAAGCAAGCATTAAGCGTAGAAACTTACATAACAAAGAATGAAACAATACATATATATATCATTAAAAACATAAGAATTACGATAGAGTACGTTGGTTACATCTAATCCCACAAAAAATGGGTGGAACCACTCAACAATGAGGGTAAATACAAAATAGAGATGAAAGGGGAAGTGAAGAACCGAAGGAAAGATCCACACATGAACGTTCCAAAGCTCTGAGAATTCCTTCTACAGCTCCAAGGAGGCGCCCCTGCGTGAATGAGGGAGAAACCCTCGAAAATGGCTTCAAATACAAGCTTGGAAGATCTGATTAGGGTTTCGCGCCCGGCGTGTAAGTCTTCACACCCGGCGCGGGGCCTTCCAGTGAGGTCAAGTATTCTCTGCCTCAGAACACGCCCGGCGCAGTTCCTTTTGCGCCCGGCGTGCATATTGCTTGCAAAGACGAGACACTCTGTTCTTCTCAAGCCCAGCGCGGGTAATGTTGCACCCGGCGCAGCCACTCTGCTATGCTCCCTACTCCTTAGATTTCCAATCTTAAGGGTCTTCAATCCTCAAGTCACTAGCTCAATACCTGCACAAAAAATGAGGTGTATTAAGGTATTGTTAGCTAAATATGGGTTAGCTATATCTGCACACAAAATGAACCAAAAAGAGAATAATTGTATTGCAATGGTTCAAAGAATGAGTGAAATTGTTTATTAAGTCTTGTCCAAAAAGAGATATAATTGAGACTTAACACTCACTCAGAAAGGCATCTAGTCGCTGAGCGAGAGCACCCCTATAAGTAATAGATCCATGAGTTTCCTTAGTGAGCCAACTTGGTCGTTGACTAAAAATACACCCTATACACTACACTTTGTTTATCACTCAACAAGCCCTCATGGTCGTTGAGCGAAATTAACTTCACACCTAAACACTTGAGACAAAGAAAATATTCTATTAAAAGAAAATTTAGGGATTTGAGAGGGTATTCATTACACTATTGACAAGACACCTGGAGGCTGGGAAGACCTTGGGAGAACTCTATTTCACCACCTTCATCATTTCTTCACCATTTTGTGTAGTTCCATTGGCTATGGGTAGCTAACTAGTTGAACCTCATGTATTAACATTTGCTCCAATAATCTATGTTTTGTTCCATATATTAGTGTTTTACTTTTTCCTTAATGCTTTATTGGTTTATTGGATCTTAAGTTGATTTATATGCTTGGGTTGTTATTGGAAAATGTTTCTTGAGTTATGTATGAGTTAAAACACCCATTGAAATTCATGTTTAAGAATGATCTGGAGTTTCAATGGTCATTTATGAACTACTTCTATTTTTAATGTTTGTATTTCAACCACTTTAGCCAAGGGTTAATGACTTGAGTTAAATACTTGGTTTTAAGCTCCTAAGAGATCAGGGATTGAAGATTTTATGTGGTAATGATGAAATAAAAACATATAGGAAAACCTTTTATGAACTAATACATGATAGTGAACTAGTGAAATCCAATTCCAGTGGTTCTTTTCATTTGATTTTTTGTATTCGCTTTCACACTTGTTTGATAAAAACCCTAAACGACCAATTTATTTCTATTGCTTACTTTATTGCTTTTAAGTTCATTTATGCAAAACCAACTTCAAACAACTACAACTTTATTATTTTGAGTTTTAACATAGTGTATTGAATTATAATTGTCATATAATGCATAAATTCCCTTAGGAAACAATCTTATTTTGAAAATTCTTCCTATGATTTAATACATTTGTCAATTTGTCAATCTGGCAACCATGAGCAATGTTTTGACAATGGAAAATGTAACTAGGAAACAACAACAACCTTGTTAGCATCTTGGACGTAATAAGCAACATCCACCTTGTGCAACTAAATATCATTAAGAAGATTAATTCTATTTATGTTATCTTATTTATCATAATTAATAAACTCATTATTTAGATATTATTTGGAAGATCTTATGAACAACTTATTTATATTTATCTGATACTATAAGTATTTATGAAAATGTTTAAGTAAAATTTTAAAATATCTTATAAATAACTCTCAAGATATTTTCAATTTATTTTGATAAGTTTCACGATAACTTGTGTGAGAATTTGCACAAAAAAAATACTCATTTTCGAATCTTATCGGACTTAAAATTATTTTATTTTTATTTTTATTTTTTTCATTCTTCCATTGAAAATCCAATTATGTATATATTTTTTCTTCCTCGTTCCAAAGTTTTCATTCCTCTTTATTTTTTCTCTTCCTCTCCAAAAAGTTTTACGTTTTTGTTCATATATATAGAATGTTTTTTTTTTTAATTTATAGTATATGTAGAATTGAGTTTTTAAATTTCAAAATATGTGATTCATAAATTTTACTCATGATTATATATAACTATTTTTTATTTTTCATTTTATTTTTGTTTTTTCATAAATTAAAATTAAGTGAATGATGACTAGCTAGTGATTTTTTATTATTATTTTAATATTATTATGATATATAATATTATTTTTAAAAAATGATTTAATTAATTTTTTAAAAAATATCTTATTTTAAGTCATGATTTAATTTTTTTTAAAGTTTTTAAAATAAAACAATATCTTATGATTCTTTAAATAACTTTAAAATTGTATAAGAACTTATCAACATGTATATATCCAATATAATACCTTATTAAATTTCAAATAATTATTACATAAGTTATTAATACATAAAAATTTATTAAATAATATCTTAATTAAATTGTTTATTACATAAAAATTTATCTCATTTCCTTAAACACATTTATATATAAGTATTTAACACATTTAATACATAAGTATTTATTACTTAATTAATTAATTATTTTATTAATTAAATATTAACTATCACATTTATACCTTTTTTTTTACGTCAAAATTGTTTCTTTACTGATTTAAAGTGACAATTAATTTCATTGTCAAAATCATACAAGCCAAAATTAGTTTAAAATGTAAAAAAAAAAAATACAAGTAAACAAACAAGCAAAATATAATTAAATTTTATTATCAAAAATACCAAAATAACTCCTTAACAATTAAAAGATGGGTTTTTATTTTTTAAAATTAAAAGATAAATTTTAAAAAATACCTATTTAGATTTCGAGTTAACAATGGCACAAAAAATAAATAATGAATTTAGGTTTCAATCTGAATTCACACTAGAACAATGTTAAAGATTAAGACATAAGAGGGTCATTAACAATATAAACCCAATACAATTCAATTATATCTTAGCAAGTTGGGTTGAGTCATGGAGTTGAATTTGATATTCTTTACTTACTTGATTATAATTAGTGGTTGGGTAGTGAGTTAATGGTTTGTAACCCAATCAATACTACTTAACTCGACCTAAATTTAAAATAATTAAAAATATTAATTATCTAATATACATGAGATAAAACATAGAATTAAAGACATATATGATACATTAATTAAGACTTAAGTTTATAATGTAATATGTATTCAATCATATTACATAGCATTATATATATATATATATATATATATATATATATATATATATATAGTTAAAACTTAAGTTAATAATTAAATATGTATTCATCTTATGTTCTTTTTTAGTAGTGTGTGAAAAATATATTGGGTGTGTTTGATTCGTTAAGAATAATGGTATTGAACATAACAAATATTATTATTTTGCCTTTGATTTACAAAATTGTAATGTGATATATGACAAAAAAAAATGAATAAGAGGACAAAAATCTTAATTTTTGTCACTCAATAAATCATGAGACAACTAGTACAAAAACACTTGGTACCATGTTGTTGCACCAACACTACCTAACACTCACCATCATCATCCAACACCATCACAGTTAGCATCTATCACTACTATTACCAACCGTTGCTACCACCACATTCCACCATCATTGTTGTTGTCATCCATCATCACATTTTTCCTATGATTGTCTCATTGTTGTTGTCACCACAACATGTTATTGTCATCACAAATTTATAATTCTTGTCACCACCATCTTTATTAAAATAATAATAATTTATCATGATAATTAATACTAAAAATGATATTATATTAAATTTAACATTATTTTATTTGTGTTGTTTATTATTCACAAAACAAAAAGTTGTTCGGTAACTTAAGCATTTATCCCCTGTTATTCTTTTTGTTATGTGTTTTAATATGGATCAAACACACCCATCATATCACATATTATTTGTAATTGTTATTAAAAGAAATGCGAACAATACACTCGATCTTTAGACATATATCAGAACTTGAATTAATGATATCTTATTTTTTCAAAATTGAAAATATATCAATATTTTAATTAATTTACTCAACTTTCCAACCCTATCTAACTCGATTAGAGTTGAGTTAGATTAAGTCATTTGAAAAAATATTCAAACTCGCAACCAATCAAACTCAATTATATTTAACCTTTGTTTTTTGATCTTGCAGGCTTTCTTCCTGTATGCATCGGTACATTAGATATGCTGAATCACTTCACTATAGAAAAGTTTTAACAACAACAATATCATCGTTGAGACCAGTAATATGTTCAAATAGGATATATGGATTGCAACTTATTTGCAAAGAATACTATCTACAAATGTTTGGAACGCAAATCTTGATACTGTGCACTGTTCACATTATTTATAATCCTCATGTCTCGGTGGATTAAAATGAGGATTTTAGTGTCGATTGCATATCTATTTAATAAAGTTTAAGGAGATTATTAATTATAAGGCTGTCATTTCGATATATTTTAAGGATAGAATGATAATAGTTCAATGAATTTAAAACAGAAAATATTTTGGATGCATGCAATGATTAAAAAGATATTAATCGATTTATGATCAGAACAAGAATACTCATAATATGAGACAATGTATCAAGTAAATTAAAAACCAAGTTGCCCACAGATTATCTCCTTCGTTACATAGCAAGAATATATTGGAATTTTGGCACATAAATGTTAAAAAGCCACGGATATAAGGAACTTGGGTAAAGCTAAGTGTCAACTGTCAAGTGACAAGTGTTCATAAACAACCAAAAAAATACTACTTTTTTTATTATTATTTTCAAAGTAACAAACAAATAGTTGCTGCGTATATTTCATGATAGAAAGAGCAATATATACTTCAAGATGTACAAACAAAGCACCTAAGCCTAATCTTAAAATTTGGTGTCATAATAAATGTTAACCAACCTAAGTAGAAGGTTTCAGCCTCTTAGGAAATGTATAGCCTGTTGCGTTGAACATTTATTGCAATGAAAATTTATTTTTCTTGCTAGAAATAATATCTCACAATTTACATGTTTCATTTGACGATTCATGAAGTTATTTTTCAATCTTTAAGGGTGAGGGAGACATTTTAATGGACTGGATGGGAGGGTAGAAAAAATTTAGAAATTTTGTTTAATTGAGAGGAGAAAAGAAGAGAAGAGATAACTCTTTTTTTATTTTATTTGATTCATAAAGGGAGGAGAGAAGATTTAAAAATTAATTTACTTTTATATCTTTATAATTTTAAACTTAATTATAATTTTAAAAAAAATATTATATTAAAAATATTTTAAAATTCTTCTAATTTTAAAAGGGAGTTAAAATTGGAGGGATTTTGCTCTCATTTCCTCCTCTCCATTCCCCTCCAACTATAAACACTATGTAAAACAACTGCTTTTATATCTCAGTACGTATATTTTATAAAATGATTCATGTTTTTCAAATACAAATACTTTTTTACTCCATGAAAAGTAAGGGGATCTTAAAATATGGTAAAAGAAATACATTTAAACTTTCAAAAGTTGACATACATTTTAGGAGTTGTCAATATCACAAGGATAGAGATTGTAGAGCTCAAATTCTATGCAATTCATGGGAAAGGAGGATGATAAAAGGATAAGGCAGGGAAAAGGTACAATGAAAGAACGAAATATTGCTACAAGACTTTCATACTCGGATTAAGTGATAAAAAAATCGGCACATACTTGGAAAAACTCTAATTTTAGATCTAAAATAACTTAAGGGACCTTTTAGCAGGAAAGATGTTTTTTCACATTCAGTTGTGAATTATAATTTTTGGAAATCATAATTACTGAAAATGATTAAAATTTGTTTGATTATTGATAAAAAAATTTGAGAATATAAAGATTTTCATATTTAATTACAGTATTACATTTCTGAACATATTTTTTATAAAAATATTCTTTATTAAAATATTATAGTTAATATAAAATGACAAATCTAAAAATTTACATGAGGTTTAGCTATACACAAAATACACGGTAAATCAAAGTATAAAATATAATTTTTTTTATAGTTTATCATAGTAAAGAAAAAGTCAGATTAAAAATTAAAATAATAGTTAAAATTAAAATATAAGTAAAATAGAAATCAATAAAAAGAAACATATAAAACATTATTTTATTTAAATATTTTGTTAAATTTAAAAGCTAAAAATCATATTATGAAATTAGCAATACAGTCTTATAATTTATAAACTTTAAATAATCATAAAAATACCATATCTTATGAAATTATATAATTATTTGATTTTTATTATTAAGTTAAAGAGAAAAGTGAAAGAAAAAAAAATAGTTCGTAATTTTTACCTAATAAACAATCAAATATTTTGTAATAAAAAACACAATAAAATAATTTGTTAAATTTTGTACACAAAACTTTGTACTGATTTCCTTTTTTCTTAAAAACAATATAATTAAAAGTTATAAAAAAAATGTTTGATTAATATTTTATTTAATTTATGTTTTAATTAGTTAATAAAATTATGTGCTTTTGTATTTTTGTATTTGTTGTTGAAGTGATAATAGATAAAAAAAATATTAATTAGTTTTACATATTGAAATTGTATTTGATGAAATTATAAAAATACGTAATTTAACGGTTTGATCCAAAAATATAATTTAACAGTTTGATCGAATAAGTATTAAAAAAATCAATCAAATAGAAGATGACAAAAACAATAAGTTTTGAATCAATAAAAATACATATATCACATAGACACAAGAATAGGAGAAAGAGAAAGAAAGAATGCATGATATTGTTATTTCTTTCTCAGTATTTGAAAAATGAACAATAAAATGTGTGAGAAGATGAATGTTTTAGAAAAACAAGAATCCCAACTATATATTTTCCATTTAAAAAGGGATAATATAGATTTTATATAAATAAAACTTTTCTCCTAATAACTTAAAAAAGTTGAATTTTCAACTCCCATAAAAATGATTTTGTGAGAAAATTTGAGATTTAAAATTTAAAATTTTCAGAAAAATAAAAACAAATTATTTTTTAACAAACGCCCGTATAGTTCTAATATTAGTTGCATAAGCGACGTGAACTTTTTTCAAATATATTCTTTTAGTTATCAAGAACGCTGAGATCATGGAGGCTTATTTCAACGGCTGGCCATATTATATACAAAGAAAGCTTTCTCTTTTATGTAGTTAAATATGTTCTTAATTTATCAAATTAAGATAATTTTTATTTTAAATCTCTTAAATTTAAAACATAAGTCCGTTTATATGAAAACAAAAAAATGAAAGATATACAACTCCATGTAATCAAGATAAAGGTCCAACAATAGTTCAGACCATTTTCCCCACATGTTTGGCCCAAAATCCTTGGCTCTTTTTTTTTTAAATTTTTTTTTAATTATTTTTAATCTTTTATTTAATTTTTAAATTTTTTAATTTTACATCTCTATGAATTTAACACTTTCTCTCCCTTTTCCACATACCTCCTTCTCTCCTCTTTTCAGTTTTCATATTTTACCAGGTAATTTTAATTCTTTACATTTTTACATTACTCTATTTTCCCTTTCTTTTCATTTTTTATATTATTATCTTCTTTCTTCCTTCTTTCAGTTTTCATATGCACTCGGGACATAAAATTGATGTGCCACGACATTGAAGGCATGCAACTTCCTCAACAGTGTCAAAGGCATTAGGCCAAACATATGTGTTTTTCTTTAAACACTTCCTCCCTTTCACACTTTTAGAAAGCACATTATATTTATTGATATGAAAAATACTTTCCAGAAACATTAATAGAAAATATATTCTAGAATAGTGAAATTGGTTTCCGAAAAATATTTTATAGAATTATGTTTTTTTACATATTTCTGAAAAATACTTTCTTAAACATTAAAATTACTGTTCGGGAAAGAATTTTTTTAAAATTATGTAAAATAACACACTTTCTTGTCGGAATACTAAAATTAGTGTTCCAAAAAGTTTTTTTTTTTTTTTAAAAATGTGTTATTTTATATAATTTCAAAAAGTTTTTTTTCGGAATAGTAAATTTAGTGTTCCAAACAATACTTTTTGAAAGTATGAAAAAAATAATTCCAAATAAAATTTTTTACAACACTAATTTTATTATTCCATAAAGTACTTTTCGAAATACTGAAATTAATGTTTTATAAAGTATATTTTGGAATGCTAAATTTAATGTTGAGAAGGAAGTGTTTAAAAAAAAAGTCACCTCGACACCTTCAACACAATCAAGAAAGCTACACGTGCCAACAACGTCATTGCGCACCAATTATGTAGTCCGATATATGTAAAAATTGAAAGAGGAATGAAAGAAAGAGAGTAATGTGAAAATCAAAAACACTAAAGCTATCTATTAAAATATGTGGAGAGTAGAATGTAAAAACTGAAAGAAAGAGAAAAGAGGTGTATGAAAATAAAAGAGAAAATTTTAAATTGAATGTTAGAAATGTAAAATTAAAAAAATATTAAAAATATTTTAGATTTAAAAAAAAAATGAAAGAAGGTGAACTTAATAAAATTAAATAAGGTGTATGCGTATATATGATGAGCCAAATCCTTTCTGTTTCAGCAGGCCCAACAATTGGCATGGACTGACTTATGATCCATTTCAGCAGAATTTTTTTTTTTTAACACAAGATAGAGTGAGCCTGCAAACTAACCCACTAATATGACACACATAGACCCATCAATTTTATGTATTATACTGTAATCCATAAAATAATCTCTAAGCATACTAATCCTCAACAAAATCCTCCATGAACCCAATAATTCTTGTAGTATTTTTGTTACTATATTATAGGTAGGAAATATTTATCAATTTTATTAATAACTATTACTTTTTTAAAAAATTTGACTGAATAACTTTACTTGAGTCTTCCTCTTAACTTGATGGGTTTGTCAATTCTCATGCATGGATATCATAGGTGATTTTTTTTTTCTTCTAAAAGTATTAAAATAGGTTGGACTGTTCTAAATCCACCCGATAAAATGTAGCTTAAATTTTGAATCCGTAGATTAATGCAAACCTTTTGACTTATTTATTTAGATTTAAGTTTAGTTTGCAAAAAACACTTCGAAAATTATTTTTTTACTTTATGAAACTTTAACTTTCTTTTAAAACGTATATTAAATTTAGACTCTTTTTTTTTTTTTTTAATCATGTTCATTATATCGTATGTTTGGGAACACCTCTACATTATGTTGACACGCATCACACAATAACTCATCATATGGATTTAGAAGACATGTGTTTCTAATTAGAAACTACTAAGTACTAATAACTAGACATGTACATGGTTTGTGACTCGTATTGAGGAGGGTATCCTGGTTTGTCACCTTTGTTTTTTTCCAATTAAATGTGAAAGAAAAGAAGAAGAAGAAAATTGAAGGTGAAGCTAATTGAACATAAAATTGTACGAAGATTATTATAGTTAAATGTATCTCGACTCTCAATCACATATGTTAATTCATTTTTATCATATTCTCAATTATATCATAATGTTATATTAAATAATCAGTAACCATTAATCTAATCGAATAACAACTTTATGAGTGTCATCGTCTTAAAAAAAAAACGTTATTTAAAATAAATCAACTCCATTCAATAAAATATTTCAGCGAATTTATTTTGTTTTAGGACTTTATCCTATGAGATTGCTTCTATTTTAAAAAAAAAATATGCAAGATTAAATTGGAATGGTTCTACTTCTACACACGGGTCTTGCGATTCTATTTACACTTAAAAACATTCAAATAATTTTATGATTCAATTATATTTTTAATTTTTAATTTATTTGTAAGACATAATTTAATTTTATTATTTTTAAAAAAATGAATTTGATATATTATTTTGTCTTTCTATCTAAAATGATATTAATGAAATAATAATATTTCATATTTTTTAAAATTAAATATTTTAAAAATAATAAGAACAAATTTAATATTTTAAAAATAGTGAACCAAATTAAATAAAAAATTTATCTAACATTTGTTTGGTCTAAATAAATTTGAATTCTCTTTTACTTAATTTTAAAAAATAATATTAAAAAGATACCATAAAATAAAAGAATTATCTAATAAAAAATTATTAAATAGGTAAAAAAAAAAAATTAATTTTTATTTTTCAAATATGTTCAATAACATCTTTTTGTCTGATTTTATTAACCTCTTATTAGTATTAATTTAGACGACACGATACTATTAAATAATTTTCAAATTAAACTATTTAAAATAATGAAATTAAGTTAAATTTTAAAATAAATAATATAAAAAAAATAACTGAGCCCAATTTTATCCATAATAGTTAAACAGCAAATCCAAAAGAAGAAAAAGAAAATTATGGAATGCAGAAGATGCGCAAAATGTGTAAGAAAATTCCCATGCTTCTGGGAACAGAGGAGACAAATATGAGTACTAATAATCATTATCAAAGATTCATAATAAACAGATAAATCAAACCTAATAATGAAAACAGGGTCCCACAAATAATGAACATCAAAATTCAAACAGAGGCTACACGTGTACAGCGCAATTCGCACCCACGTGTCAACTCACGATACGTGGCACATTCAGAAGATGAACCTGCCCAATGTAGAATCGTATAGAAAGAAACATCGCAAAATAAATAAATAAAATAAAATAACCATAGTCCCCACCACACGACACCGTTTACTAGAGTTTTGAAATGATAGATATTCATGTCTACCTCAATATTATATTAGTGGGGGTTTTAGTATATTATAATTTATTTATGTAAAGTACGAGTTACACACATTATATTACCTCATATCATATGGTACGAATAAAAAAAATATTAGCTCATATGGTTCTTATTAAAATAAAATAAAATCCACCAACGAATATAACTTATTATATTAGTACCGAATTTGATTATTATAGATATGTAAAGGAAAATTTACTTTATTGCATCATGCATAAAAAAAAATACTTCTGTATTTAACAGTCCTTTAAGAGAAGATTATTGTCTTGGTTGTGATATAGTCATACAGGTTATGGTGAGGTAAATAGTTTAATTAAGTATTTATTATGGAAGTATTTAATATAAATTATTTTTATGATGATAAAAAATAAAGTTAATCTCTTTCATATAAATTATAATTTTTTTTTATAAATTGTCTCATCAAATTTATTAAAATAAATAGAAAATTATAAATATATTATAAAAGAATTTTGTAAATTCTCTCAAATATGCATATTATAAATAAGCTCAAATTAAATATAAATATGTTCTTCTAAAAGCAAGTATAGTCAAACCCCAAAACTAAGATCTTTTAAAATTATTTCCAAATTGAATCCAAAACAACGTAATATAAAATATGAAATTCTTCTATACAGAAACATGCAATTAAACAAGTCAGTTTGGAATACTGAGTGCGGATTAAATAATAAAAGTCTCTTTAGTTGTTTTTATTATTATTTATTTGAGTAAACTACCATTTTGGGACAAATAAATTTTTTCTTTTCATTTACTTGTTATTATTTAAAAAAGGAATGTCATAATGGTTGGTAATTTAAGAAGTTTGATTTCATAGTGTTTCTTTTTCAATTCAAAATTCTAATTTCTATTAAATATACTTAAAGGCATTAATTTCTTTTAAAATTTGCACTCTATTAAAAATGTTATAATTGAAGTAATTCAGGAAATTTGATTTCATAATATTTTATTTTTAGCTAAAAATTCATACTAAATATATTTGAATTTATTATTATTTTTATATAGATTTTGCACTAAATTTTAAAACGTTATAATGATAAGTATTTTTTAGATCCGGTAATTTTTTTAAAAAATTTAATTTCATGATACTACTGAATTTCTTTCTTTCTTTCTTTTTAATTCAAGATACATAGGACAATTTCAATAGGAGTAACTCGCATAAATTACTTGGTATATCAGTGTGATTAGTAATTCTTATTTTGTCATCTTATTACTTAGCAACTCATACTCAATTTTACTCCGATAAAAAAAATTATAAGAAATTTTAAAATAATTCATAACTTTATATATATATATATATATATATATATATATATATATATATATATTGACTTGATTTTGTAATAGTTGTTTGGTGATCCTCTTGGATTCAAAATGTTTTTTCATGGTTAGGAACAAGTGCTTGTTCAGGAACTAATTTTTTTTTAAAACAAATTTCATTGCCGTATTAGATTATTCCAATTAGAGAATTATTTCAAACAATCGAAGTTTCATTAGAATACGTCATCAAATATCTTCCATTGAAGATGCTTTAAATATACATGAAAATATTATTTAATTTTAAATTTGACATGACTAAATTTAAGAATGTCATAATGGTAAGTATTTTAAATTTTATTATTTCATTAATTTTTCATTTTTAATTAAAAATTTGTATTATATATATATATATATATATGAATGCATTAATTTCCTTTAGAATTTTATACTCAATTTTAAAACACAATAATGGTGAGTATTTTAAGAAATTTGATTTCATAATGTTTTCTTTTTAATTCAAGATTCATATTAAATATATTTGAATGAATTAATTACTTTAAAAATTTTGCACTAAATTTAAAAATGTTACTATGGTATGTGTTTTAAGAAAATTGATTGCATAATACTTCCTTTTAAAATCATACTAAACATATTTGAATGCATTAATTTTTTTTTCTTAAGTTTTATAATATTATATAACTTAGTGATAGAGTGACGACGGGTTCGGATAAAATATAAGGTCATAAATTTAAACTTATATATAAAGAAAAAGTAATAAAAATATTTAATGAAGTTTTTATTCATTTTTTTACATATATTAGTTTTAAACTTTTGTGTTAAATTTGATTGATTTCATCATCTACGATATTCAGCTAAATTATTATAATTAACAAGTAAGAACCTCTAAATTATTAATAATAATAATAAATCATATTTGTTATATATTTGATGTAATATTTATAATGAAAATGGAAGGAATTTTTTTTTAATCCTACTATATTTCAACGTAATCTCTTTTTTTTTTTTGTTTTTTTAATTTATTTTCATAATTGACATTCTTAAATAATAGAGTCATCACTTTTATTATTATTAGATCATTATTATACTATTTTTTTTCATGTTAAATAATAGGCATGAAAATAAGATATGTAAAAAAATTATTAACAGATACTTCATGTATAAATAATATCAATCATTAACATAGTTGCCACAACATGTTTCAAATAACACAATTTGACACCACTATTAGCACAATTGACCGATACAATTAAACACAATTAATCAATGTAATTATCATGATATCAATGTCACAATTCAACATAACTAGTTAACATGATTATCACGATTAATCAACACAATTTAATACGGCTAATCAACACAATTACATTATTCACTAAATATTCTATTATTGCTTGATGAAAAAAGATTAGCCTTTAAATCCTTAGTTTAGTGGAGGAAAAAGAATAACGCAATTCTTTGAACTCATCATACTTGGGAAGACTTTTGTGGGAGTCCTAGAACTTTTCTCATACCAAAATATTAAGAAAGAGACATTTTGTGGAACAAATCAATATTGATGAATCATGCAATTGAAATAAATAAAAAAAATCTCTATTTCAAAATGTACGTCGTAAGTTTCAGTTTCCCTTTTGGCTCAAAGATGGATGGTTTTGTATACCCTTTGGTTTAGGGTTGTGCCACATATCTTAAATCTATAATCTTATATCAGTTTATCATCATATATTGACTTATATCTTATATAACTAAGCGTGCCATGATCTATGCGAGAAACTCCCTAATATAAATAATCACCGACCAACTTGAAGATGGTCTCAAATCAGATCAACACAGAATAAATTCATTCCAATAGTGAATGGAGCAGTTAATCGTAAAACTATTTGTGGTTTCTATAAATGAAAAAGAAAAAAGAAAAAAGAAAAAAAGAGGTCAGTTTAGTACAAAAGGTAATTTCGCCAATTTAATTATAAAAAAAAGGGTCGAGTTAAACCCGAAATAATTGTGACTAGTCTCATTACCTATTTTTCAATTTACCAGAATTGACTAGACCGACGAGGAAATTGGTTTACCATTTTCTTACGTTGATCCGATTCTGAAAAGTAAAAACCACGGTTTAGTCTTTTTTTTTTTTTTTTTTTTTTTTTTTTTTTTTTTATTGTTTTGTATATACACGATTTAATCAGCAATGTACTTATCTATGGATGGGAAAAAATCATGATCTTCAATGAATAATAAATAAATATTTAAATGGGTGCTTGCGAATAATTTAAATAAATATATCTCTACTCGTTAATAAATGGATGCAAGAATAAATATTATAGTGTGTTTGGATGAGGAATTTTAAAAATTCAAGAAATTTTAAATTCTTGGTATTTGAATTACTTTGATTTTAATTTCTATCATTCTTTAAATATTTTGTTTGGATGAGTCAATTCAAATTTCTTAAATTTTAAATTGTTAGGTTGAATATGATAATTTGATTTTATCATAGTAAAATTGATTTTAAAAATATATTTATATGTTGAGATTTTTAAATTAAATTTTATAAAAATAAATATTAATCCTTTTTTAAATATTTAATAATTTTAAAAATTAATATTAGATAATATTTAATAATTTTAAAAATTAATATAAGATAATATTTAATAATTTTAAAAATATTTTTGAATATCTAATAATTAAAAGAATGAAGAGATAAGATAAAATATATAGGTGAAATAAGAAAAACAAATATGAGGAATTTCAAATTCTCCCATTTTTGGGAGAATTTGAAATTCTACTATTTTAAGGAATTTCACAAATGCTTGGATTTCAAATTCTTTGTAAATTCCTCATCCAAACAAAGCATTTCACCTCAAAGAATTTGAAATTCTTCAAATAAATGAATTACCCTATATAAATTCATCATCCAAACACACCATTAAGGTATTGTTTTACATATGTATGTTAAATACACTTTATAAGAAAATTGATTAAATTCTTTTGTTAAGATATGTATCATGTGTTAAATGATAATATGATATTTCTTAAATTTATTTTATTTATACTAGCGGAAAAAAGACTTTTAAAATCGGTTATTTTTTACTTTTAAAATCGGTTCTGTAACCGACTTTGAAAGAGCCGATTTTAAAAGTTAGACTTTTAAAATCGGTTAAACAACCGATTTTAAAAGTTAACTTTTAAGATCGGTTGTTTTATAACCGATCTTAAAAGTCTGGCCGTGGAAAAAAATTAAACAGGAACGGCCCGTTCCAAAATCGGAACGGGTCGTTCTAGTATGATCAAAAGGCCTAAAAGTTCACTTTGAAGTATGGGGCGTTCTCCAGGAAGAACGACCTGTTCTCCTTGAAGAACGACCCGTTCTCAATGGAGAACGGCCCGTACTCCTTGGAGAACGGCCCGTACTCCATGGAGAACAGCCTGTTCTCCATAGAGTACGGCCCGTTGAGAACAGGCCGTTCTCCTTGCAGCACGGGCTGTTCCAGCTGCGAAATTTTCCCAAAATGAACCTACAACGAAAATTGAGATGAGAAAGACATGAGAAAACGAAAAGAGACACAAAAAAAACATAAGCAGACGAAAATGAAAACGAAATTTACCTGGAGACTTTAGAAAATGAGAAAGATTAAAGAAAATGAGAATGGAGGGGAATATAAAAAATCAATACTTCTAAAATCGGTTAATTAAGAACCGATTTTGTATACTACATACAAAATCGGTTATGAAAGAACTGATCTTAAAAGTGGCACTTTTAAGATTAGTTATAAAAGAACCGATCTTAAAAGTACTTTTAAGATCGGTTCTTTTATAACCGATCTTTAAAGTGCTACTTTTAAGATCGGTTCTTTTATAACCGATCTTAAAAGTGTTACTTTTAAGATCGGTTCTTTCATAACCAATCTTAAAAGTGCTTTTAAGATCGGTTCTTTTGTAACCGATCTTAAAAGTACCACTTTTAAGATCGGTTCTTTTATAACCGATCTTAAAAGTACTTTTAAGATCGGTTAAGTTTTAACCGATCTTAAAAGTGTTCATGTTATTTACAAAATTGTCACCGCGTCACTTTTAAGATTGATTATCTTGTAACCGATCTTAAAACTCCGATTTTAAATCCAATTTTTGCACTAGTGTTAAGTTCGTGAGATTGAAATATTATATCTTTTAAACTTTTATTTTGAATTTATGAAATTGAATTATTTTAATTTATTAAATTGGTTTAAATTTATGAGAATAAAGTATTTTATCAATTTAATTTAATTTTTAAATTAAAGAATTTTTATTAATAATATTATATATAATAATTGAATAATTTAAGTTTTGATTTGTAAATAATTATTTTTAAAAAATAGTTAAAATAAATAGAAATTATTATTAAAATATTTTTTTAAATATTATTTATCTTTTAAAATAAATATCCATAAATATTCAATGATATATATCCGTAAATATTGAAAAAATTCGTGATTGAGAACTACTTCACGTCACCCAGTTTACATCCCTATACTTAGATGTGAATTTCTTACGTACGCAGTTTCCTTTTAAATTTCAAAGTTAAAATATAAACAATGAGTTGTATATACGTTAGATAAACAATTAATCAACTATAAACAACTTATGAGTTGTATATACGTTAGATAAACAATTAATCAACTATACTACCCTAATATGTAATTTACTAAACAACATGTAAAAATAATGGATTAAATATATTTTTAGTTTATCAAATTTAGAGTAAATTTATTTTTAATCTCTTAAATTTAAAATTGATCTTTTTGCTCTTTATATTCTTTTTTTAAAAAAATCTTGTTTTAGTCCCTATACTTAAATTTTGTTAAAAAATTTATTAAATTCTGTTACATAAAATCTATCTACTAATATTTTTGTTAGTAAAAATATCACATTAAACCTAATTGATGGTATATAACTCTCTCAATTTGTCACTTTCAAATATATTATTGATGACTGAGGGATTAAAACAAGATTTTTGAAATTTATAGGACTAAAAATAGCAGTTTTAAATTTGAGGGATCAAAAATAAATTTATCATAAATTTAAAGAAATAAAAACATATTTAATCATAAAAATAATTGTATAAAATTCTTACAAATCACAAATGTAACACCTTGAGTCCCATTCTTTTATTATAATAATAATAATAATAATAATTATTATTATTATTTATATATTAGGCGTTTAATAATTAACAAAATTTTAGAAATAAATTAAATGTTTTATGAGGGGATAAAAATGTATTTTACTTTATGAATTAGATTGGTATAATATGTATAAGGGTTTTGTAACCCGAGTTAAAAAGAATTTAATCGGAGGAGTTAAAGTGGGGTTGAAGTAGATCTTCATCCTTTAACAAGTGTTCACAGGGTAAGAGGGAGTGAAGGTTTTCTTCTGTGGAAATCAATTAATCTATGGATTGTGGTTTTTGTTTCCTTCTTGACTGTGTTTCTAATCCTTGAAGAAATTCATGGTTTGACCGAGGAGTGAAATTATGGTCATGTATTCTTCTTATGAGCATGAAATGTTAAGTTTGAGTTGTATGTATGATTGAATTCATGTTAGGTGTTATGGTCAAGAATTTATGAGTGTTTGTGAATCCTTTGAAAACCCTTGTTTTATATAGCAATATAAAATTGTGTGTTAATAGAGAATTGCCTAAAATTGTTGTGTAATTTGGGTTTCTAATGATATGATAATTGATGAGAACACTAAATTAGTGATTTTACTGATTTAGTTGAGACTTAGGAATTGGATGTGATGGCACAAAACTCGCACTTTAGCAGATCATCATGAATTGCGATGACACTAAGCACAGGTGAGGGGGGCATAAGGCGTGGAAGTGGTAGAAAGCACAAATTGCCCTATATGGCGATGGCATTGGGCATGGGGGTAGCCACGCTAGGCATCTAAGCTCCAGGGGTGCCTTTGTGATAATTTCGCTAGCTTGATACTTTTTGAGAGCAGGCGGTGCTCCCTATGCTATCGACGCTTGACATGCTGTAATTAAGCACCACCAAACGCGATAACAAAATTGGTGACTTATGTGTGTGCAATTGTATTAAGATTGACAATTGTTGTACATGATGTATGTGTAATAAGAACCTTATATCGAGTTTGCTAAGGTAGTACAATGTGTAAAAGGGAGTGTAACGAGGAAAACAAAATAAGGGTTGTGTTTACATGTGTAAAAGGATGGGTATGGTTTTATTGCAAATCTAGACATAATGGGATATGTTAATGAATGAGTATGAGGTATCTATTACGAGTATGAAAGGTGTATACTTTTGAGTAAGTGATGGCTGTCATGTGTATGGGATAAATGTAAGAAAGATGAGGTGTGTTAGATGAAAGAGTATGAATTTTTGAGTCATGAGACTAAGCATTCGAGCCACGAGTAGAATTATTGAGATTTTGAGCTATTTATTATTTATGTACATTGCATCAGAGAAATGTGACTTAATAGGTTGGAAATGTAGAATATGACTATGTTAATGTGAACGTAGTGAATAGTAAAACTATGTAATTATGTTGTTGTTTGCTATGAATTATAAATTATTAATTTGTTTTATTTAAGTATATGCGGATTGTGTTAGATTGAGACGTTTCTCACTCCCCCTATTAATTTTCTTTTGTTCCATGTTGAGTGTGTTGCAGACAACAATTATCATGTTGATGATGTAGGCAACGAGGCATGAGCCTTGTGGGGTGTTGCGTGATCTAATAAGATGTGACACCAATGGGCATAGGATAGGATTTTCTTACTTTTTTTGAGTTATGATTAATGTTATACATTTGATTTGTTTATGTTATAAGGACTTTTAAATATTCTTTTAATTTAATAGTATGTTGCGAATCTCTTGAACGATACTAAACTTGGAGACTATTGTGGTTATTTACATTTGAATACTTTAATATTGCTTGTGAGATAGTGGATGTCACATTTAGTGGTATCAAAGTCTGGTTGATTCAAATTAACTAGACGTGTGTGTACTCTAATATTGTGCTATGCTATCATGTGATGATGTTGAATTACTGTTTGAGTTGAGTTAATGGTGTGAGCTATGGAATTGTGTGATGATGTTGGCTTATTATTGAGTTAAATTAATGTCTTACGTATATTGATTATTTTGTATCAATAGTATGGTGGGTAGAAGTGGTCATGCAATGGCTAATGCTTTTCAAGCATTAGCATGGGCAATAAAGATTGATAAGGCAGGATGTGTGCCTAGTTTGTTGAAGAGATTCCAACGCCATGTCCCACCCACCTTCAAGGGGGATATGATCTCAATGTAGCTATGGATGAGTGGTTCATCAAAGTTGAGAAAATTTTTAAGGCTATGGAATGTCCTATTGCATAGAGGGGAATCTTGCCACCTTCATGTTAGTCAGTGATTCACATTATTAGTGGGAAAGTGCATTGCAACAGATGATGGCGGCTGATACACTCATGAATTGGGAGAATTTTAAGAAGACTTTTTTTGGAGAAATACTTTTTAGGTGATGGGATGAACCAAAAGACAATAAAGTTCATCGAATTGAAGTTGAGGGATGATATTGTAGCATGGTATGCTGCTAAATTTGATGGATTGGTTCAATATTGTGCTAACTATCAAGGAGAAGGTAGTGAGTGAGTTAAATGCATCAAGTTTATTAATGGTCTTTGCCTTGAGGAGAAGACAACGATCAATTAGTAGGAGATCTATCACTATTCTATGTTTGTGAATAAGTGTAGGATTTATAATCGAGATAATCGATCTTGTGTGATGTGTTATAAGAGAACGGGTCCTATCAAGGATAAGAAGTTTGGTACTTAAAGTAGAAGAAAGTCATATTCAACACACTCAAACTTTCAGAGTAATATGAAGGGTGAATCTAAGTCTAGTGTGGGTTCCTCAGTTGGAGGTGGATCTAGTAGTCTAGGAGGTTCTATGTCGACAATAACAAAGAGGTATAATGTTTACAGTTATTGTATTGAGCTTATGTGTGTGCAATTGTATTGAGCTTGAGAATTGTTGTACATGATGTATGTTTAATAAGAACCTTATATCGAGTTCGCTAAGGTAGTACAATGTGTAAAAGAAGGTGTAACAGGAAATACGAAATAAGGGTTGTGTTTACATGTGGAAAAGCATTGATATGGTTTTATTGCGAATTTAGACAAAATGGGATGTGTTAATGAATGACTATGAGGTATTTATTAAGAGTATGAGAGGTGTATACTTTTGAGTAAGTGATGGTTGTCATGTTATGGGTTAAATGTGAGAAACTGAGGTGTGTGTTACTTGAATGATAATGCATTTGAGTCATGAGACTAAGCCTTCGAGGCACAAGAAGAGTTATTGAGATTTTGAGCTATTTATTATTTACGTATGTATCATCAGAGAAATGTGACTTAATGGGTTGGGAATGTGGAGTACAAGTGTGTTAATGTGAATGTAGTGAATAGTGAAACTGTGTAAATATATTGAAGCTATGAATTATCACTACTACATAACACAATATCTACATTGGTTTTATGATGAACCAACATTGAATTATGTCCTCATCTCATTGATTTTTTTATTAACCGATGTAAAATTAAGTCCTAATCTACATCTATTCATACCTAAACTGATGTCGATGTGTTTTTTTTAGAAAGATATTGTTTGCTTTTAGGTTCTTTCTATTTTAACTTGTAATTAAAACATATATAATTTCCAGGAAAATTGATTCACACATCCATATTTTGTTTCTTTTGTTTAAACCATTAATGAAAAGATATACAATTTCCAAGTATAAATAGTGGACTTGGAGACCCAAAATATTGAAAGCTAAGAGCACGGGGACTCAAAATATGAAAACAATGGACTCAAAGATCCAAAATATTGAGAGCTAAGAGCACGAGGACCCAAAATATGAAAACAGTGGACTCGGGGATCCAAAATATTGAGAGCTAAGAGCACGAGGACATATACATCCATATTTTGATACATATATTTGTATCAATAAAGACAACTAATAATTAAAGCATGGAAAATGTTTAACCATTGGAAATTAATCAATACATCTAAGTTGGAAATGTTTAATAGTTACATGAAAAATTATGATTTATTTCTAAATTTTTCTGAGAAGAAGTTTGTCCATTGACTCCGAATATCTTCCAATTTGGTTTCCAACAATGGTGCAACATCATTAAGAAGCTGCAACATACAACATGATATCAATTACATCATAATCATTAAAAAAAATAGTGGTGTTAAAGTAATATATATATATATATATATATATATATATATATATATATATATATATATATATATTACCTCAATCCAACCATTTGTTACATCTCTTTCAATTATGTCTAACATCTAATTCATCACATAGTATCCACGTTCGTAACTTTCTTTTTACCAACTACTCAATCACTCACTTAAGAACTTCTGATGAGTTGTGTGCTAGATATTTTTTGCAGGTACATCATAATGAATGACCATGACGTGAAAATCTACATTAAAAAAACATTTTAACATTTTATACAGAAGAAATGAACACACATAAGATCAGTTGGAAAAATGATAGAATTTACCTACTCAATGATATATGGCTCCTTATCACCACCACTCTCTAGAAGAGATACTAAAGAATCAACAATTCTTGGTAGTATCCTAGGAAAATCCATATCCATAATGATAGGAAAACCATGTGAGTATTCTCATAATGATAGCTCGTACTGTTCGCTGATTTGGGATAATATTCTTATCTCTGTAATGATTTGGGGTACTTGTAGTTTATCTAACACGTAACCACGATACATGTATCCAGATGAGGTAATATGATATTCTTATCTCTGTGTATTTACTGCAGCATCTGCACCTATTATACACACGTTCTTAATATCACTCCACTCATAATATGTTAATATCACTCCACTCATAAGATCACTCCATTATATATATTTTTATATTTTTATAGCGGTCTGGACATACCAAAAAGAGAGGAATCCAAAAATAGTATAAGTATGATATTGTATAGTTGAGAATGACTTAAATGAATTAATTTGTACTACTTATACTGATAACATGCATTAGCTTTTCTCTAGACCATTTCATCAGAACTCCACAGTTAAGCGTGCTTGAGCTGGAGTAGTACAAGGATGGGTGACCTTTTGGAAAGTTTCCCAGAAAATGTGCAGTAAGGACAAAACACGTTAAAAAGTGAAGTGTCATGAAATAACATCCTTGAGAGGCCAAATATGAGAGTTGTTACATTAATAAATTTATTAAAATTAAAAATAAAATAAAAATTTCGTAGGTAACGTTACCTACAGAATTTTCTGTAGTAACGTTATCTACGAGCTTATTACCTACGAATTTTTCCCCTTAGGTAATCCGTAGGTAATTAACAATTACCTACGGATTTTCAGCATTATCTACAAATTTCTTTCGTAAATAATGCTGATTTTTCTTGTAGTGTCCACACACGCAGCACCTGCACACACATGCTTAATATCACTCTACTCATAATCTCACTCCACACACGTTACTACACACACCGCACATACGTCACTACACACCACACATAACACACACGTCACACACTGCACATATTTTAATTTAATTATAAAAATTTATTTAATTACTTATTAAAATATAGATGCTATTATATATGTTATAATAGATGGTTTTATATATAATTATAATACTATAAATATTTATAATATTATTGGATATCATATATATATATATATATATATATATATTTAAATATGATTACTTACATTAAAATTTATATATATTTATTTATATATGATGATTAAAATATTATTCTAAAAATGTGAATTATAACTATTTCTAAAAAAAATAATACAACCAATTTTATTTATTTTAAATAAGGTAACTAAAATTTAAAAAGAAATATTATTTTAAGAATATATATATATATATATAATATAAAATTGAGAATGTTGTATCACAAATTTCGGATATTACAATAACCCATCATAAAATAATGTTTTTATAATAGTGTATAAATTGTTATTTTGTTTTAAGTGTATGAAAAATATGATAAAGTGAGAATTTTTTCATTCCTTCTATTTTCTTTTGTTCCATGTTGAGTATATTATTGATAATGAATATCATGTTGATGATATGGGTGACGAGACATAAGTCTTGTGAAGTGTTGCATAAACTCTAATATATAAGATGTGACACCAATAAACATAACACAAGATTTTTTTATATTATTTTAAGTTATAATTAATATTAGATATTTGATTTATTTATGTTATGAACACTCTTAAATATCTTTCAATTTAACAGTATGTTACAAATCTCTTAATCAATACTAAATTTAGAGATTATTGTAATTATTTACATTTAAATACTTTAATATTACTTTGGGATATGAGTATCATCACACAAGCCAAATTAATCGATCATTATTATTTTCATTCTCATATTTTTATATTTAGTTCAGTCTTTGACCCCATGAAGCATGAGAATGTTAAAATGTATAATTGAAACATGAGGCATGAGGGTGTGGACACATGTCTTTGACGTTGAGACAGAAAGAAAGAGAGCAGCATATGCCTCGTACAATAAGTCAAATTTATCGTCCCCACAGTGCTCCAGGTGTCACCCATCTTTCGAAAATTTCATGTCCCTGTAGCTGTCGATTTTGATATTTTATTCAACAACAGCCTTCTAATTATTCTCTCCTCTTCCGCGTATCAAGTTACTGTTTTCTTATTTTTTATAGGTGCCTTGGACCACTTGAGTTGCTCTGTAGTAATTCTATATTAGTTAAAATACAAAAATATAACGAACATGGAAACTCATTTCTCTGCATGTCCAGATGTGAAGATTCTATTATTAGATTCAATTCATTGAAATGATTTATCCCCAAAATAAAATATATTGAACTTTTAATTATTCACATGAAGTGTCGGATCAATAATATTCAATAACATGATGAAGCAACAAAACAATAATAAAAGTTAACCAATCATATGTCATTTATGTATTTTATTACGAAAATCGTAGTATACATATTTAAACAAAAAATAAAATAAGTACTGAAGTTATATACTTTAGACTTGATTATACTTTTTTCTTCAAAAGTTATATAATTTCACAAATTCCAGTTCCAATTTTTTTTCACAAATTTTGCTCTAAATATAAGACAAAAATTGTGATATTTTATAATTTCCGGAACAAAGTTTGCGAAATTATAAAATTTTAAAAGTAAAAAATACAATTAAGCCTACTTAATATACGTCCAAATTTAACATATCAGTAAAACATTATTGGAAAGTCGAAGAAAGTAGTTGCGTCATAGATAAGTTTACCCTCCTTAAAGTTAAAGTTTAACATATCACTAAATTGGAAGCCATGCAGTCATATGAAGAAAAAGGTAGCGCAAGAAAGGAAGAAAAAAGAAAAGTATAAACAGTCCATACGAATACGTATAGCAACAGGGACAACTAAAGTTTTTTCTATGTGGCTGAAATGACATAAGATGTTATTAACAAAATATGCATATTAATGTGTTTTCGGCAATGGATTTGAAAGAGTTTCAAGCATTACAACAGATGAAAGAAAAAATGAATCATTTGCTTAAAGATAGTGGAGAATAAACATAAATTATCAACTAAAAATTTGTTATTTTGTAGTGGCTTGGAAGGATTTTAAACATTACGCAAAATGAAAAACAAAATAAAAATAAAGAGATGAAATAATGTGATTGTTCTTGATAAATATGTAGAATGTGTGTTCTAAAGTCTCTAACTCGGTTTGCAATAATCGTAAGTCAAAGAAAGACTTTTTTTTTTAGAAGAAAGGAAAATATAGAAAGTCTGTAAGTTTATCTGAGTGAAAATGAAAATAGAAAAGACATACCAATCAGACCATAAGCTTTCTCGTTGCCATTTATTCCAACTATCCCACTAATAACAAACAAGCAATGAGGGAATTTTCCCACTAAATTACGTATAATTAATTTGTGCTGATGTGTTAATGTCTTAAAAAATTAAATTAAGTAACGAGAAAAAAGTTAGTACAACTTTACACTAATATTCTATCACAAATTATTTTATATGATAAGTTTGTTGAGTTTCGGTATTTAATTAGTTGATAAAGCAAAAATTTTCATTGTTATCATTACTTTTTCCAATGCTCGTGTTATTCGTTAAAAAAAAAAAAAAAAAAACGCACCACAATCAACCGAAAACAGTGATGAAAAGGGGTTGTCGTATCCTCATCATAAACATATTCGATACAACTATTGTTTCACGATATTAACTAATTATAAGTAATGAATAATTATGCACATTGTATATTCACATGGATTGGTTTTTGGTTTTCAATTAGTTGATGCAATTGTAATTAAATTACATTAACTAAGTATATGGTTAAAGAGATAATGCAAGACGTTGAGATTAAACTTCACCATATCATTCTCAATTAATGCAATTCTATCATTAATCATATTTGTTTTGGTATAAAATCGAATGTACTTTTATCTATAATATAAGAGTGAGATTATTAGTAGAAATTTTTATTTTCTATTTTTAAATCTTAATTTTATATAGTAGTTGAGTTATATTTTTGGATCTTATTAATTAAATTGGATCTATCTATATTATTTAACTTATTTATCTTATATTTTTATAAAATCATTTATCATTTTATAAATTATATATTTTTTAGTATGTTTAGATTGATATTTTTAATAATAAATATATTATTTTGTAGTCTTACGAGTCAAGTCCATAAGTTTGGGAAGATGTAAATTTATTGTGAGTTGATTAAGACAATCAACCTCAAGTTAATCAACCACTAACTTAGGAGGTGGATCGTCCATGGATGTAGGAGGGTACATAATTTTTCGACCTTGAGCGTGTTATAATGCAAAGAGGCTAAAGCGATTAAAGTTGAAAATGGTTGCCTTTAGGGATTGGCCAATGACCTAAGGGGGTAAAGTAGTAAGGCGTAGATTATGTGCCTTATGGGGCCTTAAACTTGAGGAGTTTTTCCTACAGAGTGCTTAATTAGATTTTGATGGATGATTATACGCCATGACTTTATTTGAATAGAGTTGTTGATGTACCATCATTTCTTAAAACAAAGGTGTGTGTCCTTTTTGCATTTCAATCTTTCGCTATAAAGCTAAGTTTATATATTGTTGAGTAAGTTTATAGTTGATTATTGTACGATAGATTCAATTTGTAATGTGTAAAAACTTTTGTTAAGTGTTTGCCAAATGTGTCATGTATTCAATGTCTCAATGTACTAATTTTGCTAAGAGTCACCCTTTTCAATCTTTTTGTGCCTATTAATGTATGATTGAGTTAGGTCACATCGTGCTTGTGTCGATTCAAGTCACACTCTTCAATTTTTTGCGTTTGTTGGTGTATGATCGAGTCAGGTCACGTCACATTTGTTAGTGTATGACTAATTCAAGTCACATTTTTCAATCTTTTTGTGTTTGTTAGTGTACAACTGATTTAGGTCATGCAATGCTTATTGATGTATGATTTAAGTCACATATCTTCAATGTCTTCGCAAAGTAGTCAATGTATGAATGATTCTTTTCATGTGGTGCTTGTTAGTATTTGATTGATTCAAGTCACGTGTAACACCCGAATTTTCTACTCATACAATGTTGATTATTATTTATTTTCATATATTTATTTTAGTTAATTAAAAGGGATTTTTATAAAATATTGTAAGGGTTTTTAATAATTTCAATTATTTGTGAAAAAATTTGTAAAATTCTATTTTTTTTTACGCCGGAACGGGCTGTTCCAAAATTGGAACGGGCCGTTCCAAACGAAGAAAATAAGTTGTTTTTGAAGAAGTAGAATGGGCCGTTCCAAAAGTGGAACGGGCCGTTCCAAATTTGTAAAAGGCACATTTTTGGGTTTCCCAGAACGGGCCGTTTCCAAAGGGAAATGGGCCGTTCCGGATTTCTTAAAACGCCTAAAAAGTTAAGTTAGAAACGGGCCGTTCTGCTTATGGTCAATCAATGGTAACACGAACCTCAGAACGGGCCGTTCTAATTTTAGAACGGACCGTTTTGCTTTTTGGAAACGGGCCGTTCCAATTTTGGAACGGGCCGTTCCAGTTTAAAATTTTACGTATATTTGAAGGCTCCGGAACAGGCCGTTCCGAATTCAGTACGGGCCGTTCCGGGTGCGCCAGGATGCCTATAAATAGGGGCAGGGGGGGTGAAAATTTTATAACTGAGTAAGAAGTGAAAATTTTAGAGAGAGAAAGAGAAGGAGAGAGAGAGAGAGAGAAAGAGAGAAAGAGAGAAAGAGAAAGAAAAAGAGAGAAAGAAAGGGAAAGAAAGAGGGAATCCAAAGGAGGAGGCCCTGCCCAAGTTTCAACTCCTGCTTATCCAGGTAAGGGGGAGTGAGAAACCTCGCTCGGGGGTGTGGGGATAATTGTTAGATATTTTGATTGTCGGATTGGCCCCCAATCCCTTGCCTGTTGTTCTATTTTTCTGTTTGGTCTACTTTGTTCCTTGTTACTTTGTTCTTTGTTACTTGGTTCCTTGTTACTTTGTTCCTTGTTACTTTGTTCCTTGTTACTTTGTTCCTTGTTACTTTGTTCCTGGAAAGTAATAAATGAATATGGAATTAATGTTAAAAATAAATAAGTTTTAATATGAATAAAGATGCTCTCTATGAATTCCTGTGCGGACCTTATGAGGAGTATTTATGACATGACCATGTGAAATATGGACAAATGACATGAGACCTATGAATGGACTATTGAGACAAGTTATGATTATGAGAACATGAAAAATGATGACATGATGTACTTAATGAAATTTTGTAATAAGTCAAATGTTGAGTTAATGAAATAATGAATGTATGACATGCATCATATGCATATATTATTCCAGGTGTGCCGCTGAGGCCGCATACTAGTGATGTAACTTGCTAACAAGGTGTACCTTAGGGTCACCAGTGATGTAACATGCTAACAAGGTGTACCTTAGGGTCACCAGTGATGTAACTTGCTAACAAGGTGTACCTTAGGGTCACCAGTGATGTAACCAGGTGTACCTTGGGGTCACCAGTGATGTAACCAGGTGTGCCTTAGGATCACCAGTGATGATATGTGAAACTTCCTTATGGCGCCACATGCATGCATTTATAAGTCGAATACATGACATCATAGCATGATAAATGAATATATATGTGATATTGATTATTTATGTGTATTGTTTACATGTGACTTATATTTGTTGTGCGTGTGTGTGCCATCTAACCTTTATTTCTGCACTTGAAACTGAGTGAGATGTTTCTCACTCCCTTGTTATTTTTGTATATGTTTAAATTATGTTGCAGATGATCATCATCATGAGAATGTTGGTGATGAGGTTTAAGGCTTCAGTTGGGCGTGCTCTAATAGGATGTGACATCAGGCATAGCTAGTCTTAGTTTGGGATATTATTGTTTTAATAGTCTTTTCTTTTCTTTTGTAATTTTGAACGTTCTTGATAAAAGACCGAAGTGTACATCTTTATTATATTATTTTATTATATGATTTGAAAGTTATAAATTAATTCCTAACTAGGAGGCACTGCCACCTTTACTGGAATTAATCTATATTTTCCTTTATATGATTTCTTGAATTTTGATACTTACATGATGACTTTCTATGATTTATGAGTTACGAATGTGAATCTTCTACCTTATAATATTTGAGACAATTATTTTATCCATGAAAGAGGTTGTTGACTATGAAAGACTTTATTTACTCAAAAAGAAAAAAAAATATTTTGTTTACATTTATTGTGAATTAATGATGGGGTAGAGGGTGTCACATCATGTATCTTCCATGCCATTGCGTGATAGTCGATGTACAATCGATTCTACTCACATCACGTTTGTTAATGTACAACCGGTTCAAGTCATTTATCTTTAATGTCTTCACATGGCAATCAGTGTACGACTGGTTTAGGTCATGTATCTTCAATATCTTCACGTGGTAGTTGGTGTATGACCAATTATACTCGCATCGCACTTATTAGTGTATGATCAATTTAAGTCACGAATATTCAATATCTTTGCATGACAGTCGATGTACGACTGATTCAACTCACGTTGCATTTGTCGATGTGCGACTGATTTAAGTCACGTATCTTCAATATCTTCGTGTGGTAATCAATGTATGACGGATTCTACTTATGTTGCACTTGTTAGGGTACAATGATTTAAGTCATGTATTTTCAATGTTTTCGCGTGATCATTAGTGTACAACTGATTCAAATCATGCAACTTCAATGTCTTTGCATGATAGTCGATGTACGACCAGTTCCTCTCATGTTACGCTTGTCGATGTACAAATTCAAGTCACATGTCTTCTGAGTTGAGTTTGTGATGTTGAGTATTGTTGAAAATCAAACTTTAATCAATTTTTAGATGTGCCAACCTACTTTATTAATGTTCATACTTTAACAAAAATCAACAAAATCAATAATTTGATAAAAAAATAATATATAGTGACCAATAATTAATGAACAATATTTTTGTTATCATTTTTTGTCGTACATTATCTCCCATTAGTCAATTCTACAAGTTTATCTAGTGTTATTGTCTTTTATTATTAATTAAAAAATTGAATTCTAAATTCTTATTATGTACATATCGACAACTTTATTTTTCAAGTTACGAATGACTTAATTTTTAAAAGAAAATGATATTCACAAAACCATTCTTCTCAAATAATATTAATTACATGTACAATTTTTATCTAACAATCTAATCTTTATATATGCAAATAAAATTATTATAAAAAAAATTCCATGAGAATGATCACACAATTAATTGAAAAAGAAAGTTATATAAATGAATGAGAAAGTATTCAAATAAAGTATCATATTTTTTTTAACAATGGGTCCTATTCATATGTAATAATTGGATGAAAATTTGAAAATTTAATTAAACAATGTAATAGTTTAAACACAAACAATTTTTATATTTTTTTATTAATTTAAATATTACATCATAATTTTTTATTTTCAGTGGGAGCAAAGATTTTTATTAAGTGATAAGAGTATGATTTTGAATTTTTGATTGATAGAAAATCTAAGTAATTATGGTATATTAATGATTTTGCTTCGATTAAAGAATGTGCGAGACTTGATTCCACATATCGATTTTATTTATTTATTATTATAACTCTTTTGACATCTGAAATACATTTTAACATTTTTTGTTTGATTTTTTATTTTTTATTTTAATTTTATAGAAAACATAGTGAAAACTACGAATACAATTTTATTTTTAAAATTTGAACTATAAATATATGTAAATCTCATGTAAAATTCACTTCTATTTTAAACAATTTTTCAGATATATAGATATATTGTTGTCTTCGAAAAAAAAGGAGCAAAATTGAAGAGAAGTTAATGATTTATCATTGTCTTTAATAATTAAAAAAATGCAAAAACTTCGTCTTGTGATATCAATATTTCAAATTATCTATATTGCGAAAATGCACGCATTTTATTTTGAGTTCGATTGGTATATGTTGTCTGTAATTAATTATCTGTTTGTTTTGAAGGAAAAAACTAAAGAAAATGAGACTATGGTTAATTAGGTTATAGCTTTAGCAAATATATAACTAATTCTTTGATTTCATGTTATGTTTCTCATTTTGTTAAGACAAATAATTTTTTTTATCAGTAACAGTAAGATATGAGTAATTTTTTTTTTTAAAAAAAGAAAGGGTTGCTCAAAAAATAAAACATTGTTTGAGATGCAAGCGGAGAGGGACCTGTTTGACAGACTCAACAATCTTGGAACCAATAGATTTAGCATTTTTTTTCTCTTCTTTTTCAACCAGTTGTATGCTTCAAGTAGCTGGCTTTTGACCTCTCAGGATTGTTGCCGACACCAACATTTTAAGAGGTTTGAAGGTTTTATGTGTGATTGTCTGAAAAATTTTACTGGACTACCACGATGGATGCCAATGTTTCAATATAGAACCTAAGATAATCTTATTTAGAGCATAAAAGTAAGATTATTAGTAGAAAATTCTAATCACTTTTCTTACTCTTAATTTATATAATAGTTGGGTTATATTTTTTTGCTCTTATTAAATTGGATCTGTCTTTATTATTAGTTTATTTATTTTATATTTTTATAAAATCATTTGTCATGATATAAATTATCTTTTTTTTCTTTGAATCTAGTTAAATTGATATTTTAATGATAAATATATTATTTTGTAATTTCACGAGTAAAGTTTAGAAAGATGTAAATTTATTTGTGGGTTAATTGATATTAGGATGATTAGTCTCAAGTCGATTAATCATATATAATTGATTTAGGAGATAGATCAATCATGAAAAGTACACATATTTTAATTCATTTAACATGATAAAGTCATTGATTAATATATTCTAAACATTGATTCCTTTATTATCTAGTTTATAAACTCTTCCATTAATTAATTACCAATTGCTTACCTAATCAATATATGAAAGAGTTTGCATTAAGCATTTCAAATTCCAACTACTTCTGAATTAATCTCTATTTCTAGCAAATTAATCCACTATGTAATTCAATCAACATGGAATTCAAAATCCTTTTTTTCCAAACAACTCCAAATCCTGTATCAAGTTATGTTCGATCATAACATAACAAGTAATAAGGAAAACATTAATTCACTAAAAAGATTTGGATAAATATAAATATATATTGATGATCAAAAGAATCACAAGAATAAATTAGTTTTCTCTAATCCCGAGAAAAGAGAATTAGTTAGCTACTCATGATTTTGAGAGTTGATCGCATTACAAAAGATGGATCAAAGCTTACTGAATTCCTTCCACAAAGCTTCTTTCCTTATTGGCTTGAGTTAACTCCAAGACCAAGATTGAGTCTTCTAAGCTGGGTGTGGGGAGAGGGAGAACGCCCTTTCTTTTAATTTTTCCTTTTATATGAGGGTCAAACCACTTTGAATTTGAGCATCTTTGCATATATAGTGACTATGATTCGCCAAGTGAATCCTACATTTCTTAGGGAAGCTTTTTCACTTAACGATTTGAAGGCATGCACTAAGTGAATCTTCAAAGTTTAATTTCTTCAATTCCTTTCTTTGTTGATTTCACTCAGTAACTCAGTTTCGCTTAGCGAATTCTTTGGCAAAACAACTCCCTCCTTTCTTCTATTTTTTTTTGTGTTTTAGTGTTGTGTATTATGTTGTACTTTTGTGATTCTCTTATGTGAGTTGTAAGTTTTTCTGATTCAATATATTTTTAAAAGTGTTAGTGAGAAGTGCATGCAAAATCTCTTGTGTTATATATTGTGTTGTGTATTCTGTTGTACTTTTGTGATTCTCTTCATATATCCAAATGTTGTTTTAAGGTCAACTATTTTCTTCACCCGTGTCTTATTAAGTTCTTATTTGTCTCTTTTTGTGAGTTCTCTGCCTATATTTTAATTAATGTAAGTTTAACCTTTTTTTATATTAATTTTTATCGTATTAACTTTTATAGTGTGTTTGAATGAAAAATTTAAATGGAGTAATTCATTTATTTGAAGAATTTTAAATTTTTGAAGTAAAATACCTTATTTGTATGAAGAATTTATAAAAAATTTGAAATTCAAGTATTTGTGAAATTTCTTGAAATAGCAGAATTTTAAATTCTCCACAAAAAAAAGTAAGAATTTGAAATTCTTCATATTTTTTCTCTTCTTATTTCACTTATATATTTTATCTTATCTCTTCATCTCTTCATGTTTTTAATTATTGAATATTTAAAAATATTTTTAAAATTATTAAATATTATCTATAATATTAATTTTTAAAATTATTAAATATTTAAAATTAATTAATATTTATTTTTATAAAATTCAATTTAACAATTTAAAATCAAATTATTATATTCAAGCAAAATATTTTAAGAATGATAGAAATTGAAATAAAAGTAACTCAAATACAAAAAATTTAAAATTTCTTGAATTTATAAAATTTTTTGTCCAAATACACTATTAATGTTATTTTATAATAATTACCATTGTTTAGATCTATCTCCAGTCACAAGTAAAATTAAATTAGATATATCATAAATTTTATTCTTTATTTTTTATAACAATGTTATTAGTATAAGATATATATATTTTAATGATTAATTTCTGTAATCGTACATAAGAAAATTCATAACTCAAATTTTATTTGATTTTATACACGTATGCTTATAATTTACAAATTTAATTAAAATGTATTTCATTAATTTTATATCTGCTACTCCTCTGCTTAATTGCTAGTCATAGATCTTTTAAAGTTGAGGTAATAATTTTTTTGGTGGCCACTGGCTATAGCAGTAGACTACGATGTTAATAATCTGCAAAAGAATACCTAAATTAAATAGTAAACTAATAAAGTAATAATAAGGATTTAAAATGTATCTTGATCCATAAATATTTGATAGGAACAATGCTCCATGATTACGTTAGCATCACTCGTGAGATATGGAGGTTCCTAAACACAAAATGCTTTAGGTAAAATGTAGAATGTTTGAGATGGAGGCATATGGAGTGCATCCCTTAGACTAAGTTATTAATTTGTGCAAATTCGTAGAATTTTGCAATAGATGGTGAAGCGTGAGTATATCAACCCTGCCCTAACTCAACTGTCGCTTTTGAAACATAGTTCTACCTCTATAATGATACTGATGAATATACCATTTACCGCTTTTATGATTTAATCTTATATCTTACTTTATTTATTTAAATTGAGTAGTTGTTAATAAGTAGAGTTATTGTTTTATACCGCACTAAGGTTAGTTTAGTAGTTGGGTGGGGGGTTAGAGTAGTTTGAAGCATGAGGACCCAGGTTCAATCCTCATTGCGATCATCTTTGTAATCTTTCTTATCTTTACAAAAAAAAGTTATTGTTCTTTTATCTAACTTTATTTAGAAGGTATGTCTATTAATAAATTGAGATATTATTTTTATAATGTGATTTTGATATAGGGAGATATGATATACGAATATAATGTTATAAGATATTTTGGAAACATATTATGGTGATTGTGTGGAGATGCTATTAGTTAGGAGTTTAATTGTCAAAGATTTGATTTCATAATGTCGGATTTGAAGGCATAGTGTGAACGAGTAGGAGAAGATTAGTTTGACTCGATCAAGTTGGATGATACAATTATGATACAAGATTTGATTAAAATTAATAGATTGAGTTAAATTTTTATTAAGTTATATATATATATATATATATATATATATATATATATATATATGTGTGTGTGTGTGTATTAAATTACAATAACATAATAAAAATTTGAACTGCTCCAACTTAAAAACTATCTCAATTCTATCGTTAAAATGACTTTAATCGTTCACATGCTTACTTCTAAACACTTTAGTGAACCTTGTCCTATGTATGATCATATTAGGCACAAAATAGACAAAGTTGATTATAAATTTATTTATATTATTATTGACAAAGTAAATTAGGTTTTTAACTTAAACTTTAAAAAGTTAATTTGTATGGTGAAAATTATTCTCCAACTATAAACACTAGTATGATTATCTTACTAGTTGAAGTGAAATTTTTAATACATCTCTCACGTCAAAGACTGAACATTTTGAATGTGAAGTTTAAAAAATTAAATATTTGTGAATGATTTAATAAGGGTCCTATAGTGGATGATCTGATAAGTCCAACAACAATCAAGATTTTCAACACAACACTTTTTCATGTCGAGGACCCAAATATCTCGAACTTGAAGCTTGTAGAATTGGACATCTATGCGTGGTCCAATAACGACCTGTTAACGAATAACTTAATAAGTCCAACTACAATCGTTAGGATATAAGCTTTGATATCAACACTAGTATGATTATCTCACCAATCAATGTGAGAATTTTAAGACACTCTCTCACACTAAGAACTAGACATCTCAAGGATGAAGCTTGCAAACTTGGACATTCATCCATTTTTGTCGATGGTTCGATAAGGACCCGATAACAAATGACCTAATAAGCTCACTGTAACACTGTTTACTTTTATTAATAATTATTGATTTATTAATTTAATTATTATTGTGATTAGTTGTTTAGGATTTAGGGTTTAATTATTATTTGTTGTAAAACTTTAAGGATTTAAGAATCTTAATAAGGTTTTGTTGTTTAAGAGTTATTTTAAGATGAGGACAAGATTGACCAATTGGAAGAATGTATATAATGTCTTTCTTAAGAATTGTACTCAATAAGTTCATTTCTTAAGAATTTAGAGAGAAACGATTTAGAGCCTATGAGATCTAAGGATGTCAACGGACACTACAAGAAAATTGTCATATAGTGACACACTCTATAGTGACACGATACATGTCATTAAAAATTATTTTTACCCACATAATAAATATAATATATGTTGATATATTGTTAAAAAGCGTGTGTATAGGATATAGTGACACACAAAATATGTTGTTAAATCTTGTTCAAAATCAACACTAAAATTATATGTAATTATATGTCAAATAAAAATATACCTACGTATATTGTACCTATAGTGACATTTTTTGTTTGTCACTATATATAACATTTCTTGTAGCGAGAGCGAGGTAAATATAAGTAACAATCACCCTTACCCACCTCACTAGATAAATATAGGTTCTGTACTCATTCTCGTATCCATGCAGGTATCCAATAAGTGGGTATGTGAATATTTATTTTTTAAAAAATATTTTAATAATAATTTTTATTTATCCTAATAATTTCTTTGAAAATAATAGTTTAAAAATTAAAATTAAAATTATTCAAATATTATACATAATTTTATTAATCAAGAATTTTTAATTTAAAAATTAAATTTAATTGTTAGATTACTTCATTTTTATAAATTTAAATAAATTTTATATGTAATTATATAATAAAATTTTCAAGTGAGACCTTATGGTAGGGTAAGTTCTTATGGTTAACAATCAATCTATTGCTAAATAATAATAAAAAAGTTAACAATTAATCAATCTTTGTACAGTGTTTTCTGTCTTAAATCAATCAATTTCCCAATCAAGTGGTAGAGATCAACAGTACGTAAAAAATTCTTGCGTAATTGCAAAAGGCCAGCATTTCCTTTTTGGTGATAAAAACGTTGTTGCTCAAAATTGTTAGGTTTTCTTTTTATATTTTCTCTCCGACAAGAAGAAAAATGTTACTTGCACCGCACGTAAGTTTAAAAAAAAAAAAAACTCTTCATTTAAGTTTTAAACTCTTTTTTGACAAAGAAATAAATTAACTTAAAAATAATAAAATTCAATATTTTAGGAATTATTAACTTCAATTAATTGAAAATTAAGAGCGAGGATAATACTTTGAGATGAAACTTGTACCTTCCTGGTAAAATGTCGACTGGACCCCCCCCACTCGTCTTTCTCCCGACAGGTCCCTTAGTACGGGCCTTGTCGATAAAATCCCGACTTGACTAACCACCACTTACCCCACGGCCTCGAGATAAGAACGGTTAAGGAGAATCCCGATAATCTCGGGGCCCACGAAGCCCATGAACAGAAAAGTATAAAACCCAAAACCCTAGGGCTAGGACGACAGATTACACTTTTGAATGCTCTGGCTTTGAGGCTTGACCTAGGCAGAAACCCTAGTCCATCCCTTGGCCGGAACATTTTGGCGCCCACCGTGGGGCTACGATAAAACTTTTCCTACGCCCCAAGAAATACAAAAAACCTACACTCTACTATGGCGAGAGGCGGCACATCCAACCACGACAACAACACCCTACCATGGAGGAGATGATGGCGTTGATCAATGGCTTGAAAGAGGAATGCGACCCAGAGAGAGAGAAGGAGAGGAAGTTTCCCGCACAAAAACAGAGTGGGCTCTGTGTTTTCGTCGGTGTAAGGTCTTGCACCGTTGGATCGAGCTGATTTTTGGACTGTAGGTTCCAGAAATGTGGTTCTTCATTCTGACCGTTCGGATTATTAACCGGCGGCCTGGTTTGGGAGAAAACAGCTTCATATCAGTAGGTGAAAGTGTTCCAGCACAAAACAGAGCTGGTACTGTGTTTTAATCGGTGTGAAGTCGTTCACCGTTGGATCGGGCTGATTTTTGGACTATAGGTTCAGGAAGTGAGGTTCTTCATTCTGACCGTTCGGATCGTCGATATGAGGTCTGGTTTGTCAAAGAACAGCTTCGTATCAGCAGGTGGAACCGTTTGACGGAAAACAGGATCCTAGTCAACATCTAATGGACTTTCGTGCTCAGATGTTAATTCGTGGAGGAAGCATGGGAGTCTTCTGCGAGGGTTTTATGCGACAAAGGTTTTTAACGAGGTTCCAGAAATGTGGTTCTTCATTCTGACCGTTCGGATTATTAACCGGAGGCCTGGTTTGGGAGAAAACAGCTTCATATCAGTAGGTGAAAGTGTTCCAGCACAAAACAGAGCTGGTACTGTGTTTTAATCGGTGTGAAGTCGTTCACCGTTGGATCGGGCTGATTTTTGGACTATAGGTTCAGGAAGTGAGGTTCTTCATTCTGACCGTTCGGATCGTCAATATGAGGTCTGGTTTGTCAAAGAAAAGCTTCGTATCAGCAGGTGGAACCGTTTGACGGAAAACAGGATCCTAGTCAACATCTAATGGACTTTCGTGCTCAGATGTTAATTCGTGGAGGAAGCATGGGAGTCTGCTACGAGGGTTTTATGCTACAAAGGTTTTTAACGAGGTAACATCAAATAATAAAAATTGTTATTTTCAAATTGATTGACTCGCAGGAAAACTCGTGATTGTCGGCAAAAGTCCGGCTGGGCGAGTATAAATAACTCGAAGACCAAACTCGTGATTATCGGCAAAAGTCCGGCTGGACGAGTATAAATAACTCGAAGACCAAACTCGTGATTGTCGGCAAAAGTCCGGCTGGGCAAGTATAAATAACTCGAAGACCAAACTCGTGATTGTCGGCAAAAGTCCGGCTGGGCGAGTATAAATAACTCGAAGACCAAACTCGTGATTGTTGGCCAAATGCCGGCTGGGCGAGTATAAATAACTCGAAGACCAAACTCGTGATTGTCGGCAAAAGTCCGGCTGGGCGAGTATAAATAACTCGAAGACCAAACTCGTGATTGTCGGCAAAAGTCCGGCTGGGCGAGTATAAATAACTCGAAGACCAAACTCGTGATTGTCGGCAAAATGCCGGCTGGGCGAGTATAAATAACTCGAAGACCAAACTCGTGATTGTCGGCAAAAGTCCGGCTGGGCGAGTATAAATAACTCGAAGACCAAACTCCTGATTGTCGGCAAAAGTCCGGCGGGGCGAGTATGAATAACTCGAAGACCAAACTCGTGATTGTCAGCAAAAGTCCGGCTGGGCGAGTATAAATAACTCGAAGACCAAACTCGTGACTGTCGGCAAAAGTCGGGCTGGGCGAGTATAAATAACTCGAAGACCAAACTCGTGATTGTCGACAAAATTCCGGCTGGGCGAGTATAAATAACTCGAAGACCAAACTCGTGATTGTCGGCAAAAGTCCGGTTGGGCGAGTAAAAATAACTCGAAGACCAAACTCGTGATTGTCGGCAAAATGCCGGCTGGGCGAGTATAAATAACTCGAAGACCAAACTCGTGATTGTCGGCAAAAGTCCGGCTGGGCGAGTATAAATAACTCGAAGACCAAACTCGTGATTGTCGGAAAAAGTCTGGCTGGGCGAGTATAAATAACTCAAAGACCAAACTCGTGATTGTCGGCAAAATGCCGGCTGAGCGAGTATAAATAACTCGAAGACCAAACTCGTGATTGTCGGCAAAATGCAGGCTGGGCGAGTATAAATAACTCGAAGACCAAACTCGTGATTATCGGCAAAAGTCCGGCTGGGCGAGTATAAATAACTCGAAGACCAAACTCGTGATTGTCGGCAAAAGTCCGGCTGGGCGAGTATAAATAACTCGAAGACCAAACTCGTGATTGTCGGCAAAATGCCGGTTGGGCGAGTATAAATAACTCGAAGACCAAACTCGTGATTGTCGGCAAAATGCCGGCTGGGCGAGTATAAATAACTCGAAGACCAAACTCGTGATTGTTGGCAAAAGTCCGGCTGGGCGAGTATAAATAACTCGAAGACCAAACTCGTGATTGTCGGCAAAAGTCCGGCTGGGCGAGTATAAATAACTCGAAGACATAGATTACGATACAAGCAGTTTCTTTAACTTAGCACATCTTATTCACCCTTGTTAATCAGAATTTTGACGATTCCAAACACACAAGTCGGAGTTTGGACGACCCGTGCATATAATTGCAGCTCAATGCTGATCTGACAGTTCTATTCCATTATTTGAATTCTACTAGTTCATTTTAAATCTAAAGAAAGGTTCATTTATTGTTTTTGAGTCGGCGTTGGGCCGATTGTATGGTTAAATTGCACTAGAACTTGGAAAAATTTTCATTCATTATTTTGAGTCGGCGTTTGGCCGATTGCATGGTTAAATTTCGCTTGAACTTGGAAAAAATTTTCATTCACTATTTTGAGTCGGCGTTTGGCCGATTGCATGGTTAAATTTCGCTTGAACTTGGAAAAATTTTCATTCACTATTTTGAGTCGGCGTTTGGCCGATTGCATGGTTAAATTTCGCTTGAACTTGGAAAAATTTTCATTCACTATTTTGAGTCGGCGTTTGGCCGATTGCATGGTTAAATTGCACTAGAACTTGGAAAAATTTTCATTCACTATTTTGAGTCGGCGTTTGGCCGATTGCATGGTTAAATTTCGCTTGAACTTGGAAAAATTTTCATTCATTATTTTGAGTCGGCATTGGGCCGATTGCATGGTTACATTTCACTTGAACTGGGAAAAATTTTCATTCATTATTTTGAGTCAGCAATGGGCCGATTGCATGGTTAAATTGCACTTGAACTTAGAAAAAAAATTCATTCATTTATCATCTTTGCAGTCGGAATTTGGCCGACTGATCCATTGATTTTGAAGCTTGAAACTTTGAAGCAATCATTTTCATGTATTTATTATTTTCCTAGTCGGTATTTAGACGACTATTTTCGCGTTCAACTTTTTACTTAGAAAAAATTAATTATTTTCCTAGTCGGTATTTGGACGACTAGATGAGTTGATATTCATTTTTAACTTTGAAAAAGTTTGACATTTTCCTAGTCGGTATTTGGACGACTAGATGATTTGATATTCATTTGACATTGAGCCCTCTCGCCTTATCGGCTCAGGGCTGGAAGGCAAGTGTACCTTCCCGGTAAAATGCCGACTGGACCCCCCCCCCACTCGTCTAATATCCGACTGGTTTCCCAGGCCACAAGCCCTCTCGCCTTATCGGCTCAGGGCTGGAAGGCAAGTGTACCTTCCCGGTAAAATGCCGACTGGACCCCCCCCCCCACTCGTCTTTCTCTCGACAGGTCCCTTAGAACGGGCCTTGTCGGTAAAATCCCGACTTGACTAACCACCACTTACCCCACGGCCTCGAGATAAGAACGGTTAAGGAGAATCCCGATAATCTCGGGACCCACGAAGCTCATGAACAGAAGAGTATAAAACCCAAAACCCTAGGGCTAGGACGACAGATTACACTTTTGAATGCTCTGGCTTTGAGGCTTGACCTAGGCAGAAACCCTAGTCCATCCCTTGGCCGGAACAAACCTAGTAGTTTAATTCTAACATAAAATGGTAAACATTTTGTTAATATTCATTAAAATATTTGTTTAAACTTTAAAGATGGCTTTAACAAAAAACAAATAGTAGTACATTAAAAAAAGTTAAGTTTAAGTGTAGTTTTAAACTCAATTTAAATTACACCAAATTAAATAAAGTTTATTAACGTGGCTCTAACATGTTAATGTATTATCTAACATATATATTATTACGTTTTTTTTTTTATTTGTTAACCTGGCATGCAAAATATGAAAAGATATTCACAAACTATTGGAGGTGGAGTTCAAACTCCCGCCCTTGAACTCTCAAGACATTACTAGACCGATTTAATCAATTTATTAGCTTGGTATATAAATGAAAATTATACGATATATGTATATAACTTAAATAGGGACCCAATTAAACATATACAGATATACTTAACTCATTTTATACTCATTATTATACAAAGAAAGTAGGTGGTCCAGGTGGGTTAGAAGGAGAATATACAAGTTAGAATGGTTGTCTCTCAAAAATCTAAAACATTAATCTATCTCCCACACTATTTATTATATTTATTAAACTGAAACAAAATTGACTCATATTGTGAAAAAACCAATTAACATAAATACATTCTGAATGAATTCTTATCAAGATGATAAATGAAATTTATAATTTAATTCTTTTAAAAATAAAAAAAATGTTTTATGGTTGTTAACTACGTTCTTTAATTATCATAAAAAAAAGGGTGTTAAAAAAAACTAATTATTCCACATTTTTGTGTATATATATATAATAAAAAAAAAAGAGTGTGGGAGAGGATAGAGAGTGTATTAAGCGAAGTTTAAAGGGGGTGATATGATAGAATTGTTAACGGTGGACATGATGTACCCTATCCCATGTTTCTTCTGGTAGCCACAAATTAACTTAACGGTAACAATTCCAACACCAACCGACTTCACTCTTTCTCTCTCCTCAATTCTTATTTTATTACAACAAATAATAAATCCTCATGAACCTAGGGCCCCTCCCCCAGTCCCACCCATCTTTTTGGGTTCCGGCACTAATTACAATAACTTTTTCCATAATACTCCTTTCTCTCTTCCCAAAGATAAATTCTTTCACCCTCTTTTCCCTTCTTCTCTTTTCTCATAAATCCCTTTTCTTTTCCCCTTGGTAGCTCCCTAGTCTCTCTCCCCACTTTTAACTTTAAACTCAATTAAACCAAAACCCATCAAAACTAGATTAAATCCCCTTCATTTTTACCGCCATCACAGGCTACAAGCACTCATAATACCTCTACTTTCTCATGGAATGTATAATGAGATTCTCTCATTAGAAATTTTATTTTTAGTAAATATTGTTAGAATTCAAATGTTAATAAAATATATTGTATCCATAATCATTTTTGTAAAGTGAAATTTTTATTTATAATATTTAGAATATTGATTATACTTTAAATTATTATTCCAAAACTTAAAACATGAAATGAAATAGATAAAAAGAATAGATCTAAAGTTGCATTCATAAATTAATCCCCCAATTAGATAGAGGGCATAGTTTACAGTTCAGAAAGAAGACAAGTACGTGGTATTATTATATAACGACATAAATATTCCCCTTGGTAACACACTGCGTTTATAACCCAACGCAAACCCCTCAAAACACAAACACAAACACTAACACACACACACACACCTTGTACTTGGTTCCATTCCGGCAATGGCGAAGGAGAGAGAGAAGAAGCTCCACGTGGCCATACTCGGCACCTACGCCGCCGAGATCAAGCTCCTCCTCACCACCCTCCTCCTCCTCTGCGCCGTCGCCACCCTCCTCCAGTTCCTCCCCTCCCGCTTCACCATCTCCGCCTCCGACCTCCGCGTATGCATCTCCCGCGTCACGCAAACCACCCCCTCAACCTCCAACACCACAACCACAAATGCCACGTCACCATCA
This sequence comes from Cajanus cajan, assembly GCF_000230855.2. Classification (NCBI taxonomy): domain Eukaryota; kingdom Viridiplantae; phylum Streptophyta; class Magnoliopsida; order Fabales; family Fabaceae; genus Cajanus; species Cajanus cajan. Next base: position 75,856,080 of record NC_138517.1, read on the forward strand.
CTACCACCACCACCACCGCCACCACCACCACCCACTCTTCCGCCGCCGCCGCCACCCTCCGAGCACCTCCTCCCCAACGGAATCATCAAGCGCGCCTTCAACCCCCACGGCTCCGCCGCCTACAACTTCATCACCATGGGCGCATACCGCGGCGGCCTCAACACCTTCGCCATCATAGGCCTCGCCTCAAAGCCTCTCCATGTCTACGCCAAACCCACCTACCAGTGCGCGTGGGCCTCACTCGCCGGCGACACGCTCGCCACCGCCGCCGGCTACAAGATCCTCCCCGACTGGGGCTACGGCCGCGTCTACACCGTCGTCATCGTGAACTGCACCTTCCCAGCCCCCCTCAACGCCAACAACGCCGGCGGGAAGCTCCTCCTCTCGGCCTCCACCTCCGGCGGCGGCGACGCGGCCCTCAACGCCACCGACACAATGGAGGTCCTCACCGAAGCCCCCAACACCCTGGACACGTCCTTGTTCACTTCAAAGCCCAAGTACGACTACTTATACTGCGGCTCCTCCCTCTACGGGAACCTGAACGCGCAGCGCGTGAGGGAGTGGATCGCGTACCACGTGAAATTCTTCGGCCCTCGCTCGCACTTCGTGATCCACGACGCGGGTGGGGTGCACGCGCAGGTGCTGGAGGTGCTGAAGCCGTGGATGGAGCTCGGGTATGTGACGCTGCAGGACATAAGGGACCAGGAACGCTTCGATGGCTACTACCATAACCAGTTCATGGTGGTTAATGATTGCTTGCATAGGTATAAGTTCATGGCCAAGTGGATGTTCTTCTTTGATGTCGATGAGTTCATCTTTGTTCCTCCCAAGAGTACTGTTAAGTCAGTGCTTGATTCGCTCTCCGAGTATTCTCAGTTCACCATTGAACAGATGCCCATGAGTAGCAAGCTCTGCCTCACCGCTGATTATGGGAAAACATATAGGTACATTTTTTTTTTCTTCAAAAATTCTTGCTTTTTGGTTTCTTCTTTAATGGGCTTCGTGGCCACGTGAATTATCTCTTACATAGTTGTTTCAGCTTAATTAGTACTCTTGAAGTTTAGATTTTGGATGTATAATTACATTGAGTACTTGGAGGGGTTGTTTTATTAGCAAGATTGTCTTGAGGAAATGGGGTTTGTGAAAAGTTTTGTGATTTTTGTTGATGGATGTTTTAGTTTTAATGGGTCTTTTTTTTGTGTGCTGCAAAATTGAAGCAGCCAATGGGGGGATTTATTTATTTTTTGTCGGTTGTGGGATTGGTGGATGGAAGTGTTATGAGATTTGTTAGTGGATCTGTGGAGGTTTTTGAAGTGGATGGATTCGGGGTTTAGTTTAGGAAATAATTGAATATTGGATGGTTGTGGGGGGGAGTGTAATTAGCATTTACTGCGGTGGTTTGTTTGGAGAATGAATTCAAATGTGATGTCATTGGTTTTTCTTGTTTTGTTTTGGTGTTTGATAATCTTGGGTGGGTGGGTGCTGTTTCTTTCCCCAGTGAGGAAGGTGGGGCGATTGATTTGGCTTGTACGAGTTTGGAATCGCCCATTCCTCTGGACAGTTCAAGTTGTGGTGGTGTCTTTGAACCACTATTTCTTATTTATTAGCTGGATAGTAGGTGTTGTCTGTGGAAGGGTTTTTTAATGTGATACTGAAAATTCAGAACATTTCTTTAACTCAATAAAAAATATGTCCCCTTGTTGAGTAAGTTTCCCGTGGTGTGTTGATCTGCCCCTTGTGGCAATTGTCGATATCATGTTAATTCTGGTAATTGAATAAAATAAGCGTGCTAGCTAGTGATGATGGTTTTCCTGAATGTTCACTTGCATTGATTTTTATTTTGGACTAGACCCGTGTTGCATGGTCCACAAGAGCTTTGATTACGACCCTTTTGTTGGGGTGCACTCAACCTTTTATACACATACATGATAATTACTATTTCCTAATTTAACAGTCCCTCGCCAACAGTTAGATCTAGCTGCTTTGTCCAATTCAAGTGTTTGTTTATAGCTCAATTTGTGTTGAATATAGAGAAAGAGTTTGTTTTTGTGCTTTGGAATGTCTTGTTGCCTTTACAGTTGGTTTGACAACTACATTTGCCACACAGTTGTCTACCATTCTCTTTGAAAATGTTATTATGTTGTGTGGGGTGCGTGTCTCACATGGTGTGGTGTGAATTTCGCAGGAAATGGGGGTTTGAGAAGCTGGTGTATAAAGATTCAAAGAAAGGGATTAGAAGGGATCGAAAATATGCAGTGCAACCGAGGAATTTGTTTGCAACTGGGGTTCACATGTCACAGAACCTTGCAGGAAAGACAACTCACAAGACTGAAGGGAAAATAATGTACTACCATTATCATGGAACCATAGCTGAAAGAAGAGAATCGTGTAAAATGCTTATAAATTCAACACAAATCACGTATGACAAGACCCCTTATGTGTTGGACACCACCATGAGGGACATTGCTGGTGTGATCAAGAAATTTGAGCTCAAGATGATTGGAGATAGGCTACAGAAGACACGGCAATGACAGTGCCAACTTTTTATTTTATTTATTTTTTGAACTATATAATAATTTAACTTGTGTTAGAATAGAAATTCATTGAGCGGTTCTTTTTCTTTTTTTGGGATAGTTTTTTCTTTATTCTTTTATTTCGTATATTACAGATGGGTATATGATCTTGTTTCATTTTTAATAGTTCTTGTGTTCCCCCTTTTTTTTTCTTATTCTTTTCTTTTCTTTTTTACATTTTGTACAAAAATAATGAATAAAGATGAATGGTTCAATTATGTTGTCGGTGTGGGGCATGATGAGGGCATCCCCACCTACAGTGGCACCATATGGAGGGTGGCTAATGTGCTCCAGTTGCTTTGCTGGTATGCATGTATCTTTTTTTTTATTATTCTACTTTGGATTCTTTGTTCCATAATACAATTCGGTGAAAGTATTATTATTTTTTTTCTTCTGCTTGATAAACAAAAGTTCAAGGAAAAAGGGAGTTGTTTTTTTAATTCCGGATTAAATTTAGTATCAATAAAATTTGAAAAGGGTTGAGAATATATTATGTAATACACTGCTGCTAACATATGTTTTACTATAAAATTTATTAGATTAAGAGATAATTATGTTTTTGTTATAGATTAAGCGATATTAAAATGATTTACGGTTGTTTCTGACTTGCATCAAAATTGAAAATTAAAATAACTAGTGGTCAAATTAAACATGAAACTGATACCTTTTAATATAAGAAACTGAAATGGATATATACTGGTAATTAACCTTGAAATGAATAATATTTATCTAAAGGGAAATGAATAATGATAATTAAGTTTTTATTTTTTGGAATTAGAATAATAAATAATTATTAATCTAGGTATTAATCTGATATTTTACCTTACACATATATTAGTATATTACCACATAGGATATAATTTTAATTTAATAACGTATAAATATTCTGATCGAAGTTTCTTGCACGTCCTGTTCCAGAGAAGAAAATTAGCTAATTCCATGCATGTACATGGCCTTTATACTCTTCTGTATGAGAGGAAAATTCTGAACTGTGTTTGGAGCAAGTCATCAATGAAAGGGTTTTGCTTTTGAACAAGTCAAAAGGACATGTCGATGACATGAGTGCTCTTTCTGTTTGTTGTATTATAACAGAACATGATTGAACCATTGGTCGATGGTAACTAATTATCTTTAACAGTCATTATTATGTTTTAGAAACAACAAAATTTTTAAGAAAATTATAAGATTTTTGTTCTGTATATATTATACATTTTTTAATTTAACTCAAAATTTAAATAATATTAAAAAATTGGAAGAATAACTAAAGATAAAGTAATTCATCCTTAAATTAAAAAAATTAAAATTACAAAATATGTGATTAGTTTAAATAAATATAACAATCATAATTTTAAAAAAATTTATAAGATGTATGCCTAATTTATTAAAAAATATTAAAATAAAAATTAAGAATTGCATATTTTTTAAGAAAATGTTGACTTGAAAATTAATTATTGCATGAGTAAGCATTTAATTTCATATAGAATAATAAATTGTTTTAAAATCATTGATAATTTAAGAAAATTAACAAATTGTGCAAGAAAAAATATTTATATTATTATTATTCAAGTAATAATATATTATTTTTATCATGCGATTCTTTCTGGAGGCATATCAATACTTAGGAGTGGACAAAATAAACTAAACTGAACTTATAAAAACTATATTGAACTTAAAAGTAGTTTTCATGAACTGAACTAAATTGAATATTAGTTCAGACGAACTGAATTGAATTATTCTTTTGTGTCATTGAACTGAACTGAACTATACTATAAAAACTTGAATTGAACTACAATTTAACTGCTCCGAACTGTTATGATATTTTAAATTGAACAATTTTGACTCATTGATCTGTCAAGATAGAACACATTTGCTAACTTTACTTTATTTTCCATTTTTTTTAATAATTTCAAAGTTTCATATGTAAATTCTGCATCTGAAATCAATTAATTTTTTATTATTAAGGAAAATGTTCCTAAAACTATGACAAAGAGCGAGACGAAAACTAAGGAAAGCGCGTCGTGATCTTATAGACGGAAGGTAACCAGAAAAACTAAAGTTGAACGTCATTATTATTGGGACTTAATATTCATTTGATGCATTATTATTCATAAAGCTTATATTTTCATTCAATAATACACTATCATCATTTAATGGTTTTGATATATTTTTTTTTTGACACAGTTGAATTTATTCATTTGAAAAAAATTCGGATGAAAAAATACTTTCAATACAATTAAATAAGATACTAATGATATATTGGAACTTTCGATAGATGTTCATCTAAAATATTACTTTACAAAGTCAAAACATTAAACGGTTCTACCTTATTACAACTATTCAATTAATCTCTAATTATCAAATAATCTCCCTAAAGAATTGTTCATAAAACAATAGTGTCATAAGAATTCAAACTCCACCCATGATTATGGACACAATGGATTCGATACTTTAAATACCATTTTTTTTTAAAATATGATAATATATTATAAAACATTATTAATGTAATTTTTTACACCAGCAATATTTTTAAATTAATTTCTACCATCAATACTGCAACTTATACTTATATTTAATGAAATATTTTTTTTCTAAACTAAAATATCTTTTTGCTACCACACCATAATTATGTCCCCTTTATCTAAATCTTTCGTCGCTAGACAAGAATCTGGATTGATGATAATAGGAAAAAAAAATTATTTAATAGAAAAAAACTTAGGAAGAGGGGAGAGAGAACTTAGTTTTTAATTTTAAAAAAATTTACTAAAATAAGCTATTAACGTGACGTAGCTGTAAAGTAAAATATAATTGGTTGTTGTCTAAATATTTCAGTGCATATATAATTATACTGCTAGTATAAGCAAATTAAATTTGACTCATTAATATATATAGACACAGATTATTGGGAAAAAAAAAAAAAACTATGCAGCATGTGAATAGCCAATATAGAATTAAAAGATGCTGTCAATTAGTTTCTGTATATACGCGTAACTTCTTTCAATTTTATACTAATAATAATAATAATGGCAACAGCTGCATCTACATATTGAAAATGATGAAATGGGTATGTAATTCCTAGTTAGTCAAAGATGTCTCTATATGGTGCATGTTTAAGAATCAGTTTCAAAGATTCATACGTAAATTCTGCATCTGAATCTGAAATCAAGAAATTAAAAAGATGCACCCAAAATCGAGAAATAGAGATGAAATACTGCGCAAAGCGCGTAATCTTATAGAAGCCGGAAAGGTAATTTGGAAAAAAAAAAATGGAACATCATATATAATTGGACTTTATTTTGATTTGATGCAGTACATTATTCTAAAATTTACATTTTCATTCGATAATATACTATCATAATAATTTAACAATTAGAATACTAAAATTATTAAACACTATATATATGTGGTGATGTATTATTAAATAATAATAATCTAAAATTTTAGAGCAATAATATTTCAAATTAATATTTTTTTTATCATTAATAATGTAATTTGTACACGCATAAAATAGAATACATTTTTTCTTGTTAAGAATGTCATGTCTCTAATTTTTAGTTAGCTATTTTAAATTTTTATGTTTTAATATTAGTAGAAAAAAAACTTTTAAGATCAGTTATTTTTTACTTTTAAGATCGGTTAAAGAATCGATATTAAAAGAGACGATCTTAAAAATTGAACTTTTAAGATCGATAATTTAAAAGTATCAGGTTTAATTTTTGTTTAATTTTAATAAAATTATTAATGTAACAAATATCATATTTAGCCTCCCAAGGATGTTATTTCACGACACTTCACTTTTCAACGTATTTTGTCCTTACTATACATTTTTGGAAAGTTTCCCAAAAGGTCACCCATCCCTATATTACTCCAAGTCAAGCACGAATAACTGTGAAGTTCTGATGAGATAAACTACCGGAAATAGATGCATGTTGTCAGTATAATAAGTAGTACAAATTAATTCATTTAAGTCATCCTCAACTATACAATCTTATAATTATACTATTTTTGGATCCCTCTCATTTTGGTGTATTTTTATAATAATTATATTACCAATAATAATAATTATTATATTATATTTAATTAATCTTTATTTATATATATATACACTTACTTGTATAATTAACAATCTACTTGTTTCTATTTAAAATTAATATTATGATACAATTTAAATTATTTATTATAAATTTAAAAGTTTAAATAATGATTTATATATTTTAAAATAATAAGGGTTATAATAACACCAGTGTAACTTTTACTAAGTATTACACCCAATAACTTTATATTAAATATGAATTTTGTAAATCCAACCGTTAAATTGAAAGTTCATACCACTTTATATGTTTATATCAAATTTTGTTAAAATTGAACAGCAACTTGAAGGTAATCAAAGTGTTCATATTTTAGTATATTTTGAAATGTATATATTACATCAATTTTGTTTTATATGAATGAAGTATCAAATCATCTTGAATTAATATAAAATTTTGTAAATATGAGCAAAAAGTAAAAAACTTTCAATCTAACGATTGAATTTATAAAATTCACATTTAATATAAAGTTATTGAGCGGTGTAATACTTAGTAAAAGTTACACCGGTGTTATTATAACCATTCTCTTTTAAAATATTATTTTTATAAATTAAATTTTAACATTTTAAATAAATTATTAATTAACTTAATATATTTATTCATCTTAAAATATGACTAAGGGAGGCGCATGCGAGGAAGAATGACTAAGGGAGAGTGTTGCATTTTTAAATAGTTACAGTACTTTTAAGATCGGTTCTTCTATGACCAATCTTAAAAGTTATGTCTAATACAATTTTTAAGATCGGGTATTAAAAGAACCGATCTTGTATACCACTTTTAAGATCGGTTCTTTTGTAACCGATCTTAAAAGTTGTGTCAAACATACCTTTTAAGATCGGTCATAAAATAACCGATCTTAAAAATATTTTTACGCTCAGTTAAAATTTAACTGATCTTAAAAGTGTTCACATTATTTACAAAATTTTCATTGCGTCACTATTAAGATCGGTCACCTTTTAACCGATCTTAAAAACCCGATTTTAAAACTAATTTTTGCACTAGTGTAATACAAACTTGATATTAAGATAGGCACTACCATGAACTAGTTTTACATGTGGTCCACAGTGTATCATGTATCATGTTCGTTAAAAATTCATCTAAGTTTCACCTTAATACCATGGACCTTTATACTTGACTTTTTTATTTTAATTTTTTATTTTAATTTTTCACAATTGCTTCATATACATGTTATAAGAAACCTTTCTCTATTCTTTGTTGACGCTTTTACTTCTTTTCACACTTTGATCAGTTAGTTATCTATGCTGAGTGGGGTGTACATGCAAAAGACACTCCGACCTTCAAGTAAGTTACCCTCTCGTTGTATTAAATATGAATAATGAATAATAACTTTATCTCGAGATACGAACTATTTATATTGACTATAGTGGGCCAAGATCCAAATGGGTTACAACCTAAGATTATGAATTAGGTAATACGTTGATAATTAGCTTCGTATCGATGATTAAGCTATAATCACCTTTGTCATCATAATTTGAGTTGTGGGTTTTGTATCTTGTTCGATCATATCGACCATCGAAAGGGTCGAAAGGGTTTGTTTGACTATCGGTTGACTCTTATTTGATGCAACATCCTTTGCACAAGCCTCTTGACAATTGAGGATAATGAAGGGAGGTTGAATTAGTTAATGTGATCCTTTCGATTACCAAAAGTGTTGAAGGGTTATCTGAATCTGTTCACGTGATCCCTTTAGCTATAGAGGGTGCTGAAGAGTTAATCTAATTTGTTAATGCAATTTCTTCAACTACCAAAGGTGTTGAAGGGATTAATCTAGGTTTTCCTCATGTAATCCATTTAACTATCGATGGTGTTGAAGAGAGTGGGCACACATCCATGGAAGTTCTTTGATCATCGAAGTATCGGAGCATATTCTAGCGTGCAAAATAAGTAAATAACCCTAAATAAGGAAAAATAAACAATATAAGATTAATTAGAAAAATTTTAGTGTGATATATTGACTCATAAGTATGAATAGTAATTAAATGAAGAATCAAGCCATTGAGATATGGTTCTAATAGGTGGGGACATATTACTTAACCATTAAATCATGAAAATTTATGTGTATATATGAGAAACATAATATATATATATATATATATATATATATATATATATAAACTAAATTATATTTTACTTATATCAATTCATGCAATTCAACTAGTAACTTACTGGTTCGATTGATAATTTACTGATTCAATATTTCTATCAAGTTGATCAACTATCGATCTAAATTTTAAAACCATATATGTATTTTTCTTAATTGTAATTTTTTTTTATAATATATAATAAATTAAATTTTAAATATATATTAATGAATAGAATTGGATTGAGTTGAGTTTTCTATATTAAAATAAACATCAATCAAAGAATGGGTTTAATCGAATTAAATTTTATCTAAATAATCTAAAAATTCAAATTGAAATATTTTTGTTAAGTAAAATAAGTTTAGATTCATAAATGTCTTACACTACAATACTTGACAACATATTTTAAATTTTTAGTTAGATATAATTATGTTTTTATTCTCTAAAAAAGATTTATTAATTTTGATTTTAGTTTTTAAAATTTTTCTTCGAGGGACAAAAAATTTTAATGTGAGAGACCAAAGTTAATGAAAGAGTTCAAGAACAAAAAGTGAAAATTGACAAAAATTTTAAAAATAAAGTTAGTAAAAAATATTAAAAAATAAAGACATAAATTGACAAAATTCAACAAATAAAAACATATTAAATATTTTAATTATTTACTAACTCTGGTGGACCATTTTGTCGCACGTCTTATGTAAGTGTGCATTTTTATTATTATTTTTATTTCGTCATCAACATCTTACATTTTATGATAACGGTTTAATATACCTTTTAATTATATCACCTTTTTAATCATGTTATTGTGGCTTTAATGATCATTAATATATGTGGAGAATCTAACAAGCTATCTTTAGTGAGATATTTTTTCTAACTACATTTTCATTTATATATAAAACTTAAATTTAAAATTTTATTTAAAAATATTAAATCTAATATTACTTAAAACAATTATTGTCCATATATTATATCACTTTGATGATAGATTTTGTGATGAAACAAATCCAATCCATAATCACCTATTTTCAATACATTATTGGTTTCTAAAAATTTCACTTCCAATCTTCCATTCACTTCAAATACGTGGCTTTTGCTGAAGCTATGTCACGGTGTCACCTGTTTTCAATATATTGGTTTTTAAATTTTTCACTTCCAATCTTTCACTCACTTCAAATACGTGGCTTTTGCTGAATCTATGCAATACCTTGTCGGTTCAGTAGGACCACCAATGACCATATACTAATTACACGAATGGCTTCACAGAGAACCAGAATCAGTAACATAAGACAGTAAATTTAATAACATATTAGTCATTATTTTTTCCCTTCTTTTTTATTCACATAAAACATAAATTTTGAAATGCATATCGAAGCTGTGTATCAACAATTTGTTGAAATATCCGACTCTACCCTCTTAAATAAAATTTAAATTCAAATTTTGTAAATAAAAATATATAATCATATAAGAAAGTAAGAAACTCTACTATAAATAAATAGTCAGATTTCTTTGATAAAAATTAATAATGATAGAGTCAATAAACATTTCAGGTTAATTACATGAGTACCTAAATATTGTAACAGTGAAAATTGAAAAGCACAGTGTGCTAAATGATAATGTGGTCCACAAGGGCATTATTTTGTTTGGGGCAAAAGGGTAGGGTCCTACACGTTTGATGCTTTATTTAGAGGGTTGAAAAGTCTTGGGGTAACTAAGTTGAAGGGTGGCTGTGAGGTATCCAAATCGCATTTTGCAGCCAGCCGACACATATGAGCAATAGCATAATGTATCTATGGTATCCAAAACGACCCTTAAAATTTAGTCAACATCTGTGTTCCTTTCCTTCACTAGCTTTTCATGCTTGGAGCCTTCAACTACACTCTTTCAGTTTTCAGCTTTCAGCTTTCATCCTCTCTTAATTTCATCATTGCATTAGGAAAAGGTAACTCATTTGTATGAGTACTCCTGGATGAGAGGTTCCTAGAAAGTACTAGTGTTTCACCCATTCAAGTAATTATCATCTCCAATGTACAACGTTTAATGCTTAAATTATCAAGAACAAAAATTTAAAATACTCATGCAAAAAGAGAGAATTCAATAGTATTTCATATTGTTGTGTGATTGTATATATACCCCAAAAAATATGTATAAATGTATTGTAGTTGGATCAAAATTAAGACCAAAATTATAAAATTAATTTAAATAGGAAACCAAAATTACGGATTAAGAATTAAATAGAGAAAAAAATGTAATTTATCTTAATAATTAAGCTTCATATTTTGTTAGTAATGCCTGAACATTAGTTTATATGCGTGTGAAAATAGAAAACAAAGGAGAAGTCTAGAACTATATAGTAAATGGCTTAATGCTAGAATCCTTCTCAAATTGAAGCTTCCAGTGCAATTGGTAACAAAGTGAAAACTTCCAATGTTAGTTAGTTTAGGGGTTGTTGTCACCAATGGAAGATGTGTAGGAAGAAAATAACAGAAAAAGACAGATTTTAAGGAAGGAGACAATAAACAAATGGACCCTGATGAACTGCAGTGGTGGCACGTCATGGAAAAAGAGCTGGCAAAGTTGAAATGGAAAACCCATTTAACAAATCACCCTATAATACATCCAATGCTTCTGTTGAGGATGTCTAGTTTCCGAAACATGTCACCATTTTTTCTTTTCTCTTCTCTCCTCTTCCTGGGGACCCCAATGACCAAAAAGTAAAAGAATAGATCCCAGTTCATACACCAAAGAAAGGGACACTAAAGAATCAATGATGAGAAAAGTTCCATTTTTTAAGTGCTCATTTATAGCCTCCATATGTTCATACTGTCACTTAATAACAGCCACATTAATTCAACAACAAAAAAAATAATAAAAAGAATTGTTTAGTATGAAGCATCTCTAATGAATCTCTTGTGGCAATGCCAACCAAACTGTGTAGGCATTATTTTAATAAAATTAATATACTCTAACATCATATGCCATTAATTGTATTTATTTTGATTCCTTACTCTGATTAGTGGCGCTGTGGGGTATGCTATCTTTTGTATTTAGGTCTAGCTATCATAACACCCATCGTAATGAAGATTAATTAACCAATTACTTAAATCCAAATAATCCCTACGTTAAAGGATTTCTGGACCCATAATAAAATATACATGAAAAGTGGATTGCTAGATTTGACGGTCCCTATCATATGGAGTGAAATTGATAAAGAAAAAAAAAATAATGTTACTAGTTAGCTTAATATATGAACATGACCCAGGCATCAAAACATTAAATATTGCACCGTTTTATTGCAACGAGGTTTTATAATTGACGTAGCCCTAGATCAGTACATTACAAACTTTTACTTTAATCTGCAACCAATTTCCAGCTACTGACTTTTTGCCATAATTCTCCTATTTCTTGGGTTCATCTAAACGGAAAGGACTTGAAATGTGGATAGATCGAGTAGTAAATAACTCTGACATAACACGGTTGAATGTTCAGTTAAGATGAGACTTGTGAGTTAACTGAACTGGTCCATACTTGAGATGTACAAAATTAATGAAATTCATTCTTTCTTTTGGGTAAAGAAGGAAAATAATTTAACAAGCAGAGGAGGTTCTACCTACTGCATTATGTTAGAACAATTCTAGACGTAATAGTTCAGTGCTTGTCACTCTTCTGCATGTGTACATAAATTTAATTGGATGGGTTGGTCCAACATTAGTACATACACTCAAGGATTATCTTTATTTTACCCTTCATCATGTGAATCAATCGACATAAATTATTCTAATTAAATTAGTGATTTCGACTTTAAATTTTAATATTTGATTTAAACAAGATTGTTGTAATATAAAAAGAGAAGTTATATTATCAAATAAGAGGTTAATGATGGGTTAAGATTGTCAGAGTTCTATCTAGAGAATTAATGCAGTTACGCAACCCAAGTTAATTAGTGCTATTTAACATATGCAGAATCAAAGTATTTAACTCCATTCGTTTTAACTTTTAAGAAAATAGGACTATTAAAGAGTTGTTGCTTGTGTATGGAAAGTTTTCTTATCGTTATGGGAAACTAATACCTATGATCATGTTGAAAAATAAAGTATACTTTGTCAAGAGAGATATAGACAATTTGATACCAATAACACTACTTTTTCTTGATTAATTGAAGGAATAATTCCACTGGCCAACCAGATAATCCTATCTTTTTCTATTTTGTCTGTTCTAATTTTGTATTCAACATCACTCAGCTTCCTTTGGCAGCCACAATAATAGAAGAGGTGGTTGGTTTCTCAAATTCATTTGCATGGTGGTTCTTATTTTGCTTTCAATTTCCACTCTTTAAAACCGCTTATTTTATGCATGCGGAATCTCTAACCAATCCTCATAATGTATTAGGAGTTCCAAGAGAACAAGGTCTCAAAATGTTTCTTTGTTGACCATTGTCAAAGATAGTAAGATAGTTACTAATAATAATAGATTGGAATTTTAAGGTTTTTTTTTTATGCTTAATTTTTTCTATTTGGTTAGGTTCCAAATAAAACAGAACCCTAATTTGTGAATGGAAAATAAATTGCTTAAGTTGCATAAATGAGATGTATAACATGCTGTTCTTAGTTTTTAACGTCTCTGTTCATGCAAGTAGTATCAATTCTTCTGGACAGAGGACTGCCACTAGTGAAATTCTTTGGTAGAATCTTAATTTTGAGTGGACATGTACTTAATAGACCACATGCAAAAGGAATAAATAAATAAAGCAAAGACACAAGTTCAGCTAAAAAATATTTTTCCAATAAATAAAACCCGAAACATATCGATAATTTATTTATATTCAATTATTTATAATAATTTTTTAGCTTGTCTTTTATTAGAGAGTAAGAAAATAAGAATTAAAATTTTAAAATAAGGTTATAATTAAACAATAAGAATTAAAATTTTAAAATAAAAATAAATAAATAAAATCCAAAATTGACAAGATTTGTTGGATTTTGTTATTAGAGAGTAAGAAAATATATTGCATAATTGTTAAACAAAAGTGATACCAATTAGCAATAATTTTTACAACAGTCCAATGAAGAAGAAACAACAGACAACAAATAAAGGCAAACATGAGTGCAAAATGCATACATGGTACTTGATAATAGCATGTATAACATGATTAATTAGCAAGAAAGATTCAAAATAGCTCTGTTTTTGTGAAGAAATAGTTATCGGTGCTAAGTGTGGAGTACGATGGAGTAAAGAAAGGGATCAGAATTCAAGAATTCATACGAAGGGGACATTGTGGATTTTGCAACATGCAAAACACTTCTAACTTTAGGTGCAGAAAATTGTTGAATTTTGTATCTGGAGTCATCTTTTTTACGATAATGTGTGACGTGTGAAACTGGTAGTGTCACGTCACAGAGCTCAAAAAGATATACATATTGTGCACACCCAATAAGATCTGTGTATATTACTCATGACATGTACTAAAGTCTTATACTTATCTCTTATAACTCTGAAATTTTACCTTCTAATGTGAAATAGTACTAAAGTCTGAATATTCAAGCTTTCTTTTGGGTCATGTTTGTACTTAGGCTCTATCGATAGTGTCCAAGTTAGAAATGAGGCATAGATTTGCACTTTAATAGTTGGAGTTTGGACTATATAAGAAGTTCATTTCTTTGGAACTTGAAATGACGAATACGTGCTATGGCCTATAGGGCCTGTGGGTTCTGGCCTGGTTGGGTAATGTTTAGAAAAAAAAATACTCAAAACTTCTTAAATGAAGTCAGATTTGTCTTTTGCATAAAATTTTGTACTCAAGTGTGTCAATTTAAGTTGTAGTACTACCAAGAATCGAAAAAAACAACCCTCAACTTATACTGTCTGATTAACGATATATATATATATATATATATATATATATATATATATATTTTTTTTTTTTTTTTTTTTTTTTCTTTACATAAATGATTCATGTAATATTCTAAAGTTAACAATTAACAATTAATTTGTATTTGACATGATTAATAATATGTTTACCAAAATTTTATTAAAAGGGTTTTTAATAAATAAAAAATATGAAATAAAAGTAAAATTATTTTTTTAATTTAAAATTAATTTATATATAAACTAATTTGTAATTTTTTTTTATTAATTCTCAAAATTTTTATTTTTAAATTATAAATGAACTAGTTTTAATTTATGGAAAAAAAACTATTCTTTTTATTATTTTTCTTCTAAAAGTGTAGTGAAATTTATCACATAACATAGGGCACACATATATTTATTACTTTTGAAAATACCCATAAATTAAAATTTGAAAAATAAAATTTGAAAAATAGGATTTTTGAAGAAACTGTTGTCCTCACTACAGTACTAACTTGCCTCCTTTTGTCTCGAGGGAGGGTAGAAGAATCTCTTGACATATATGAATATGATTTTATTGTTTTGTGTTCAAATACTACTACTAGTACTAGAGCATGCGCATCGGATTTCTCTAGTTTGTGTTCGATGCTGTCTTTTTTTGGGGCTAGGCCCACGTGTTTCTTTGAGCCTTCGCAGATGTTAAGTAGACCCTTCCCTGAAAAAAAACCCAACACAATCTAAAAAATCAATGTGATTAAACAAAAACAAAATCAACTTTTGTTTTTGCTCTAACAGATATTTTCTGAAAACAAAAGATGGCAAAATTTGCTATTCTCTGTGCAACACGCGGTTATCTTAAACCCTTTCATGCGTGAATGTGAAAAACACGTGTACCCATATTCTTGAAGAGTTTTGCAATTACCGACATCAACTATTAATGAGGTTATAATATTCTTGAAAGATCAATGGGAAGGTGTTAGATGTCGTTTATTTTTCCTGAATTTTAGGATAGGAGGGACCTCTTAGGAAAGAGATAAGAGGAAATAGACTAAATTCTTATGATTCTCATTCATATGCAGAATACCTGACACACTGTGATCACAGAAAAAAGGAAAATAACATGATGCAATTCTGGCACCTATGCTTCCTAGATAGGCACTAACCAATAATATTCATGAATCCTCATTTGATATAATCTCCTAAATATTTTTGTTGCCAAATGTTCCTCTTGGGCCTTGCTTGAGTTAGATTTTATTGGTAGCCCCATTTCTTCAATTGGGCCTTGCTCGAGTCATAATTAGGCCCTTTCCTACCAAGAGGTGGGTTTTTTATTTACATTACTTGCTTTTGCTTTCGAGTAAGCTTAGCATTAATGAAAAACTAAAATGCAATCGATAATGATGATTCATGATTCAATATTTACAGTGCGTGAACAACGATAAATTGGAAAGACTATTCTTTTGATTTTTGTTTTTCAAATGTTTGAGACATTATCAAATGCTAAATAAGACATCTCTTTCTATAGGTATTCAAATTTGTGGAAGAAGTTTGTACGTGTGGGGCATACGCCCACATCCTTTCGGTCACCACCAAGGCCTAAAACCCCTTCGGCCTCGGGCCTAATGCACGAATAGGACGCACGTTTAACTCTGCTCAGCTGCTAACAAGATTGAAGACCCCTTCGGCCCTAATACCGGTCGAATAGTAGCCAAAATCATTCTCCCTTAAATAATACCCAAGTCGAACACTCTTTCAGCCAATGAGAACACCCCTTCGATCAAGGAACAGGCCGAGCACCCTCTCAACCAATGAACATACCGATACTCCCTCAGCCAACGAACATACCAGATGGGTATTCAGCTATGACAAATATCCATGAGGTGAAGTAAAACAAGTTTTAATTACGTTAGGGTTTAGGGTTTAGGATTTGTACGTGTTAATTACGTCCTATTGTGGAAGAAGTTTGTACGTGTGGGGCATATGCCCACATCCTCTCGGTCACCACCAAGGCTTAAAACCCCTTCGGCCTCGAGCCTAATGCACAAATAGGACGCACGTTTAACTCTGCTTAGCTGCTAACAAGACCGAAGACCCCTTCGGCCATAATACCGGCCGAATAGTAGCCAAAATCATTCTCTCTTAAATAATACCCAAGTCGAACACTCCTTCAGCCAATGAGAACACCCCTTCGACCAAGGAACAGGCCAAGCACCCTCTCAACCAATGAACATACCGATACTCCCTCAGCCAACGAACGTACCAGATGGGTATTCAGCTATGACAAATATCCATGAGGTGAAGTAAAACAAGTGTTAATTACGTTAGACATAGCCACGTCAGCTATAATTAGTGTGTAAAACCTTATGCACCAGCCCAATAATTCAAAAAGCTAACCAGGCCCAAGAACGTTACTATAAATATGGTATTGATGGGATTGATGAGATAGATATGATTATTTAATACAATAGCCTTTATTGCTCTGTATCAAATACTCGCTTGAACGTTGGAATATCTTTGCAGGTATCCTCCCCGTCACTCAAAGATAGGACTCGGCCAGCACTTAAAACTTAAGAGACTAGTCAACACGAAGGAGAGAAAGAGTGTTCTTTACTTAGAAAGTGTTTATAATAAGATTAAAAGAATATATTAATATAATTAAAATTTTAAGAATAATTTGTATCTCATTGACAGAAAGTAAGAAAATAGTTACTTATAACTAAAAAAAATTAATAATTTTAGCATCAGTCTAAAAAGTATATAGACTAGAGTTTTTCAATGAAGCACAAAAAAGGAAACGTACTGGATATATGAAATGCATTTATTTTTTAATTACATCACGAATACATAAAAAAAATGTCTTTAAAGAAATGATTCCTTTTATGTTTCAACTAATTACATTATGACAATTCAATGATCGTAATATAGTAACATTACATCTAAGTTAACTAAACCTTTTAACAATAACAAGAGCGTGAATCAATTTTGTGAGATTGTAATTATTTACATTAACTAGTAATACCGAATTTTAATCTTAAATAAACGATTCTGTTAAATATTTAATTAAAGAATTTTATTGTCTATAATAATATATCTTTGTTCAAGTAGTAGTAGTATTGTTTCTGACAAAAATTACATGTAATTTGTGTAAAATAAAAATAGACAAACCTTTTAATATGTATTTGTAAGATACAAAATTGGAGGTAAAATAAATTAAAATTAATTTATATACCTTAAATTTCAGAAAAATTAGATGAGATAGCTTTTTAAAAAGCTTAAAATATATAAAGTGATTTTAACTTAAGAAAATTGATTTATTATACTTTTTTATCTTTTTATAAATATTTATTAAGAAATTTATTCAAAATTTACCTTTTTATTTTTTTAATAAATATTTATCAAGAAATTTATTCAACTGAAATTTGAGATGGCTTGAATTTAAAGACGAAATTTGTTAAATTCATTTATTTATATATACTTACCTGGAGTGTTATCTATTTATTCATTTTTTTTACAAACAAAACCTTAGTTATATAAACCTTTATACTAATAATAACAGACTAAAATGGAATTCATAAAATCAAAACAATCTGCAAATGTGGTAGTCTTAACTATTTAAAGTAATGAAATGAAAATGTATTCATAATTAATTTATAATATACTGTAAGTCTCCTATTTAAAATTTAATGACAGATACTGTTAATTTTAGTAAACACAAACTAACATCAGAAGAGTTTTTTCAATTACAAAAGAGTTACCAATAAAATAAATGTTTAGAGTATGTGATTAAATTTATTTAGTTAAATAATCGTTTACTTTTAATACTTTTTTTTCAAAATTAAAATTTCAACAATCACTTAAAAGAATATTCTTACTGATGCAAACCAATCCTTCTAAACAGTAACATATATATACACAGATAGAGAACAAAAATATATTTATGTTTTCAATAATTTCTGATTTTCTCACCAAATTAACAAAACAATAAAAAAGTATATCCACACTCCCTACAAAAACAATTACGCATCATCTTCACTGCATTTCAATATGATAGAAGGCAGGTCAAAGTAGGAACTGATGGAGTCATCTTCATGATAATTTTCCTGTATTATTATCCCTTTCTCTTGTGTATCCCCTGAATTAAGTTCAAAGTTTTCCAAAGAAAATGTGCTAGACATTACATGATTCACTGAATGATCGATTTGGATGCCTC
This sequence comes from Cajanus cajan, assembly GCF_000230855.2. Classification (NCBI taxonomy): domain Eukaryota; kingdom Viridiplantae; phylum Streptophyta; class Magnoliopsida; order Fabales; family Fabaceae; genus Cajanus; species Cajanus cajan. The sequence goes on from NC_138517.1 coordinate 75,874,891, forward strand.
CTTTTCTTGGTTTAACAGCCTTTGCTTTACCAAATCCAAAGCCTGGAAGACACTTGCAAAGGGTCTTGGATCCTTCATCTTCCATTCTCTTGCCACTGTCTTTGATTAGAGCATCACTTTTGGAAAAGCTTATTCCTTGATGCCTGTTTTCATGTTTCAGTTTCACTGCATATTGGCTACTTGGCAGTGATATGTTCATCCACTGAAGATGCTCATTCTTCTCAACATGCATATTGGATTTTTGCATCATTGCCACTAGGAAATAGAAGAAATTTGTCTGCTTCAGCTTTCCTTGTAATGCTTGCTTCAATTGGTTTCAAGTGGTGGTGTTTTCTGATTCTGACCTTTATTAGAAAATTGAAGGGTCCTAGCTAGACTTGTAGACTTATACCAAGAGAACTGGTTTATTTATAGAAGAAGAAAAAATGCTTAGAGTGGTGTTGGTGTTGTTTTTCTCTATAACATCGATTGAGATTACTCTTTAATTAGTACCTGCATTTTGGTATCAATTAATTAATAGGGTTTTGACTCTAAGGATCAGTTGACTTTATGGACATTCACATTGTTAATTCCTGGCCGGCTTCGTGCTTGGATGATTAAGACTTGAGAGAGATCAATGAGGGGGCCGGCCTCAGTTAGTATCTTAATTTCTGAATTTTATATTTGTATATTGATTGTAAAGGTTGATTGACTTTGTTCTTAAATGGTGATAGTGGAGTTTTTTTTTTTATTCTGAGTGATAGTGGAATATATGATGCATGCATGACATTCTTAAATAATTGGGAAAGCAAAAATATATAAAACTTATAACGTGCTGATATCATGGCGAAGATTCTCATATATAGTAGGAAGCTGACAAATCATAGAATCTAGGATCACACATGAGGAATAACCAATGGCATCATAAATTTGTTAGCTAGCGTGATGCGAAATAGAGGAACCCCCTGCTCGAATTGAACTACATTTCCATGGGAGCAAATCAGCAAATCGACCCTTCTTCCCTAATTATGAATTTAAATTGAGTATCTGTTAATATGTTAATTGTTTCAACCTACATAGTAGAATTATGAATATCGGTGTAATAGTAGAGGTTGAAGTATTATGCAAAACTTTTAGTCCAAATCCATATAGTGAGTATATTCAAAGATTTTGTTCATTTCGAACCTAAACTATCATAGATTTATTTTTGATTATCACCAAAAAAGTCTCATATCAATAAAGACTATTTATATTTTATAGACCCTTTTTTCTCTTCATGTTTCAAATATATTTGTATGCAAGAAGTTAGAAATCAATGATAAAAAATTAACGAATTAGAATGATTTTAATATGTAATGAATTTGACTTCTTGATCAGGAAATGTCTACAGATTTTATGTATAGCCACACTATATTTGACTTATAATTGAAGCATCATTGTTCAAAGGCACTAAAAGGAATCATCGAAAAGTAAAAAAAAAAGATCACTATTACTTCAGGTTGCAGCCATATGATATGAAGATCGATTCCAACATCAGTGGCTACAACTTAAGCTAACAGTTTCAAGGAATAAGCATATTGCATAAGATGCATGAAGCAAACACTACAAGAAATGTTAGAAATAATGACATATAAAAAGTGTTATTATAAGTATAATATATGTAAGTATATATTTATTTGACATATAGTTACATAAAATTTTAGTGTTAATTTTGAATGGGATTTAATAATATATTTTATGTGTCACTATATTTTATACTCATACTTTTTAACAATATATCAATATATATTGTATTTATTATATAAATAAAAGTAATTTTTAGTAATATGTATTGTGTCACTATAGGATATATGTCACTATATAATAATTTTTTCGTAGTGAGATGAATGTTTACAATCAGCACTCGGCAAAGGTTAGCGGTCTATTAACCACTAACGAACATTCTGCTTGTTACAACTTAGAGAGACCTTAAGAGTTAAGAATGCTTTATTAATGTCACTCCATATTAACAATATCATATGTTGACTGCTTTTTCAGGATTGTGACAAATTGCAAGAGAACTTCATCATGGAAGCATCAATTTCATCACTCATGGTTGACATGAATATCCTTTGAATGGTGAATTTTTAATTCACCAGACTTATTCTGATGATTAATATTGAAATCAATATAAAAAATAATGGTTTGTTATCAACTAATCTAAATTTGGCCTCTTGTCTGAAATTATTGAAAACGGAAAAGAATCAACTATGTTTTATGTTCTAAATTAGAGATATGATGCAGCAAGCGTGGTCTGGTTTTCTCCATTAAGACCACTTTTGAATTTAGAACCTATCCTAATCCTCCTTTCCCCACAGGATCACTGGAAAATATATCACTTTGTCTATGTAGGTTCTCTTCTATTTCTGTTCAACAAAGGATATACTTCACCATAACAACTACAGATGAGGGGAAAAAATAAATAATATAGAGGTAATGTCATTTAAAAAATGCATTTTATCGTGTACTAACTCGTAAAACTTATAAATGACTGTTAAGACACTAGAATAATTTTCTTTTGTCTATCCTTTAAATATTGTTCATATAATAATATTTGTATATAAAATAAATGTAATTCACATAACGATGCTACTTGTAAAATCTGGTAGAATCAAATGTTTGCATGGTTGTGACACCAATGTTAACTAAAACTCATCTTGATTAGTTGCGGGACGACCGAAATATAAATAAAAATCAAAAGTTGTCTTTGTAAGGTAAAAGAGAGAGGGATCCAGAAAAGACTAATATATCAGAAAATGTAAAAATGATTAATCACCAAGTACAATATATCTTGTGATTACAAGTATTGGGCCTCAGATTATTAATGGGCTTGACCCAATGTACATGCTGAATTATTAGCTAACACAACTCCCTAATTCAGCAACTGATTTTACATTCAACCCTTTCCTAAACTCTATGAACTTTCGAGTATTCAACGGCTTTGTCATGATGTATGCTAACTGTTCCTTGGTTCCACAATGCTCCAGCTGTAGCTTCTTCTCTCTTACTTTTTCTCTGATAAAATGGAATCTAGTCTCAATGTGTTTACTTCTACCATGATGTATCGGATTCTTTGTTAAATTGATAGCAGATTTATTATCAATCTTCAGTGTTATTGTCTTCTCAGGTCTGGCCAGAATTTGGTTTACTAAACTTTCAAGCCAAAGAGCTTGACAGGCTGTGTACGCAGTAGAGATATACTCTGCTTCACAAGAGGAGAGTGCAACCACAGGTTGCAGCTTTGAACACCAAGAGATTGGTGATTTTCCCAGCAGAAAAATATAACCAGTTGTGCTTCTGCATTCATCTTTATCTCCAGTCCAATCCGAATCAGAATATCCTACTAGTTCTCCTCCAAACTGATGTGTAGCATTAGGGAGTAAAATACCATAATCAACAGTCCCTTTTATGTAATTAAGAACCCTTCTACCAGCTGCAAAATGTGATGCTTTTGGATTTTCCATAAACCTGCTTAACAGACCAACAGAGAAACAAATATCTGGCCTGCTACAACAAAGATACCTCAAGCAACCAACCATTTGCCTGTACAGTGTAGCATTTACTGACTTCCCATCTTCATCCTTATCAAGCTTTAGATTTGCTTCAACAGGAGTAGTTGTTGCATTACATTCACTCATCCTGAACTTCTTTAGCACATCTTTGGCATATTTACTCTGATGAAGCAGAATCCCTTTCTTACTGTTAATAAACTCCATGCCAATGAAGTAGGACAACCTTCCAAGGTCTGTCATCTCAAACTGAACCTTCATTCTTCTTTTAAACTCTTCAATCATCTTTATATTGCTACCAGTTATCAAGAGATCATCCACATACAAACAAATTATTAGAACTTCACCATTCTCAATTCTAGAATAAATGCCATACTCAACTGCACATTTTACAAAACCTTGTTGCACAAGGAATCCATCAATCTTATTATTCCAAGCTCTTGGAGCCTGTTTCAAACCATAAAGGGCTTTCTTCAGTTTGAGGACTTTGTGTTCTTCACCAACAACTTTGAATCCGGGTGGTTGTGTAACATAAACTTCCTCTTCTAGTTCACCATTCAAAAAAGCGGATTTAACATCCATTTGGTGCATTTGCCACCCTTTATAACTTGCAAGAGCTACAACAGTCCTTATTGTCTCCATTCTAGCAACAGGAGCATAAATTTCCTTATAGTTCAGTCCTTCTCTTTGTAGAAAGCCTTTAGCCACGAGTCTCGCTTTGTATCTTGCAACTGATCCATCAGGATTCAATTTGGTCTTATATACCCATTTCACTGTTATTGGCATGTGGTTCTTTGGCAGATCAGTTAATGCCCATGTCTGATTTCTCTGTATTGCATCTAGCTCTTCCTGCATAGCCTCCAGCCATTTAGGATCTAGGATTGCCTTTTCAAAACAAACTGGTTCTGGTTCTATCTCAGCATATAAAGCCAAATGGACTAGATCATTTTCATCCCTAGTCTCACCAATAAGTTCTCCTTCTGAAGTCACTACCCTATATGAATTTATCACATAATCACCAAATCGTGTAGGTGCCTGTACTACCCTTGCTGGTCTTTTCCTTCCAGTTGCAGCTGTTTGTTCATTTTTCACATTAACAGGCACATCTGTTTGTACATGTTCAATACCTTCTTTTGAATCTGTCCAAGATAACTCTAATCTGCTGTTGTTGTTTGATTCCAAAGTACTCCAATTCCAAGTAGTTTTCTCATCAACCAGTACATCTCTGCTAATGACAACCCTTTTTGTAATAGGATCAATCAATTTATAAGCTCCTGTAGCATGATATCCAACAAGAACTAATTTCATGCTTCTGTCATCTAGATTTTTTCTTCTTTCATCAGGAATGTGCTTCTAGCAAACTGAACCAAAGACTCTGAGATGCTTTACACTAGGTTTTTTACCTGACCAAACCTCCTCCGGTGTCTTGAACTTAAGCCTCTTAGTTGGACAAAGATTTAAAATGTAGGCTGTAGTAGTTACAGCCTCGCCCCAATAAGAATGTGGCATTTCCTTACTCTTTAGCATGCTCCTAGCCATATTAAGTATTGTCTTGTTTCTTCTCTCAGCAATACCATTGTGTTGAGGTGTATATGGAGCAACAACCCCATGAATCAGCCTCTCCTTTTTGCAGAAAATCTCAAACTCACTGTTAGTATATTCACCGCCACCATCTGATCTAATTACTTTAATAACTTTGCCACTTTGTTTCTCAACTAGACTTTTGAATTCAACAAAACATTTAAAAACTTCTGATTTTCTGCTGATCAAGTAAAGCCACATCTTTTTACTGAAATCATCAATAAAGGTGATGAAATATTTATTACACTACAAGAAAATGACGATTTTGCGACGGTTATATGGCCTACATTGTGACGGTTAGAACTGCCGCAAAGACAACATTGCGACGGTTTGGGAACCGTCGCAGAATCGTCCGTCACCAGGCAATTTTGCGACGGTTATCAGAACCGTTGCACAAACTGTCGCAAAATTGGAATTGCGACCGTTTCATCAACTGTCGCACCAAATGCCTCTATATTAACATTGCGACCCTTTCATCAATTGTCGCACCAACTGCCTCTAAATTAATATTACAACCCTTTTTTTACCCGTCGGAAATTATAATTTTTATTTTATTTTAATAAATTTATTAATGTAACAATCCTCATATTTGGCTTTTCAAGGATTTTATTTCACTATTTAGCATGTTTTATCCTTACTTGTGCAATTTCTGGGAAACTTCCCAGAAGGTCACCCATCCCTGTACTACTCCAGGTCAAGCACGCTTAACTGTGAAGTTCTGATGAGTAAGCTACCGAAATGTATATGTATGTTGTCAGTATAACTTTTACAAATTAATTCATTTAAGTCATCCTCAAATATACAATCTCATATTTGTACTATAATAATAATATATAATAATTTTATATTACAAATAATAATAATAATAATATATTTAGTTATTCTTTATTTATATGTACTTACTTTTATAATTAACATCTACTTATTTCGATTTAAAATTATAATTTAAATTATTTAAATTTTTTAATTTATAATGACAATATAATTTATAAAATTATAAATATTTATTTATTACATACTTATAAATTAAATTTTAATATTTTAAATAAATTATTAATTAATTTAATATATTTATTTACCTTAAATCAAACATATAAAATTAAAAAAAAATGTATTTATCCTTGTTTTATTTTCTAATTATCAACTATTAATAAAATACTAACTTAAAATCTTATCTAATTATATATAATATTCTCATATCAAATTTAAAACCAGATATTAGTTATACAAAAATATTAAGATCATACAGTAAATTTTCAATAAGATTTTAGTTAAATAATTTAAAATAATTAATGTTTCAATTATATTGTTAATTAGAAAATAATTTATTCCAAAACTAATTAATTTTTTTATATTAATTATTAGTAAAATTTAATAATTTTTAAATTAACAATTAATTGGATCGATGAAATTCAACACACACGATGAGTTTTTGAGCGGAATAACTTTACCAAGAGTTATTTTGTAAGTTATCTTAAATCAAACATATAAAATTCAAAAAATGTATTTATCCTTATTTTATTTTTTAATTATCAACCATTAATAAAATACTAACTTAAAATCTTATCTAATTATATCATAATATTTTCATATCAAATTTAAAACCAGTTCTTACATTTTCGACAAATATAAATTTTTTTGAAATATTCCATCAATAATATAGCTTTTCCTACAAAAATTTTCTCATCGAAAATATAAATTTTCCGACAGATTTAATTTTGTTTTTATAAGAAATCATCTTCGATTAATATAACATTTTGTATATATGATATAACAGTAAAAGATTTTCAATTTAACGGTTAAATTTACAAAATTCACATTTAATATATATAAAGTTATTGAATGGTGTAACACTTAGTACAATTTACACTGATGTAATTATAAACCCCTTCATATATATATATATATATATATATATATATATATATATATATATATATATATATATATATATATATATATATATATATATATATTAAATGTGACTTTTACTAAGTATTACACCGCTCAATAACTTTATATTAAATATGAATTTGGTAAATCCAACTGTTAGATTGAAAGTTCATATCTCTCATAGATTATATATACAAAACTTTATATTAACCCAAGATGATTTGATACTTCATTTTTATAAAATAAAATTGATGTAATATATTCATTTCAAAATACACTAAAATATAAACAATTTGATTACCTTCCAGTTGTTGTTCAATTTTAACAAAATTTGATATACACTTATAAAGTGATATGAACTTTCAATTTAACGGTTGGATTTACAAAATACACATTTAATATAAAGTTATTGAGAAGCATAATACTTAATAAAAGTTACATTGGTATAATTATAACCCCCTATATTATATATATATATATATATATATATATATATATATATAGGGACGGATGTACGTTTGGAATAGTGGGCACTTGTCCCACTACTATTTGACATATACATAATTTTTTATCTAAAAAAATAATATATTTTAAAAAATAAAAATTATATTCTAATAAAATAAAAATATAGATTCAGAAAAAATGTTTATTTATTTTATATCTGTCAAATTTTTGAAAGAAATTAATTCTCATGTAATAAAAAAAATTTCTTAATAATGAATTAATTTTTTAAAAAAGTTTAATTATAATATATATATGTATATATATATATATATATATATATATGTCTTAATATTCACATATATAATGTAATATATTAAAATAAAAAGTTTTTTGATAAAATAAAATTTTTACCATGCATGTTTATCTTTTGTGTTTTTTATTTATTGTATACGTTGATTGAAAAAATCAAAATAGTAAAATTGTATATATTGATTAAAAAAATCAAAATAAGAAAAATCAGAAGATTTATGTTCCATTTAGAATTGTTATTATAATATATATTTTAAAATAAATTATCATCTAAAAATATATATTAGATATTAAAAACATATTTATATCATAAATAAATTAAACTGGATTTTTATAAAATTTAACATATTTATTTTTATATTTTTAATAATGTTAAAATGATGGACATTTAAAATAAAATTTATAAAATTTAACATTGTAAATTATTCAATAATATGTGATGTAATAACTAAAAAATTAAGTTATAAAATGATAATTATACTTATTTATATATTCTAACATATTTTACATACAAGATAAATTCATAAGTTTGTTGAAAGATAAATTTATATTTTAGTCACGATTTTGAAATTATATAAAGAAAAAAAAATCGTGTACCTCATGTTAAAGAAAGTATATATAAAATTGTTAATAAAATATAAGTTCATTAAGATAATATACATAATACTTCAAAAAAAAAAACTTTTAAATTCTAATAAAAAAAATGCTGAAAATTTTGCGACGGTTTATGACTAACTGTCGCAATGTTAAATTTGCGACGGTTTATGATTAACTGTCGCAATGTTAAACTTGCGACAGTTTATCATAAACCGTCGCAATGTTAAACAAATTTTGCGACAGTTTATGATAAACCGTCGCAATGTTAAACAAATTTTGCGACGGTTTACGATAAACTGTCGCAATGTTGAACAATTTTGCGACGGTTTTGAAAAACTGTCGTATGAAGGGTCGCAATATCAAAGCGACGACGGTTTCTAGATAACCGTCGCAATTTGTCTGTCGCAATTTATCATTTTTCTTGTAGTGTTACCTCCAAGTGAAGACACTTCAAATGGTCCACATACATCTGTATAGATCACCTCCAGAACATCCTTGCTTCTGGTCTTCAAGTGTGCTTTGAATGGATTCCTTGCTTGCTTCCCAAGCATACAACTTTCACACGTGACTTTACTCTTCTGAATATGAGGCAATCCTACCACCATTTCTTTCCCTGCTAACTGACTCAAGCTACCAAAATTGAGATGACCAAACCTCAAATGCCATAACCAATTAGTATCTAAGACAGCAGCAGCAAAACACATATAATCTGACACTGAAATGTCAACTCTAAAGGTCCTATTGTTACTCAAAGGAGCCTTAAGTATTGGTGAACCATTTTTATCAAGAATCCTCAGCATTTGATCGTTCCAATCAATCAAGTAGCCCTTCTGTAGAAGCTGTCCAATACTCAATAAGTTGTGTTTCATTGCAGGAACATACAACACATTTGAAATTACAGCTGTTTTCCCATCTTTCCTTCTAATTAGGATCTTTCCTTTTCCTTCACATTTCATAGTAGAGTTATCTGCAAACTTCACTCTACTTTTAATCTTTTCATTCAAATCGATGAACCAGCTTTTCTGAAATGTCATGTGATTCGAGCAACCTGTGTCTAAGTACCAAGATTCACCAAAAGTTTTCTTCTCGGGTTTTGTAGTAGTCACCATCAACAATACTTCATCCTCGGATTCTTCTTTCTGAGCTACATTGACCTCTTCTTCTTTTCCATTTGAGCTTTCTTTACTCCAACAATCGACGGCATAATGACCATATTTGTTACAATTGTAACATTGCACATAACTCTTATCAGAACCTGAACCTGAACCCGATCTACCACCTCTCCATTGTGCATAACCTCTTCTTCTACCACCACTCCAATTCTTGTTTCCTCCTCTCACTAGTACAAAAGACCCCTTTTACGTCGGGCATTTAAAGCCATTTACGTCGAAAAAGCATCAGACGTCATTACGGGAGACGTAAAATTTACGTCGGGGGTCAAAAACCGACGTAAATTTACGTCGGACACACAATGGTCCTACGTAAAAAATCGTAAAAATTTATAAATAAAAAAAAAAGAAAACGCTGCAAGCAGAACGGGCCGTTCTGCTTGGAAAACGGCCTGTTCTCCTTGAAGAACGGCCGTTCTTCTTGGAGAACGGCCTGTTCTCCATGGAGAACGGCCCGTTCTGCTGGATAAACCCAGGCAGTGGTCACTTACTTCTGCAGCTTCACAAACACAAAATGCACAAACATTATTAAGAAAAATACATCCCAAAAAACACAAGCATCGGTTAAGGAGTGGTCACTACCTCATAGAAAAAAAGATGGATGTATGGTTAAGCCATTTCCATCAACACGCGAAGAAGAAACAACGTAACTCCGAAGAAGAAAAATAGAAGAACGTGAAGATGAGGAAGACAACCACGATTTGAGGAGGAGGCGGAGGGATGAGGAAGAATATCCACAACGCGCGGGAGAACGTGAAAATGAGGAAGAATGCTACGATTTGAAATCCATAGTGCGCGCCCATGATTTAAGGAGTTATTTACGTCGGACAAAGATGGGTCCGACGTAAATGAGATAATTTACGTCGGCTGCTTTACTGTCCGACGTAAATTATCTCATTTACGTCGGACCCATCTTTGTCCGACGTAAATAACTCCTATTATTTACGGAACTGTCACCGCGTTTTTACAATGTCGGGTGTGCTAGTTTCCGACGTAAATGAAGAGACGTAGTAGCTCCTTTTTCCACTAGTGTCTATTACCTCTCCACTGAGAAATTTGATCATTTTGTCCTCTTCCATTCGTTTCAGAACCACGGCCTCCATTATAGCCTCCTCTAAATCCTCTTCCACGACCTCTCTTATTGAATTTACCACGATTACATTCAGCCTTCTTATTCTGTTTAGCTAACAAAGCTTGTTCTGAACCTGATTTGTCACCATTTTTTTCTCTTAACCTCTGCTCATATGCTTCCAACGAGCCTTGCAACTCTTCCAGTTTCAAAGAATCAAGGTTCTTTGATTCTTCAATCGCAATATCAATCATATCAAATTTCGTATCAAGGATTCGAAGTACCTTCTCAACAATGGTTCTTTCTTTGATATTTTCTCCACACGAATTCATCAAATTGGTGAGGGATAGTAACTGCGAAAATTATTCTTGGATGGTTTCTTGATTTCCCATCTGCAAAAGCTTGTACTGACGTCGCAAAGTCTGAAGCCGCACTGTCTTCAACCGTTCCACTCCAGCGTAACTTTGTGCTAAGATATCCCAGGCCTCCTTCGCCGTTTTCGCCAGCGCGATCTTCTCAAAATTCGCTTCATCGACGCATTGATGAAGGTAAAATAGTGCCTTACAATCTTTCCGTTTCGCCTCGCGAAATGCTGCTTGTTGTGTATCAGTTGCGTTCTCCGGTGGATCACTGTAGCCGGTGTTGACAATTTCCATGACTTCTTGAAATCCAAAGATGGCCTTCATCTTCACGCACCAACGATCATAGTTATTGAGATTTTTACTGTCAAGCATTGGCATGTTCCCTGATAACGTTCCTTCATTCCCGTTCACCATTGTTGTTTGTCCCTGATCTTGAAGCTCTTGATACCACTGTAAGGTAAAAGAGAGAGGGATCCAAAAAAGACTAATATATCAGAAAATGTAAAAATGATTAATCACCAAGTACAATATATCTTGTGATTACAAGTATTGGGCCTCAGATTATTAATGGGCTTGGCCCAATGTACATGCTGAATTATTAGCTAACAGTCTTAACTTGAGATTACTGACCTTAGATAGTCAGATACTTCACTTGAGTACAGGTTAATAGTTTTATGTATGGTATGAAAACTATAGATGATCATTTGTATCACAAACAAAAAATACCCTTCATTTTCCCTTTAAAACTAATTATAGTTAACATGTACGCCATCACTTGCAAGTTGCAAAACATTAATTATGCAGATTGCAGACATTGGCCACGTAATCAGGTGAATAATAGAAAGGTAACAGAAACAGCAACAAATGAAGCTTTCTGAGTAAATATTTTCATTTCACATCACATGTTTCCGTAGGTAAAAAATCATGCAGTTTGTGCTGCTGCTAAGAAGGCGTTAAAATCTTCTCTGGCTTTTCTCAAACGAGGAGAGATGCAAGATACTGGAGAGGTAGGATGTGATGCCGAAGATGATGAAGAAAACCTAACATGGCGCGGCGATGCATCTGATTTTCTAACATTGCCTCTAGAGGAACCATTCTTGAGAATCCCTTTAAGATCTCTTTCAAAAGCAAAAGATGGAGAAACTGGTGAATACACTTCACTGGCACTGCATTTGATCAACTCCATAGGAAGATCAAAGTAGGAGTTAGTGGATTCTCCTTCAATCTCATTAAATATTGCCGCAGAAGCCCATGAACCACACTCAAAATTTTCCAAGGAAACTGTTCTAGACATTACACCACCCTTTTCTGATTCTTGATCCTTTCTTGCTTTAACTGGCTTTACTTTACCACCAAAGCCTGGTAGATAAAGGCATAGAGCATTGCATTTGAATCCATCATGTGTAGCTTTCATGTGCTTAGGGTTAACACTCTTGGGACTTCCTTTGACAACTTCAATTTTGGAGAAGTTGTCAATATGTTGCCAGTTGTCATGATCCAATGCACTTAGTTTAGTCAACCATCGATCAAATTCATCCGAGGGGGCAAATGCTCTTTCTTCATTACATGATTTGCTCTTCCTTAAATGCACTTCTTGTAGCAAATGCTGAAGGGTGATATTACTTGCTTGGCATTGTGATTCCGGGCTCTCACCTTTTGGTTTCTTCTTGGAAAGTGCTGAAGCAAACCTAGGTGATGAGTTTGCTGAATTTGGGAGACTCTTGCTTAAGAACTTTGACTTTGGAGGTTGAAGTGGTGGAGGGTGCAAAATGATGGCTGATGAAGTTGTGATTATAGTTGGCAACACCGTCGTGGTGTCAAGGTACCCCGGTTTAGTAGGAGAATCTTTTAATGAAAGTGGATCCACCACAATCTGCTTTTCATTTTGCATGACCTCCATGATTGAAATTCTGGGTTCCTCCATTTTTCTCACAGGAAAACCACCTTCTATGTAGGCATCTACTTGTAAAGAAGCCATGCTTTGTGATGATAATAGGTATTTCTATTTCGATATCGGAAACTTAACATGGACTTATGAAATGCCAAAGGGTAGATGACTACTTATAAAGATGAGGCATAGAATGTAAAGAACGAGTGGCATGCATGCCAACTAGAACATCAACACCTCGTGATAACCATGTTCTCTAGTCAACTATGTATAATTTTCCCACCCCATGTATTGACTTTTTATATAAAATAAGCAAGAACTTGGAGACACTGTAATAATAATAATAATGATCAACTGTCCCTTTTATTCTATAATATATACTACATAAGTATATCATAAGTTGAACTTAATACGTGCTGGCATCAATCAAAAAAGAAGTCACTATGTCGAAGCATACAAAAGAATCTAGGGCCAAAGAAAATGAATAATTGGTGTCAAAGTATATATAATACATTTACAAGGTAGAAAATAGGCCATAGCAAACATGCGGCTCACAACTATCAATTGCCACAAACATGAGCTTTCTTTCATTGGATCTGTTAAGAATGTGAATTATGTATTCCAAATTCGAGATTCTACGCGTATAGTTAAACTCACAACACAAGGAATGGGTAGTGATTATTGATGTGGTGACAGTTTAATTATGAAAGAAAAAACTCTTAAAAATGAAAGAAGTAATAATATTATCCGATAAGTCATTTTAAAGTCATTCACCATTACTACAAGTAATAAAGTTATTTTTTCAACAAAAAAAAATATAGGTTCTTTTATAAAAGAAAATAATGTATCCCAAGTCAACGAGGGAATCATGTATCCAAGAAGAGAATATGTGAGTCTAACAGATGTAAAAGAATCTTTCATGAAAGAAAAAAAAAGTATTATCATTCATTATATATATATATAACTATGAGTGAGCGCCAGTGCAAAATCGTGAATTTATAAAAGGCTTTTTAGATTGGTTCATGAACAAGGGTACGTATAAACATAAACACAATGACATATTTGTAAGTATTGGGATTTGGGAACAAATTTACATCGTTTATAATTTCATCGATATGCAAAAAACATTCTATATTAGCTAAAATTTAAACAAATGTAAAAAAATATCTTTTTACTCCGATTCATATTTAACATAATTTTTACATCGGTTAAAAATTTCACTAATATAATTTTTTTTTATATTGATTAAATTATAACGTGTAAAATCTATTTTAAAACATCTCACTTGGAACAAAACATGAGTGTTTATGTACATATTCGTATATCAAATTTAAAACTACGTAAAAAATTTGTGAGTGTACATTTTTTTTTATATTTAATTTTCAGTTAAGTTCAACTCAAGCATACAATGTATCTAATGAGTCCATCCCAAAACATCAAACGATCTTTGCGAGTGCGATCCCAACCTCGACACTGCCCCCAACCGTGACCGTCGACAAAGCGAAACCCCTTATTGCAAAGCAACCCCAACGAAGTGGAGATTGTGACCTTGACTGTGCCACCCAACACCCACAACGTCGAGGTTAGTGAAAAATTTGACCAAATCCTTATTGTTTAACTTTTTTCACATTCGCTTGTATATGGACTTGGGTACCACCGATTTTACAATTCAGAGGTGTGATTGTTGTGTTAATTTGTGTTGCTTTGGAGGTCTCTTATATATGTAGAAGATTCACTTTGTCAAGGCTCGGTGAATGCTTTCGTAGATCGTGAGAATAAAATAAGGAGAAGCAATAATGGTTCTTTATTCATACTCCAACGTGGTGGCATCTTGCAGGATCACCCATCGGACCACAAGGAGGGTTTCAGTGACGTTTCGGTCAGATATTTTACATCGATTTTGCAAGTTATGGATGTAGAAAGTATGTCTTCACTTTTTATGTGCTAAAACTTTTAACGCTTCAATTATCGATGTAAAACATCTTCTTTAAACTATATGAAAAGTGTAAATTACAGTGGTGGAGAGAGACAGATTTGTAAACTTATACATTGCTTAGGACGATGTTTTTAGATTTTTTTTAAAAATTGTAATATTTATTTGATATAGTAATTATTTATTAAGGTATTTTTATGTATGTAAACAAAAAAGTTGAACACACGACCTCTGGGAATGTTTATTGCATAGTGTTTTTATGAAGACACAACCAAAGCCAACAAAACTTTCTTGAAGACTACCAAAATGTCAAAATAAATTTATGTTGACAGAGACAAAAAGTCAAATTTTTAGATAAAAAGTCAAGACAAAGACATCGATAGAGACAAAATGTCAAATTCTTAGATAATTGTGAAAGACTTATCCATGAAAATGAATAATTTAGGAAAATGTAAAATAATTTTCAGATAAAAAAAAATTCATCGAAAAACTCATTTTAAACTGAATCACTAGGAAAAAAAATGTCTTCAATGTTGGGATAATCAAATTGGTTGTAATGTAACCAATTTAATAAATGTGGTGCAATAACATTTTTGAAATTATATCTACATTTTTAAAATTAATTTTTTTTAACAAATTTAGTAAGATATATTAAAATTGGTTTTTTTAAACTGATTTTATAGAGTGTTAGAGGGGCCGAGACACTTCGTACCTCTAATAATTATACATAGATAAATATTAAAAATTATAGAAGATATAAGAAAAAAAAATTTACATTCAAGGATATAAAAATTCATTAAAAAATAATTAATAAAATGTATGTCCTTTATAATATGCATAAATATTAAAATTAGTTGATTTTTAATCGATTTAGAAGAGTATTTTTAAAATCAGTTAAACATTTAGTCAATTTTAAATATACTCTACTAAATCGATTCAAAACAATCGATTTGGTTTGGTTTCTTTTTCTGGTGCACGAACTGTTAGAAAAATAAATTTAATAGAGCACAAGAAAAATTAAATTTTAGATTTATCAATAAAACCAATATCAACAACACAATGAATACTATAAAATTAAAAGCAAAACAATCAGTAACAACTAATTAAACACAAAGAGCAACATAGAATATTAAATAATAGGTTTAGAATAGCCTAAGTTGAAGCACGCAGAGCGCTATCCTTAGAGAGAAAACGCCCCCACTGCACTGATAATTTAGAGTCTTATAGTGCGCTCCTCTCCCAAGATACGTCAACCCGTTAGACCGTTCGAGTGCAGCAAAAGATTCCCGAACCAAAGAACACCGCTCCAAAATTATAATTTTGTAGTAGAAATAATATTGAGGGAGAGATAAAAAAATGAACTTGTTGTGTATGTATTTTTCTATATTTTATTTTTACGTACGGTTAGGGCTACTCGAAAACCAGAAGAAACAAATTGGCTATATTTATGAAACTACTCGAAAGGAAGATAAAGGCCAAACACCAGGATCGTATCAGGAGCCTTATTTGTTTGCGCTTGAGATGTGATCAAATATAATTGTTCGAATCAAATCGAACAGAGAAATGCTCGAAAAATAGGTGAAGGAGGCTACTAGAGGTTTCCTAAAATGATTGAGTAGTTAAACCAAAGCGGTTATTGACAAGCGAATCAAAAAGATAATATAAGTGGATGAACGGTTACGAGAAGTTATATGCTAGACCACGTAAAGAGAGCGTAATGGCGGTTATTTTCCAATAACTCGCACGTACACAATTAACTACCCTCGATTAGCTCTATAAATATGCAAGGCATAGTAATTTACAGGGGTCGGAAAACTCATACTAGAACTAAATTCTCAAGCACTCTCCGCTTGCGCATATGGCTTTCGTGGAAGGAATTGTTTTTGGGTATGACTACTTCTCGGCGACTTTTCTTTTCTCTTTTTAGAATTAGGATTAGTGTAGTTTCCTTTTTGTTAATCACGTAGTTTAGTTGCATAATTATGCTTCAGCATTTCAATTGTAATTCTATGCAAGTGAATCATGATCTGTATTAATTGTAAATATATGTATTGTTCATTCTGTTCATATGCTATGTGCATGAAAATCATTACTTGTTAATTATTGATGAATATTTAGAAACAAGTAATTATTAATCTTATGTTCTCTTGTTCCTCAAAAGTCAAAACAAAATATACCTAAATTGAAACGTTTGTCGTGCTAGTTCGAATAAAAAGAATCCATAAACAAATTCCACCATAAACACATACCAATGTCTATATAAGCATAATATTAGAGATAAAGGATGTGCACCCCTCTTTTGCATGCTTTTCAGTAACAGCAAAAACGTGTACGTTGTGCGGATGTGCACCACTCTTTTGCATGCCTTTTGGTAACAACAAAGAAAGTGTACGTTGTGCACTCTAACCAATTAGAAAATTGGAGACTTGGCCAAAGTAAAGAAAACCATAACAGTTTTTGTTTTTGTTTTTTTTAACATACAAATATTAAATAAAAGCAAAGATTAATTAAATTAAATATTTAACTTAAATTTTAAATTATAAGATAATTTTTTAACAATCCCTCACTAATTTAAAATTTAAATATAAAAAAATGATATATATATATATATAAACTTAAATATTTTAATGGAGCATGATATATTATATTTTCAGTATAAGGAACCTTCCGGGTTTGAGCTTTATACTTAGTGCATATGAACTTCCATTTGAGAGAATATGGAGACATAATTGTCTTGAGTTATATCCCTCACTACTACAAGATGCATATTCTACATCGGTTCTCTAAAGGCATCTACATCGGTTCTAAAACTAATGTAAAATAGAGCAACGTAGAAAATGTATACATTTTTACATCGATTCTCCAGAGAACCGATGTAGATTTATTCTTAAATGTACATCGGTTGTCCAGAGAACCGATGAAGATTTATGCTTAAATCTACATTGATTTTCTTGAGAACCCATGTAGATTGCATTTTTTTAAAAAAAATTATGCTTATTTTTTGATTATTTCTGATTACTACTAGAGCACGACCAGTTTTCAAGGATTTCAATAGTGCTTGACAGTACCTGAAATCAAATAACAGCAATAAGATAAGAGACTGTCGCAACCCAAAAATTTCTGATCTTGCGACTAATGGTTTAAACATCCTTTTAAAGATCTCATCAATTAAGGAATACCCGGACACTAGACTAATCCTTAATTAATGGTTTTGAAAATAGGTTCTTGGAGTCGCCACCAATGTTTTACTCAAAACATTGGAAAAAGAAAAGGTTTTTTTAAAAGTCAATAATGGCCTTGATAACCAGAATTGGGTTCGAGGGTCGATTACATGTAGGGAAGGTATTAAGAACCCCTACAACGCCCTCAATCGGTACCCTATGATGAAGTTAGCATTATCAACAATAATAATATAAATATTAAATCCCCTTTTATTAATAACTATTTACATGCTTGAAATTTAAATTATACAATTGACCTTAAAATGTCTACATGATTGATTTTATTATAAACAAAATTTATAAAAAAACAAGAAATAAAATAGAGAGAAGAAAATTAGTTGAAATACCTCTTGAACGAGCTCTATTAATCTTCAAATATGGAAATTTAGGTGCTTTGTGACAACCTTTCACACTACAATGCCTCACAAAATCTCAAGAAATACAAAAGAGAGAAAGAGAGAGAAATTTCAAGCTCCTAAGGAGTCCGGACGAAATTTTTGGAGACCCTCTGAACTGTGCCCAAGATTTCTTATTTATAGGCATCATACGTGGGCCAGAACGGCCCGTTCTGGATTCAGAACGGCCCGTTCCGGATTCGAACGTTACGTAATACTTTTGCACCCTAGAACGGCCCGTTCTGAAATCAGAACGGCCCGTTCTGAAATCAGAACGGCCCGTTCCGGGAAACCAGAATGGCCCGTTCTGATTTCAGAACAGCCCGTTCTAGGTACAAATTTTAGGCCATTTGATGGGTTTGGAACGGCCTGTTCTGGTCTAGAACGGCCCGTTCCAACCTATAATTTTTAGGCCTTTTAGAAGCCTCGAAACGGCCCGTTCCAATTCGAGAACGGCCCGTTCCGGACTTGGGAACGGCCCGTTTCAATTCTGGAACGGCCCGTTCTGGGCCACTAAAAATAGTTGATTTGGAATTTTGGGCCCTCTGATGTCCTATCTTGTTGTTTGTATGCCCCCAGACGAAATTAGGTGTCTACAACTGCCCCTCTTTACTTGTCCTTTGGAATAGCTGTGTTGCTTTTCCAAAGGCAAGTAAAGACGTAGACATTTCGTCCGGGTCTTCTTCTCATCTCTGTGTTGATGCTTCTACGTTGCTTCCCTTGGACAAGTGTATTTGCTCGTATCCTCACCCTTTAGAGCAGTTGAACATTGATTGCGTACTCTATTGGGTAACAAGGTTGACAAACTGTACACTTGATCTTTAGTCTTCGAGTAGAAGCTCCATTGTCTCTCTTGTAATAGTGAGGTGAAAATTCGGATCTTCACTCTTGTTTTGACAATAGATACCTTCACGTTGTTTCCTTTAGGTAGACAGTGTTCCCTATATCCTTGCCCCATGGAGCAACTGAGTGTTGGATTGTATGCTCTATTAGGTGTCAAGGATGGTGAACCGAAACATCTAGGCTTCAAGATCCATGTGAATGCCCTATGTCGCTTGCTATGTCCAAATCTTCTCCTTTACTTCAGCAATAATGTAGATGCCCCCACACCGTTTCCTTCGGGTAGATGGTGTTTACCTGTATCCTTGTCCCTAAGAGCAATTGAGTGTTGGTTTATATGCTCCGTCGGGTGATAAGGATGGTAAACCGAAACATCTAGGCTTCTTGTCTTGATGTAGATGCTTCCTACTGCTTCTGCTTGCTTCATGATAGTGTGTTCCTTTATTTGTAGCTTGTTAAAGAGGGAGTATATTCTGAGCTCAGCCTCTCCAAGCTGGACTGATATTTAGGGCTTCAGCCGGCCCACTCTAAAGGTAGGTAACCCTCTTTGATGTTGTAGTATTTTCGTAGCCTCTGCAGGCCGTAGTATTTTCGTAGCCTCTGCAGGCCGTAGTATTTTTGTAGCCTCTTCAGGCCGTAGTATTTTCGTAGCCTCTGCAGGTCGTAGTATTTTCGTAGCCTCTGGAGGTCGTAGTATTTTCGTAGCCTCTGCAGGCCGTAGTATTTTCATAGCCTCTCCAGGCCATCTATCGGTGCTGATGATGTGATTGCCCCTTGACGAGGATTGTTGGTAAGTGGTGCCCTTGTGCTGGTGGGCAAAAGAGTAGATGGTTGACAGAGATTCTAGTGTTGCCCCTGCCATGTGAGTATTGTGATGTCTCTCCAGGCGCAATGTTGAGTCCTTTTGATGATTGATTGTTTGATTGTTGATGGATGGTTGTGGAATGAAAGACTGCCCCTAGGTGGATGGGCAGGACACGTTTGTTGTTGTTCTTGTCAATGTGAGTATTATGATGCCTCTCCAGGCGTCTGCTTGTAATAGGTTTTTTTTTCTGAATTTTATATTTGTTTAGCTTCGGCTTTTTCATGTTTGAAGCTTTCTTTTTTTTGCTATTTTTCTAAATGCTTCGGCTTTTTCAACATGTATGAAGCTTGCCTTTTTCTGTTTGATCTTTTGTTGTCATCATTGGTGGAAGAATCCCATCCCATGATGATGTTATTTGCTCAATCTTCATTGATGAGTATTATTTTGGAAGCCACTCCTGGCTTTGGTAGGAAAACATTCCTGGTCTTGGCATTTTCATGGATCATCCTTCATTTGGTTGAGAAGCGAAGCGCGATGGCCTCTTTCTGCTTATGGGTTTGCTTATTTGGTCGATTCTGTTCTATTCCACTGTTGATATGTCTTTGCTTAGTGGGCACACAGAATCACTTGAGGTTGCCGTTTGCCACTACTTGGCTCATGGTTGGCTATTGAGATTTTACGAGTGCTTTGTCTTGATGACTTCTTCTGACCCGTAGCAAGTAGCATGCATGGGTGCATGGATGCAAAGAAAATGCAAGACAGGAATGATTCTTTTATTTATTTATTTATTTATTTTGTGTAACGCCCTTCCATATGCCCCTAACTCATATGCATGCGATGCATTTTATGCTCATGTGTTTGTTCCTAAAGATGCAATTGATTTTTTTTATGTCGGGAAATTAACCTGTACGCATTAAGGTTAATGTTGACGATTTCTTTCTATCCATGCCAATCTTGATTACTGTCGGGATATGTTCTTTTGAGCCCAAGCTTCAGTGGTTCCTTAACTATCCAGTCGATGTGTGGTCAAGCGTCTCTAACCTCTGTTTGAGGACATCTCAGCCTTCCCTCTGTGAGTATTCACTGTGCATTTTCCATGTATCTTTTCAGTACCATTTTAATGCCATAAGGGTCAAGAGAAAAGAAGGAAGGAATGTTATATTATTATTTTGTTTTTTCAAAAGGGTTGTTAGAAGGGATTTTTCAAAAAGGGTTTTTTAGAAGAAGGGTTGGCCAAGGTAGGCTTTAGTGTTTAGGGTTATCAAACAAAACGTATTTGCTACAAGGAAGCTATCATTGTGTTTTAGCCTTTTTGGAAGGTGGAGTGATGACTTGGGGTTATGCTTTGTTTAGATGATCCGTCGAGCCGCCTTTCGGTTTTCAACTCAGGTCGCTGCTTTGACGTCCTAACTTTTGCCTAGGTTACTTGAGATGTGTTCCCTAGCGGACATTTTTCTTTTGATCTTTTATTTTGCCTAGGTTACCCATTTTTACTTGTGGGTTGCCTAGCAGATCTTGCCCTAACTTTTGCGCAGCCCCCTTAGTGGGTTTCCTGCTGGGCCTTCATTTTTTTGCAGCACTCATGAGGTATGAGATGTCTTTATTTTATCAAATCCTAGTCATGTTTGAATTCCTGATTGTTCCTTTGTTATCC
Source organism: Cajanus cajan (assembly GCF_000230855.2). Classification (NCBI taxonomy): domain Eukaryota; kingdom Viridiplantae; phylum Streptophyta; class Magnoliopsida; order Fabales; family Fabaceae; genus Cajanus; species Cajanus cajan. The sequence continues at coordinate 75,896,578 of NC_138517.1, forward strand.
TTTCCATGCTATTATTGAGTAACATCTTTGTTGCAAATACATTTTGTTTGTTAAGGGTTGATGGATGAGGCCTAGAGTGGATATTTAGAGGGAGAAGAGAAACAAAAGAGTGTTATAACATTTAAAACAGTACTTTCAATTTACACGTGCCCCTTTAACAAAGCTCGAAGGCCCGAGCATGCCCCGAGTTCGTGATTCATACACAGAGAGATAGACGAAGGTTACCCCCTAGAAAGTCATGGATGATTTGATAATTTCAAAAAACCGTTCCACTTGCTTGGACGTCGGTGTTTCGAACTAGGAGTGAAATCTTTATGAATTCTTACTTTCGAAGGGAATACTCGAGCCACCTTTCGATTTCAACTCAGATAGACATTTTTATATATCCCTAACTTTTGCATAGGACGTAACCTATCGAGATTTTGATTCTTATTTCTTTACCCTAATTTTTGCCTAGGATGCCCTTTACGGGTTTTCATCCTAGCGAGTTTTTGTCGCACAATGTCTTTATTCCTCAATTGGATTTTGTCTTGTAATTCCCTAGAAGCAAGGATTCGTCCATTCTTGATCATTCCTCCTATCCCGGCAATTGTCATTTCGTCATGGGAAAGTCTCGCTGTTTGAATCATCGATTTGGGCGTGTGATGCCCCCAATTACGGATATGTGTTTCCCGATTTGATGTGTCAGGTTCGCATTTGATTACAGTAATTTCCATTATCCGGGTAACACGCACAAATTAGATTTCCCTTTTTTATTCTTATTTATTATTTACAAGGAAGGCGTGTTATCTATATGAAACATAAAATAGGATGCAAAAACATATGAGAAATTCAACGGGTATCATTCTCATTGATTTTTGTTTAGAGAACATTCGTTGCATACTATTATATGTGCCTTCCATTTCTAATGAATATATGCTAATGTACTATCCTAAGGGATGCATGATATTTATTTTCTACCTAAATTTTATCATGTTTTTTGGCTAAGAGTTATGATGCATGATTTTTTTGCTATATTTTTTATTTGTTTTTTTTATTTAAATAAACTATCCTATATGATGTTTTGAGGTTTGGGTATATAGAAGGGAGTTAAATTTTTTATCATATTTTTTTATTAATATCTATTCGTTTGTAATTCTTATCCATTTGAAATAAATAAACACAAACAAATGCAACACACATATGCTCAAACAAATGTACACCCGCGAACAATCACGTTTAAATCTTTGGTCTGTGATGCCTGCAAGAAAAGTGCATTGTATAGGACAGTTCTAATCTCACTGGTCTTAAGGCCCCCAAGGTGCCCCCATTATAGGGAGACCCAGTATCTCTGTCGCCATCACCTGGCAAACTCTAAGGTCTGTCGCATATTTCGGGCTAGAGTAACCGGTTATCACCTTAAGTGTGATTTCCGACAAGGCTCGCAGGCTCCAAGGCCAAACTTGGGCCGGTCGTACATCAACCACTCCCTATGTTTAATACTCTCATGCCCCCGGGTGTAGGGGGAACTGTTGTGTGCAAAGGTTTGTGTACAATTTTTTTATTCAAAAAGATGCAGAATTTAAACAGGCAAACAGATATTAAAGCCAAACAAATAAAGCAAACAAAGTAAAGGGAAAAAATATTTAAATTATTATTTTTATTTTATTCACTTCATCAATTAAATGGGCCTGACCCTCTTAAAACGTCCCCAGTGGAGTCGCCATCTATCACAACCCGAAAATTTCTGATATTGCGACTAATGGTTTAAACATCCTTTTAAAGATCCCATCAATTAAGGAATGCCCGGACACCAGACTAATCCTTAATTAATGGTTTTGAAAATAAGTTCTTGGAGTCGCCACTAATGTTTTACTCAAAACATTGGAAAAAGAAAAGATTTTTTTAAAATTCAATAATGGCCTTGATAACCAGAATTGGGTTCGGAGGTTGATTACGTGTAGGAAAGGTATTAAGAACCCCTACAACGCCATCAATCGATACCCTATGTGGAAGTTAGCATTATAAACAATAATAATATTAAATCCCCTTTTATTAATAACTATTTACATGCTTGAAATTTAAATTATACAATTGACCCTAAAATGTCTACATGATTGCTTTTATTATTGTTTATATTTATAAAAAACAAGAAATAAAAGAGAGAGAAGAAACTTAGCTGAAATACCCCTTGAACGAGCTCTATTAATCTTCAAATATGGAAATTTAAGTGCTTTATGACAACCTTTCACACTACAATGCCTCACAAAATCTCAAGAAATACAAAAGAGAGAAAGAGAGAGAAATTTCAAGCTCCTAAGGAGTCTGGACGAAATTTTTGGAGACCCTCTGAACTGTGCCCAAGATTTCTTATTTATAGGCATAAGACGTGGGCCGGAACGGCCCGTTCTGGATTCAGAACGGCCCGTTCCAGATCCGAACGTTACGTAATACTTTTGCACCCTAGAACGGCCCGTTCCGGGAAACCAGAACGGCCCGTTCTGATTTCAGAACAGCCCGTTCTGGGGTACAAATTTTAGGCCATTTGATGGGTTTGGAACGACCTGTTCTGGTCTAGAATGGCCCGTTCCAACCTATAATTTTTAGGGCTTTTAGAAGCCTCGAAACGGCCCGTTCCAATTCGAGAATGGCCCGTTTCAATTCTGGAACGGCCCGTTCCGGGCCACTAAAAATAGTTGATTTGGAATTTTGGGCCCTCTAATGTCCTATCTTGTTGTTTGTATGCCCCCGGACGAAATTGAGTGTCTACAGAGACCATATAAAAAGAATTATCGCAATTAAAATAATGTTATATGAACTTACTTCAATGAATCTGAAACCTTCCCCACTTCAGCTAGCATATATGCATATATAAGCTTATAAGACTGAAATGGATGCAATGTAAACTAAGAGTTTCCAACCACCTTTGAATTTACAATATCCCAATCACCGGCCACATCAACCAATTACATTTACATGAATTTACCCAAAACAATTCCTCCTGATCTACAAATTTTATGCTACGGAATGGACCATAACTATTTATCTAAAATGCTGAACAAAAGGAGTTGCAAATTTCAATAAAATTGTTCATGACCTTTTCATTGTGTAGCACAGCATGGATCATGGTTTTTGTATTGGAAACACCATTAAAATTAAAAATTAACGGCAGTCAGGAAAACATAGGCCAATTGAAATTTTAGAATAGAAACCTATAATACATAGTTAATAATGAAAAGACATACATAGTTAATGCAGACAATTGATTTTCATGCATAATCATGTAACATTGTAAGCATAGCCAATAATAATTATCAAAAGTGCATACTTCCAAGTTCCAACGCACTTACAAAATTGATTTAGTTGAAATACCCCATTCTTAAAAGAAAAAATGAATGACTACAAAAATAAAAGACGGTATTTATTACTCAGTAGTCTCAATGTTGAGTTATTAATTAAAAACAGCTCATCAACATTTGTGTTCAAATAGAATACAGACAGCAAGGGCTGAATCAACTTACCTTGATGTTTGGTCTTAATTGCATGCTTCTGGCCATATACCCTGCTCTCATATTGTCAAATTCAGCATGTTTGGACTTGCCTTCTACTTTAACAGATGAATGCCTTAGCCTTTGATGTTCAAAACAAATATATAATACGTCCTCATATGGTATCTCAATCAAGGGACTAGTTGAGTCATTAGTAAGAATCAGTAGTTTGCAGTTCTCTCGCAAGCTGGAGACTTTAGGAGCAAAGTCATGTAAATCCAAGTGTAGATGACTACAGTAAATAATGCCAACTTGCGTAACAGTACCGGGGAAAAGTAGCAAACCTTCTTAGTACTTGAAATGGAAAAGCTCTTTGTCAGAAACTTCAAAGACTTTAACAAAACTTGAAACATATGGGGAATCATTTCTTAGAGAGATAGTGATAGCAGTTTCACCACCATCACATGTAGCTAGACCCTCAAGAGTTGTTGAAATAAATATACCAGCCATATCATAGGTAGAATGACTATCTACTTCAGCTTCAATAGGGACCATAATAGTATCAGATGTATCTTGCGAGGACCTCAGTAAATGCAAACAAAATGCACCAAAGATTTTTCCCTCAAATCCAGCCATAATATCCATCTCCATGAGAGTTGCAGAGCCATGTGGAAAATCATTTATCCTACAATTTGCTTCAGTTTCAACAGAATTATGCCCTGAAGAAATTGATATCCAGTCAGGAAAATGATTTTTATTACTAGATTAGTACGAGTCATTCTACTTATCACATATCCTATAATTGATACACATAAGCTGGAAAAAGATAAACAGTCTCAAGAAAACAACCACATTATCATATTTACTGAGCAGTTTTTCACCAAATGGTAACATCTATTTGCAAGGAAGATTGAAGGGGTGGGTGTTACCTGGACTAGTGGGATCACAGCCAAACGTGCAGCAACATTGTCTAATGATTTCTCACATTCCCTCCATAGCAAATTGTGGGTTGGCATATCACCATATCTGGTTGGAAAGGAGATTCAGAAAATCAGCATAATTAACAAGAATTGGAAACAAAATTAAGTGACAACTACGCTTACTTAAAACCCAGCTCAGCTAGCCTCTGTGCACACTAAGAGAAGTGGCGGCTCTTATCATCAGCAACTTGATCAAAGTCAGCAAAGAACCCCTCCCCTATAATTTCACTATAGGAAGAAAATCGGACGATAGTATCCCATCCCAACCCAATTGCACCGTTCTTCCCAACCTCAACCCTAAACCCCAAATTCAAGCCAACCTCCTTCACCTTCGTCTCGACGGCCTCCACACTCTTATCGAAAGTGAACCGTTTCTCCCACCGCCTCCCCTTATCCAACGTCATTTCGAACAGCCCCCGCAAGTCCAACCCCGAGGACATGGAGATTATGTCAAAAGCGTTCATCCCCAACTTATAACCGTGGTGGTGGCAGAAGCGGAGCGTGGAGACGAGCTGCGTAGCGGCGCGCAAGGGACTCCGAGAGGCGACCGCTACGGGAGAGCTTGGAGAAGAGCTCGCCGCCGCCGGCGAAGTCCACGATGAGGTAGATCTTGGTCTTGGTGGCAAGGACTTCGGGGATTTTGAGGATGTTAAGGTGGTGCTGGAGGCGGCGCATGGCATCAATCTCGCGCACGATGCGGGGCTCCATGGAGGCGTCGACCGTCTTGGACTTATCAATGGCTTTTACCGCGACCGTGGCGCTGTCGAGCAGCGAGTGTGCCTGGTAGACCATGGCGAAGTTCTCGCGGCCAAGGAAGCACGTGAACTGGTACTTTCCGACTGTATAGAGCGTTTTAGGTTTGAGAGTGTGCGAGCGTTCGAGAGTGTGCGTTTGAGTCAGAGGGTGAGCGCGCATCTACTGAGTGGTCGCGGGGGCGGGGAAGAATTTAGTCAACCTTCTACATCGGTCAACACAAAACCTTATGTAGAATAGCTCACTATTTTCATTTCTACATTGGTCACTCATATAACTAAGGTAGAATTGTTTATATTTACATCATTTTTTAGAATAACTATGTAAATATTCTTATTTATTCAAGTTATTTACAAAATTGCCACCGCACATTTTTTACATCATTTTGTAGGGAACCGATGTAAATATGGTGACGTGGAATAGTGTTTTTCTAGTAGTGCCTTTAATCAAATTTTAGAACATAACACGTATAATAAAGGTGTTCATTTGAGTTCTAATCAGTGGAGCGCATTACGGCCTTGCGCATGTATCTTGTTTCGTGAGTGTCATTTAGAGATTGCCCATATCTCACAGTAGCGGCCCCACCACCACACTCACTAGGTGAACCCTTCCAAGGGTGGTCTCTGACACCCACCCCTACAACAATTGTCATTGGGTCCATTAATAGGTATTTTTAATTTTAACACAATAAATATAAATATTTGAATACCTCAACCTTATTACTGTCACAGTTTACTTTAGAGTACACCTCGCCATAGGAATGGAGCATGCAATAATTTTGCAATTTACGATGGTGTACTTAGTTAATAAACAATTTCGTTATTACCCATTAAACTTTGTAACACCCCGAATTTTTCTAATAATACTACGAATAATTATTATTTATTTTTATATCTATGAAGATTATTTCCTTATAATTATTTTGATTAATTAAATGGGTTTGATTGAATTTTTAAAGGTTTTTAATAATAATCATTTATGAAAATTATTTTGTATAATATTATTAATTATGATATTTTGTTATAATTATTATTTGAAAAAAATCATATTTAAATTGTATTGATATTTTATTTTCATTTGATATATATATATATATATATATATATATATATATATATATATATATATATAATTTATTAATTAATAATTCTGGATTTTCATAGTCCCAGAACGGGCCGTTCCACTTTGGGAACGGACCGTTCCAACTCGAGCATGCCTAGGTAAAATTTCAACCTAGAATAGGCTGTTCCACTTTGGGAACGGGCCGTTCTGAATGTGGTTTTATAGAACAAAATATTGACTCAGAACAGGTTGTTCCACCTTGAAACGGGCCGTTCCGAAAACCCCAAAATGGACCGTTCTGGTTTTGGAACGGGCCGTTCTTGGAGAGGCTTTTGTACGTGTTCTACGGGCTCAAAACAGGCCGTTCCAGATTCGGAACAGGCCGTTTTGGCCGCGGCCTGATGCCTATAAATAGAGCGTTTTACACTCTCTAAAACTCATTTTTTTCATTTTCTAATCTTTTTCCTCCTTTCTCTCTGAAGACGAAGGGGAACCTAGAAGGGGCGACCAACAAGATTCGGCTCCTACTTATCGAGGTAAGGGGGAGTGAGAAATCTTGCTCTAGGTGTGGGAATATATGTTGGGTAGTGGGATTGTCCCTTAATCCTATGTTTGTTGTATGCTCATGTATGAGGGGTTTTTCCCAATTATATATGTTTCTTCTATTGCTCTTCTTATATGTAAATAATTGTATGATATGAGATCTTTGTGGGTTCTTGAGAGAACCCTATGAGAAACAAGCAAAATATGAATGTTTTCTGTTTTGCTATCTGATTGCTCTATTGTATTCCTTGTTGAATGTAATGTGTAAATATGTGATTAATTTTGAGAATAAATATGTTTTGATATGATTTAGAGTGCTCTATGGGTTCCTGCGGGAAACCCTATGAGAAATAGGTAAAATATGAATATTTTCTGTTTTGATTTCTGATTGTTCTGTTATATTCCTTGTTTGATGAGATGTAAAAATATGTATTTAATTTTACAAATAGACGAGTTTTGATATAAATTAAAGTGCTCTGTGGAGGTTATGTGAATATGATAAGATAATGTGATAATGTGATATGATGATGTAATGTGAAATGTGATTGAGACATGAGATATGAAGATGTGGTAATGTAATATGATGATATAATGAGATGATGTGATATGATAATGAGACATGACAATGTTATATGAGAATGCATAGAGTCTTGATTGACATGCATCATGTGCAAAAATGTTTTTAGGGGTACGATATGGAATACACCGCCAGAGAAGGCCCCCTAGTGTAAAAGCTTTGGGAATTAGTCCTTGGGGATAGCTCGGTTTGGAAGTCTCAATCTCACTCATTGTGTGCATGGGATGTATCTTGCACGGCTTAGCTATCCCGACGAGACTCTGGTAGTATGTCCTTCTAGTGAGAATGCGCAGAGGGTGTGACCCGGCATGTACTCCTAGACTACTCTTCGTGTATTGCTAGCGGCAATATGCCATGTGATGTTTTACTGGCGCCACATGCATGATAATATGTAGTTTGTGTCCATACATATGCATTTTTAATGTTATATGATAAATTAATACCTTTATGTCTGGGATGAATGAGATGTAATGTTGTTGTTAATATATCTATGTTATATCTGTCTCGTTTGTGTTTGGCTATCCGGTGTGTATTTCTACACTATGAGCCAGAGTGAGATGTTTCTCACTCCCTTTTCTCTTGTGTTGTTTTCTCTAACTGTCATATAGGTTATTATCAACATGAGGATAAGGATGTGGGCGATGGAGCTTAGGCTTCTATGTGGGATTTTGCTCTGATAGGACATGTGACATCGGGACATAGAATTAGAATATGATATTGTTTATGATTTATTAAAGTATATATTTTGGAAAATTCAATTTTTATTCTTTGTAATTTTATTTGCTATTTGAATTAAGTACATGGATGTGAATTCTCTACTCTCATGATTATTGGAATTGTCGTTTCAATTTTAAATATTTTTTTTATCCAATAAGATATTTCTTTTTTATTTATTTATTATTATTATTATTATTATTATTATTATATATATATATATATATATATATATATATATATATGTTGGGGTAGAGGGTGTCACAAACTCCATATATGGGATCGTCATTTATGTGGAGATGGGTGTCCATATTGTTGCAACTAGTTGATGGACTTTAGTCCCATTCCCCTTGACGATTCAAGTACCCGTTGACGCGTCAACCCTTTTGTGAGTGGATCCACAAGATTATTTTCATACCTGATAAAATCAACATAAATAATACCATGAGTTATCAAATTTCTAATAGATTTGTGTCTTATTCTCAAATGCCTTCTTTTTTCATTAAAGTTTTTGCTAGTAACTTTCGCAATGGCAACTTGACCATCACAATGCATTGATATTGGAGGTATAGGTTTATTTAATAATGGCAAGGCATATAATAAATTTTTTAGAAATTCAGCCTCACTACTAGCAGTATCTAAGGCAATTATTTCAGCTTCCATAGTAGAACGAGAAATAATAGTTTGTTTTGCAGATTTCCAAGCTATTGCACCTCCAGCTAAAATAAAGACATAACCACGGGTAGATTTAGTTTCATCAGAGTCAAAAATCCAATTTGCATCACAAAAACCTTCAATTACAGCAGGATAACATGCATAGTAAATGCCATAATTAATAGTTCCTTTGAGATATCTAAATAACCTTTCTAGAGCAAGCCAATGTGAATGATCAGGATTATGAGTATGTCTTCCTAACCTACCAACAACATATGCAATGTCCGATCTTGAGAAATTAGACAAATGCAACAAGGAACCAATAATTTGAGAATATTTAAGAGGAGAGACAATTTCACCAATATTTTTATTCAATTTAATACTAGGATCTGTTGAGCTTAGGGGAGCTGAAGACTTTAAGAGTTTTGATGATCACAACAACTTGGAGACAACAAGTGTACAACAACAACATTGAACACAAAAACAAAGTCAAGGAAGAGTCAAGAAAAATACCTTGAAGTATAGCTATGTAATAGAGCTTAGGAAGCAAATTGTTATGAATGAATTGTTATATTTGTGTCTGTGTGTGCTTTGTGCATTGAGCAAATCTTGTCTAGAATCAAGTAGGGAGTAGATGATGATGAGTTAAACATTGGAAAATTATTTTGAGACTTAAAATGAAGTTTTAAGAACTGACTCAAAATAATCGATTATTGTTAAATATAATCGATTATTTCAGCAAGTGGGCTAAGTGGAATGCCTTGCTGTAATAATCGATTATTTGCCAAAATAATCGATTATTTCAGGAACAACTCTCTGGAATAATCGATTATCCAGCTAAATAATCGATTAAATTGTTCTTGATTGATTTCCAGAAATCTGAAGAACAAAATAATCGATTATTCTTTAAAATAATCGATTATCTGGGTTTGAATTTTTATAAATAGTTTGAACTCTTTTGAAACTTCATAACATTGAGTAAAAACTGATAATCAACTGGTAAAAACGTTTTAGAGAGTCTGTGTGACATCTTGGAGAGTTTTCTTTGTGAAATCCAAGAGAAAAACGTTTGTGAAAAGCTTGTGAGGAAATCATCATCATCATCATACTCTTGAAAGAGGAAGACAAAGATTTGTTCAAGAATTCAAGGTGAATTCGTTTCATTTTATTCTTTGTGAATCTTTGTGAAAAATCTTGAGAAGGGTTTCTCAAGTGGTGAAGTTTCTTGTAGTGGGTTCTACAAGGGTTACTTTCTTGGGGTCAAGAAAGTGGTTATCTTTTTGTAGTGAAGTATATGCATGTGTGTGTGCTTGTAAACCTTCTTGCTAAAAGATAGTGGATCAAATCTTAATCAGGTGGTGATTAAGGACTGGATGTAGGTCACATGTGGAGTGGCTGAACCAGTATAAAAGACTTGTGTAATCTTCTTCAACCTTATCTCTTATTTTGTAATTTCTTGGTTGTGCTTTAAAGAAGATAAAACTTGATTAACATGTGTATGTGAATTTTGATGGTTTAAATCTATAATTGGATATTATATTTGAACCTCATTGTCTTGTAATCAAGTTGCACATTGCATTCATATCATTGTAACAAGTCTTTAAGAGTGCTTCATTTGAAAATTCTGTCATAGAAAAGTTTTGATTGAATTTACGATCCAAAACTCTGATAAATTTTTAAAGGGTCATTGAATCCAATTCACCCCCCCCCCCTCTTGGATTGGGTCATTCTTTTCTAACAATTGGTATCTAGAGCAAGGTTCTTGAGAGTTATTCAAGATTTAAAAATGGCCAACAACAACCTACCCTATGGTGAGGGTGTCTCTATACATAGACCTCCTGTTTTCAATGGTGAAAATTATGTCTATTGGAAGATTAGGATGAGAATTTTCATTGAAGCTATTGATATTGCTGTATGGGATGCTATAGAAAATGGACCCAATATCCCTATGAAAAAGAATGATGATGGTGAGCTTAAGGAAAAACATTGGAGTGAGTGGAGTGATGAGGAAAAGAGAAGAGCCCAACATGACAAAAGAGCCAAAAACATCATAACATCTGCATTGTCTATTGATGAATTTTTCAGAATTTCACAATGCTTATCTGCTAAAGAAATGTGGGACACTTTGCAAGTCACTCATGAAGGAACAAGCGATGTAAAGAGATCAAGAAAGCATACTCTCATTAGAGAATATGAGCTGTTTAGAATGCAAAATGGTGAATCTATTTCTGATTTTCAAAAAAGATTTACACACTTGATAAATCACCTTGTTGACCTTGGCAGGAAATTTGAAAAAGAAGAGCTGAATCTAAAAGTGCTGCAATGCTTGGATAGATCATGGCAAGCAAATGTGACAGCCATTGAAGAATCAAAGGATTTGACCTCCTTGACATTAGCTACTCTCTTTGGGAAATTAAGGGAGCATGAGCAAAAGCTGCACATATTTGATGAACATGAGCAGCAAGATAAGAAAGGCAAAGGAGTGTCGTTGAAAGCCTTGAAATCTGCCAAAGGTAAAGAGGTGTGTGAAGAAACAAGCTCCGATGATTCCGAAACCGAGAACTTCAATCTGCTGGTAAAGAAGTTCAGAAAGTTCATGAGAAGAAAGAAGAATTCCCCCTACAAATTCAATAAGAAGTCAAACAAGAAAGAGGAAGCAAGCAAATCCTCCTTTAATTGCTTTGAATATGGTAAACCGGGACACATGAAGGCTGAGTGTCCAAATCTCTTGAAGAAGCAACAAGAGGAGAAGAAAATTAAGAAAAATGCAAAAGGAAATAGAGCCTACATTGCTTGGGAAGATAATGACTCAAGCACATCAAGTGATGAATCTGAATGTGAGGAGAACAACCTGGGCTTGATGGCTGGAACTGACCATGACACAATTGTAAGTGACTCTGACCTTGAATCCAATCCGGATTATGATCAGCTTCAAGAAGCTTTTATACAAATTCATGAAGAAGCTGTCAAATTAGGTGCCTTAAATTCAAAGTTGAAAAACAAGCTGAAATGGTATGAAAATGCTTTAATTGAAGTTGAACAAGAGCTTGAAGATTTGAAGCATGAGCATGAAAATCTTCAAACTATGTTTAACTTTAGTGAAGCTCATTCCTCAAAAGATGTTTGTGAACATTGCAAAGTTTTTGAAAAAGAAAATGCTGACTTAAAATCCACACTTGCAAGGTTCACAAAGGGAAATGCAAATTTGAATATTCTTTTGGGAAAACAAAGAAACACTTTTGATAGGAGTGGACTTGGCTTTAATCCAAGTACAAGCATACCAATTGTGTCAAAGAAAGTAGCTTTTGTGAAAAGTCAAAATTTTAGAAAACTCAAAAGCAACTTTTCTAGACAAGCAACTTGTTTTTATTGTTGTAAAAAAGGTCATACAATTAGGAACTGCTATTCAAGAAAATATGGAGTTCTAAGTGGAAAAATGATTTGGGTTGAGAAGAGTCAAAGGCTGAGAACTAACCAACAAGGACCCTCCACATGGGTACCTAAATTTTTCCTCTAAATTTGTGTTGTAAGAATGCTTGAGGGCCAAAAATTTACTGTGGTATCTTGATAGTGGCTGCTCAAGGCACATGACCAGGGATCCCTCCAAATTCTCAAGTCTGAAATTGAAGAATGAAGGGTATGTTACCTATGGTGACAACAATAAAGGCAAAATTCTTGGCCATGGCAATGTTGGTAATTCCTCCTCTCAAACATTGATTGAAAATGTTTTGTTTGTTGATGGCTTGAAACATAATTTGCTGAGTATTAGTCAATTGAGTGATAAAGGCTTTAAAATTGAATTTGATAATACATGTTGCTTGATATGTGATAAAAAGAGTAAAGAAATCAGATTCATTGGTAAAAGAATTGACAATATATACATGCTTGACTTAGAACACTCTATAACAATGTCAAACACTAAGTGTCTAATAACTCAAGAAGAAAACATATGGCTTTGGCATAGGAGAGCTGCACACATTCATATGGATCACCTAAATAAACTGTGTAGGAAAGAATTAGTGGTTGGTCTACCTAAACTCAAGTTTGGAAAAGACAAACTATGTGATGCTTGTCAAAAGGGCAAGCAAGTGAAGGCTAGCTTTAAAAGTAAAAATCAGATTTCAACATCTAGACCTTTGTAATTAATTCACATGGATTTGTTTGGTCCATCAAGAACAATGAGCTTAGGCGGAAACTACTATGGCTTAGTAATTGTTGATGACTATTCTAGATATACATGGGTTATGTTTCTTGCAAACAAAAATGATGCTTTTAATGCCTTAGAAAATTTGCAAAACTTGTTCAAAATGAGAAGTGTTCAAACATCACCTCTATAAGAAGTGATCATGGAGGTGAGTTTCAAAACATAATGTTTCAAAAATTCTGTGAGGAACATGGTATAAACCATAATTTCTCAGCACCTAGGACACCTCAACAAAATGGGGTTGTTGAGAGGAAAAATAGGTCCTTAGAAAAACTTGCTAGAACAATGTTGAATGAAACAAACTTGCCAAAATATTTTTGGGCTGATGTTATTAACACTGCTTGTCATGTGTTAAACAAAGTTCTGATTCGGCCTATATTAAAGAAAACATCCTATGAAATTTACAAAGGAAAGAAACCTAACATTTCATATTTTAGAGTGTTTGGGTGTAAGTGTTATCTGCTGAACAATGGGAAAGAACAACTTGGAAAGTTTGATGCAAAGGCTGATGAGGCAATCTTTCTAGGATACTCTACAAATAGTAAGGCTTATAGAATTTATAATAAGAGAACTCTAGTTGTAGAAGAATCTGCCCATGTGGTATTTGATGAGTCAAATAAGCAAGAGACTAGACAAACTGAAGTTGAGGATTTAACTGAGTTGCTTGATCAATCCCTATTGGAGAATGAACCTAATGATGTGTCTAAGGAGAGTGAGTCACATGTGAAACAAAAGGAAACATGTGAACAATTGCCAAAGGAATGGAAAACCACAAGAGACTTATCAATGGACAATATAATTGGAAGCATTGGTAAGGGTGTTTCAACTAGAAGTGCAATTAAAAATATTTGCAACACTATGGCATTTGTGTCACAAGTTGAACCTAAGAACATTGATGAAGCACTTAAAGATGAACATTGGTTAATGGCTATGCAAGAGGAACTAAATCAGTTTGAAAGAAATGAAGTGTGGGATTTAGTGCCATTACCAAAAGATTATCCAATCATTGGAACCAAGTGGGTTTTCAGAAATAAGCTTGATGAATCTGGAATAATTCTTAGAAATAAGGCAAGACTAGTGGCTAAGGGGTATAATCAAGAAGAAGGAATTGACTATGATGAGACTTTTGCCCCTGTAGCAAGGATTGAAGCAATTAGACTACTTCTTGCTTATTCTACCATAAAGAATTTCAAGCTTTATCAAATGGACGTAAAAAGTGTTTTCCTCAATGGGCTGATACAAGAGGAAGTGTATGTGGAACAACCACCTGGATTTGTGGATTTCAAAAATCCTAATCATGTGTACAAGCTCAAAAAGGCACTCTATGGCTTGAAGCAAGCTCCTAGATCTTGGTATGACAGGTTAAGCAAATTTCTAATTGAGAATGATTATGAAAGAGGAAAGGTGGATAATACATTTTTTGTCAAGAAGTTTAAAAATGATACAATGTATGTGCAAATATATGTGGATGATATTGTGTTTAGATCTACAAATATCTCTCTCTGTAAAGAATTTGCTAAAACCATGCAAGGAGAATTTGAGATGTCAATGATGGGAGAACTTACCTTCTTTTTGGGATTACAAGTCAAACAAATGCATGATGGAACTTTCATAAGTCAAAGTAAGTATTGCAATGAACTTTTGAAAAAGTTTGGTATGGAAGGGTGTAAGGAGGCTGCCACACCAATATCAAACAATTGCAATCTTGACTTAGATGAGAATGGAATTGTTGTTGATAATTCAAAATATAGAGGTATCATAGGATCACTCTTGTACTTGACAGCAAGTAGGCCTGATATAATGTTTGTTGTGTGCCTATGTGCAAGATTCCAAGCTAATCCTAAAGAATCTCATATGAAAAGTGTAAAGAGAATCCTTAAGTATTTGAAAGGCACAACTAATGTTGGTTTGTGGTATCCAAAGGGAGTCTTACTAAGTCTGATAGGCTACTCAGATTCAGACTATGCTGGGTGTAGACTAGATAGAAAGAGCACAAGTGGAACTTGTCACTTGTTAGGTAGTGCACTTGTTTCATGGCATAGCAAAAAACAAGCTTGTGTTGCTTTAAGTACAGCTGAGGCTGAGTATATTGCAGCTGGAAGTTGTTGTGCTCAAATTCTTTGGATGAAGCAACAATTAAGAGACTATGGAGTTGAGTTGAACAAAATTCCATTGAGGTGTGATAACACTAGTGCAATAAATCTGACCAAGAATCCAATTTTGCACTCTAGGACTAAGCATATTGAGATAAGACACCACTTTTTGAGAGATCATGTTCAAAGAAATGATTGTGCTGTGGAGTTTGTAGAGACAAGTAAACAACTTGCTGGTATTTTTACAAAACCTCTACCTAGAGAAAGGTTCAATCAATTGAGAATTGAGTTGGGAATAATTAATGAATCAAGTTTGAATTGATTGTGTTGTGAGAATGAAAATAAGAGATGTGTGAAAGATTATATTTGAAAGTGGCAAACAAGTCTTGGTAAAATTTGAGAAGTTAAAATTTTTCAGAGAAGCAAATCTTCACTGGAATAATCGATTATCTTAAGATATAATCGATTATCTTAAGTGATTTATGGAAACAATCGATTATCTTGGGAAATAATCGATTATTTGGAACATGAAGAATTCCAAGAGTTTCTGAAATAATCGATTATTTGAGTAATAATCGATTATCTGGTAAGAAGGAACTCAAGAGTCACTGTAATAATCGATTATCTTGGGAAATAATCGATTATCTGAGTAGTGGAATCTGAAAGGCCACTGGAATAATCGATTATTCTGTAAATAATCAATTATCTGGGTTGTGTTAGGAGAAACTACCCTCTGTAATAATCGATTATCCTTAAAATAATCGATTATCCATATCAGATTCGTTTTTAAAAGATTTTTCTGATGCAAATAATCGATTATTTGCATAAATAATCGATTATCTGGGCGGTTTTTTGAAATTTCCTGAAACGGTTATCTACGCGCCAACCCTTACAACTACCCATTACCCTTATACCCAGAATGTGTTAGGGCATAAAACACTTCTCTCAACTGATCTTCTCTCATTCTCTCATTTTTTTCCCAAACCCTCAAAACCCTAACCCACACAATTCTTCATCTTCTTCATCTTTCTCTAAGACCCAACCATGGCATCTTCTTCCAAAAGGCCCAAGAAGCTCAAAGTGAGGGGGAGCAAGCGTCCTCTTCCCTCTGGGCAGCTAATCACAAAGTGGTTTGCGGATGAGAAGCTGAGCCGAAGCTGAAGCCGTTCTCACCGTTTGAACAGATCATGATCAACAAAATGGATGTTATGATGGAGATGTCACGGAGACATGAATCCATGTTCTCTGGAATTCTTGATAGGTTTGACGACCTAGATCATGAAGTCAGAATCATCAAGACGCAGCTTGGTATTCCGGACGATGAGGAGTGATTTCTGTTTTTGTTATTTTGCTTAGTTTTTAAATTCAAGTTTGGAACAATTTTTAAGTTCATTTGGGTTGTAATGATTTTAATTCCTGAACACTTTTATTTCTTTTGATGTTGAACAATTTAAATTTGATGAATTTGAAGCTTGTTTGTTAATGTGTTGGTTCAATTTTGATTCCAAAGCTTGGTTTGGATTGCTGATGCAAAATGCTCTGTTTTTGGTGAGCATATATGTTGGAATGTGATTATTTGTGCTTTGGAATACTCTGTTTTTTTTACTGTGAAAATGACTATCTTGACTTGATTTGGTTTAGTTTGTGATATGGTGCACAATTGGCATCACAAATTGGTTCAAATTTGGTTTGAGTTGCAAAACCAAAATTGGTTCATTTATGATAATATTGCTGGAGAGAATCTGTACATGGCAATTCTTTGTTAACCTTGGCTTACTTTGTTTTTGATAATGCCAAAGGGGGAGAAATGGTATTGTGTATTGTGTGTTTAGTTGTTGTTTGCAGGTATTGTGCTTGTGTGTGTGTGTTGTGCAGGTGGTTCGTGGCACACTAAGAAGTTAAGTGAATATTGGTTCATGGATTAGTTCATGGGTTGTCATCATCAAAAAGGGGGAGATTGTTGAGCTTAGGGGAGCTGAAGACTTTAAGAGTTTTGATGATCACAACAACTTTGAGACAACAAGTGTACAACAACAACATTGAACACAAAAACAAAGTCAAGGAAGAGTCAAGAAAAATACCTTGAAGTATAGTTATGTAATAGAGCTTAGGAAGCAAATTGTTATGAATGAATTTTTATATTTGTGTCTGTGTGTGCTTTGTGCATTGAGCAAATCTTGTCTAGAATCAAGTAGGGAGTAGATGATGATGAGTTAAACATTGGAAAATTATTTTGAGACTTAAAATGAAGTTTTAAGAACTGACTCAAAATAATCGATTATTGTTAAATATAATCGATTATTTCAGCAAGTGGGCTAAGTGGAATGCCTTGTTGTAATAATCGATTATTTGCCAAAATAATCGATTATTTCAGGAACAACTCTCTGGAATAATCGATTATCCAGCTAAATAATCGATTAAATTGTTCTTGATTGATTTCCAGAAATCTGAAAAACAAAATAATCGATTATTCTTTAAAATAATCGATTATCTGGGTTTGAATTTTTATAAATAGTTTGAACTCTTTTGAAACTTCATAACATTGAGTAAAAACTGATAATCAACTGGTAAAAACGTTTTAGAGAGTCTGTGTGACATCTTGGAGAGTTTTCTTTGTGAAATCCAAGAGAAAAACGTTTGTGAAAAGCTTGTGAGGAAATCATCATCATCATCATACTCTTGAAAGAGGAAGACAAAGATTTGTTCAAGAATTCAAGGTGAATTCGTTTCATTTTATTCTTTGTGAATCTTTGTGAAAAATCTTGAGAAGGGTTTCTCAAGTGGTGAAGTTTCTTGTAGTGGGTTCTACAAGGGTTACTTTCTTGGGGTCAAGAAAGTGGTTATCTTTTTGTAGTGAAGTATATGCATGTGTGTGTGCTTGTAAACCTTCTTGCTAAAAGATAGTGGATCAAATCTTAATCAGGTGGTGATTAAGGACTGGATGTAGGTCACATGTGGAGTGGCTGAACCAGTATAAAAGACTTGTGCAATCTTCTTCAACCTTATCTCTTATTTTGTAATTTCTTGGTTGTGCTTTAAAGAAGATAAAACTTGATTAACATGTGTATGTGAATTTTGATGGTTTAAATCTATAATTGGATATTATATTTGAACCTCATTGTCTTGTAATCAAGTTGCACATTGCATTCATATCATTGTAACAAGTCTTTAAAAGTGCTTCATTTGAAAATTCTGTCATAGAAAAGTTTTGATTGAATTTACGATCCAAAACTCTGATAAATTTTTAAAGGGTCCTTTGTTTCATACAACTCACAAGTGTTCTAAACCCAAGCGGAACAGAAAGGAGGAGCACATCTTTGTAGACATTCCCCCCTGTAGCCCGAATGGCTCCAAATTGTCGTTCGCTCGTCAAAGTCGTCCTGCAAGAGAAGGAGAAGCGCCTCTTTCCCTAGATTTATGCATTGTCGACTAGTTTTTGCACCTCTTAGAGTTGATCAAGGCCCCACATGTGCCAAGAAGGAGAGAAGCACCAGATTGACACTGCCACTGCTGTTCTATGTCGTCGACCTCGAAGATGCCCCCTGCAAGCCAAGAAGAAGAGGAGAGTGAAGGATGACTAAATCATTGCAGTTGTCGCTCAGTGTATGTTGTAAATGTAGGTAGTGAAATTGATTCACAATCCCTTAAGTTGTATCATTGTATGATATCGGAGAATTTTGTATATCTTGAAGTTGTATTGTAATGTATGTTTTTGTTAGCATTTTGCTTGGGTGGGTTCAAAATATCTAAAGATTTTTGTGTTTTGGTGATCTTGGTATGTCAATATCCATTATTTGGCTTGATTGACTTATTATAGTGTATGACATTGTTCATGAATTATGAGTGTATTGTGAATTTCTGATGGTTTTGTGTTGTCCTAAAAATATCCTATTATCATAGTTTGATGACCCTAAGGGGTTTGAATCTTAAGGTATGATACATAGAATGTGTTTTGAATCTTTAGAATTCTAAAGTTAATTGAAAGGAATTGGATACTGAAATCAATTCATAATTGGATAGGATCAAGTTGGAATAGTGTATGAAAAAAAGGTTTGTGTAAACCTTTTCCGATAGATAAATTTATCATAATTTTAAAAAAAAATATTTAACATATATTCTTTAATTTTACATAATTCTTACATATAAAAATTTCATAAATAAAATTTAATATTTTGAGAGGGATCAATAACAAATTTCGTCATAAAAAATTTTAAGTTATTTGTGATGGAATTTGTGACAAAATATAAATGTTGACAAAAATTCCGTCACAAAATCCATCACTAACTTATTTATTATAGTATTGTGATGCATTCTTGTGAGGGAATATTTATAGAGAAACTTAATCTGTCACAAAATTCGTCACTAATTTTTTTATTCAGTGACAAAAATTGTTACGGATCTTTTTAGAGACAAAATTTAATCTGTCACAAAATTTGTCACTAATTTTATTTTTTTATTCAGTGACGAAAATTGTGACGAATCTTTTAGAGACAAAATTTAATCTGTCACAAAATTTGTCAGAAACTTTAATAAATGGTAGTCTATCACAAAAATTAAAATTTTCTCACAAAATTTGCCACTAGACGTCACTACACAACACCGACGATAAGTACCCCCACATTAGCCAAGCAAAAAGCCTCCTCATGAGCAATATTAGAAATGTCCTCATCGGGCAACCTCATTATAGCTTCGAAAGAGTCACCCTCCTTAGAAGACAACTTCAAATGCCTCATCCCCATTTTGAACACACATATGATGACAGATAACGAAAAAATGATGAGGAAAAAAAAGGATGCATAAAACTTTGACAAAACTAAAACAAACGTCAAATCAAAATGCAATAACCCAAAAGTCACCAACGAACAAAAATGGAAGGCAATTGCAAGACAAAGTACAAGTTAGGAAGTTAATAGTTTTCAAAAGCTACCCTCACCAAAGAAGCATAATTGCTACTACTTCTCTCTCCTAAATCAACGAACCACATTTAAACACAAACTACATCTAATAATCCTGATCCACAACTAAAGTAATAATCATTGATTATAGGAGCATATGGGAAAATCATCAAAATGTGTGCTATAAGTTACCAACCGACCAACCAAAGGAATGCAAACTCAACTCTAGTTCCTTCACTCCTTCGAAGCTTGAAATTGGGGGCTTATGTATTGCCTAGCTTAGACAGCCCAAGCTAAGCTAACCAATTGAGGCAAAGTCGAGTAGCTTCACTAGTCTGACCATCAAACACAAAAGATAACCTAGGCGATATATCTCTAATAGTCAAGGAATGATTCTTGCGTTGTATCTTTGAAAATCTTGGAGCACATTTATGATCAATATAATATGAACATTATTGTCATGTATCATATCTTCCAAAATCAAGGATCACATTACCAACAAGGATACCTCCTAAAATCAAGCACCACAAGAAAAATGCAAATTATCGATGGATATAAATTTGTCAGAAAATTTGTATTTTTGACGGAATTTAATTACCAACGGAAAAAAATTTGTAAGAAAAATTATATTACCAATGGATACAAATATGTCAAAAAATTTATATTTCTGACAAATTTTACCGACGAAAAAAATTCGTTGAAAAAGTTATATTACCAACGGAATATTTCTAACGGATTTATATTTGTCGAAAATGTAAGAATTTTCGACGAAAATTTTCGACAGATGCTTAAGTCAAAAAATTTCGAAAAAATGTTACTAGTGGATAATGGTTTGTCAAAAATTTCATGGTTTCTGACAAGAGATTTTTGACGGAATATCCATCGAAAATGGTTAATATTCTATCGAAAATTTGATCTGTCGAAAATATTTAATATTCTATTAGAAATTGCATCCAATGGAAATGTTTTATATTCCGTTTGATAACAATAAAGATGATTAAAATTGGCAATCATATATTAAAAAATATCTATAAAATTTTAAATATCTATATATATATATAGATAGATATATATATATATATATTCTAATAAATTTTTATATAAAAGAGACTAGTAAATTATATATATATATATATATATAGAGAGAGAGAGAGAGAGAGAAAGAGAGAGAAATTTCATCGATCCAACTGATAAATTAAAAGTTTTTAAATTTTGCTAATAATTAATATAGAGAAAAATTGATTAGCTTTGGAATAAATTATTTGATAAAAATATAGTTGAAAAATTAATTATTTTAAATTATTTAACTAGAATCTTATTGACAATATTTACTATATGATTTTGATATTTTTGTATCACTAATATTTGATTTTAAATTTGATATGAAAATATTATAATATAATAATTAGATAAGATTTTAAATTAGTATTTTATTAATGGTTGATAATTAGAAAACAAAATAAAGATAAATATTATTTTTTGAATTTTATATCTTAGATTTAAGATAAATAAATATATTAAGTTAATTAATAACTTATTTAAAATGTTAAATTTTATTTATAAATAAATATGACAAATAAAAAAAATTAAATTAGATACAAAAAATCCTTCAAAATACTCATGTTCACATTTAATATATAGGTTTTTAATTTATATTAAGGTTAAAAAAATAAAATAGTGATCAAATTAATCGTATATAGAAGATAATATAAAATTATTTTAACCTTAATATTCAAATAAATTCAAAATTTTATTCATTATTATTTAACTAATATTTTAATTTTTATATTACAAATTATAAGTATTTATATATAAATAAGTTTTAATATGTAATAAATAAATATTTATAATTTTATAAATTATATTATCATTATAAATTATAAAAATAATATTTTAAAAAATATATATTATTATTTAAACTTTAAAACTTATAATGAATAACTTAAATTGTATCATAATATTAATTTTAAATAGAAATACGTAAATTATTAATTATAAAAGTAAATATATACACAAATATAGATTAATTAAATATAATATAATTATTATTATTAGTTAATATAATTAAATATAATATAATTATAATATATATATATATATATATATTTTTTATAACAGTTCGAACATACCGGAATAATAGGGATCCAGAGATTGTATAAGTATGAGATTGTATAATTGAGGATGAATTAAAACAATTAATTTGTACTACCTATAATAACAAGATGCATATACTTTTCTTTGTAGTTTATCTTATCAGAACTTCATAGTTAAGCGTACTTGACTTGAAACAATTTAAGGATAGGTGATCTTCTGGAAAGGTTTTCAAAAAATGTGCGGGTGGATTTTTTTTTCGAATGGATTTGCATCCGTCGAAATTAAAATTCTCTCTTTCCAACAAATATTTCTTTTTACTGACAGATTTTATCTGTAAAAAATTTACGTTTTTCTTGTAGTGATGCAACATTAATCTCTAAATCTATAAATAAGATCAACCACCGATATATAGAGTATCAAGTATCATTCTAACCTTATTTCATTCTTAACCTAGACTCTCATTTAACTTGAGCGTCAGAATGTCTTTGTAAGTGCTTCTCACTCTATTGTGAATATTGGAACAAGTAGGACATCATCCCTACTGTTGGAGCACTTACAAATCTTGTTAAGAACACTAAATATTGTCAAATGCACCAAGTTGGTGCTTCAAGTAAAATTGGACTTGCTCATCAAGCAAGGTTTCAAGTTTAAGTAGTTTTGTTGATGAAAAGAACATGGTTAAAAGATGAGACCACACTAAAAGTAATCACTAGCCAGAAAAGTTCCTTACAAAAATCAATTTCGATAAAGTCAATGAATATTTCATAACAATAACATGTTTAAAATCAATAAATTATTGATGAATGGTAATAAATGTCAGTCATATCAATTTACTACATCAAATACATTTAAGATTATATATAATTTCTATTTATACACATTAAATTTTTTTTTATATTAAATATAAAAATTAAGTATTATACATTGAATGTTTAAGTGTATAAATAATTTACTATACATTGATATATTAAATACACACATTAAATATTATTCATCAAATGACATATTAGGTGCACATTGAAATTCATTGATACAAGTCATTCAATATTTTTGGTTTTGTAATTAAAGAGTGAGATTTGATCTATGACTTAAGAAAAAAGTCTCATTAGAAATGCTTTTTAACTTCTAAATGGATTGAAATAGTGAGACGGGATCAATTGGGTGGCAAATAAAAGTCCATGGCACACCTCTTAATTATATAAAAATGTAATGTACTACTTTCATCGGTTATGAATATAAGTAAAAAAAATCAGTCTTAAATATAAACAAATTTTATTTTATTTAGTGTTGTTATGTCTGAAATACTCTTTCATATAATTAAGATTGTATTTTCAATATATCAAATTTCAAAGGATGATAATTTAGAAAAATAAGCTATTTTTTAAGACAAAATTAATGATGTAAACAGTATTTCTTAACTAATGTAAATTGTTTTGTTTCTATTATTACATATGGCATTTTATCATTAGATGATAATGTTAAAAAAGAAGTACACAGTATATTTAGAATAAAATCTATAAAAATTCCATATATTAAACCTTTTTATTTTTCCCCTTAAAAGGGAAATAAATATATAAAAATTACCAAATAAAACTTCTCGGTCATATTCTCTCAAAATAAAATAATAAGTACATCTATCTTTAATTTAATTTAAAATGTTTCACCAACTTTGCTCACTTTAAATACAAATAAAATAAAATATTTATACTTTATTATTTTGGAAATGATGCTATACGTACAATTTTATAGAACAAGATAAAAAATGGAACTAAAAATTAATCTGCTGGGATGGGGTCGACCAAATGGTTGGAGATTTGGTATATTACATGATATTTAATTTAAGTTTAAATCTCATTATTGCGGTTATATAAAAAAAGAAAAAAAAAAGTTAATAAAATAACACATTAATTTCATAACGTTTTTCTAGTTTTAAATTAATATGATTTTTAATTTTTATCTTTATAGACTAATTTTACATTTTTTTTAATTTAAAAAAAAAATATGACTATGTCTATCAAATTCAGGAATCAAACTACATGATTATTCTAAATTTTATTAATCTAAATGTTTTATTGAAATTATGCAATAAATTAAGTTTAGAAAATTCAGTATGTTTTAAAAATCATTAGTGCAAAAATTGGATTTAAAATCAGAGTTTTAAAATCGGTTATAAGGTAACCGATCTTAAAAGTGACGCGGTGACAATTTCGTAAATAACATGAACACTTTTAAGATCGGTTAAAATTTAACCGATCTTAAAAGTACTTTTAAGATCGGTTATAAAAGAACTGATCTTAAAAGTGGTACTTTTAAGATCGGTTACAAAAGAACCGATCTTAAAAGCACTTTTAAGATCGATTATGAGAGAACCGATCTTAAAAGTGACACTTTTAAGATCGGTTATAAAAGAATCGACTTAAAAGTACTTTTAAGATCGGTTCTCTCATAACCGATTTTGTATGTGGTATACAAAATCGGTTCTTAATTAAGCGATTTTAAAAGTATCGTCAGAAATCTTTTATATTCCCTTCCATTCTCATTTTCTTTAATCTTTATCATTTTCTAAAGTCTCCAGGTAAATTTCATTTTCATTTTCGTCTGCTTATGTTCTTTTTGTGTTTCTCATTCTTTTCTCGTTTCAATTTTCGTTGCAGGTGCAGTTTGGAAAAATTTTGAAGTTGGAACGGCTAGTACTCCATGGAGAACGGGCCGTTCTCCTAGGAGTACGGGTCGTACTCCTTGCAGAACGGGCCGTTCTCCAAGGAGAACGGGCCGTTCTCCAAGTGATTTTTTTGGCCTTTTAATCCGACTAAAACGGCCCGTTCCAGTTTTGGAACGGCTCGTTCTAGTTTAATTTTTTTTCACAACCAGACTTTTAAGATCGGTTATAAAACAACCGATCTTAAAAGTTAACTTTTAAAATCGGTTGTTTAACCGATTTTAAAAGTCTAACTTTTAAAATCGGCTCTTTCAAAATCGGTTACAGAACCGATTTTAAAAGTAAAAAATAACCGATTTTAAAAGTATTTTTTCCACTAGTGAATATAATTGACGCTACTTCACGTTAATTAATTTTAACATGTAATATAATATTTAAAAGTAATTATTGGTTAAGTTTGTTTAAACTTAAAATAAAGTAATTATAAAAAAAATACTTCTTAAAAAATTATTATTTCTTCGTTAAAATTGAAGAAGTAGAAAATTCCTTATTTTTAAAATAAAAAGTTTAGACAAATACATTTAAAAAAAGTATAAAATTATTTATCTTACTAAAAAGAACATTTTTTTCTTAAAATAAGAGCTTAAATAAGAACAAAATTATGTATAGTTTTCTAAATGCCATTAGTGCTAGTTGTTTTTTAATTTGAAAATTTATTTCAATTTCAATTGGAAAACAACTAACACCAACTATATCTTAAAAGTTGTATCTAAATTTTATTCTTTAAATAAACATTTCCATATATATCATACTAAATTACATAGAAAGTTGTAAATCATTTAAAACTTACTATATAATAATAATATAATTCATGATAACATGTAAGTTTTATAAAAAAATAAATAAATAAATAAAAGTATTAAACGTATTAACTTATCCGATTGATACAGCTTATATCTGTCTAACTTTTTAGATACAGGCATATATACACGAGAAATGGGTGCGTTTCAAGTAAGAAAATAACCGTAATCAAAGACAATCATGTAATTGTATAGGGTTGTTCAAGATTTGTTTGTATCTAATTTCGACACTTCTTTCATCGTGAATTTCTCTCAATATATGTGCTCATTTTGATCGTAAACCATGTAACTGTAAAAGAAATGTCAGTAACTCATTCCACTTCTATTATTTAATCATAAGATTAGATCTTCCTTATCTGTAAAGGAGATTAGATTTAAGTGTATAAATACACACAAGTTCATGAGCATTAGAGACATAGTTTTACTTTGCAAAACAAATCTCTCTCTATTTTGAATCGATCTCTCGTCCATGCATGGCGGCCACTTCGCAAACCCCAATTCAACGTCACAGTTTCAGCACTCCTCAGAACGAATCAAACGGCACTGAATCCTTTGATCAACAAGGCAAGGAAGAGTCACCTCCAAATCTCTCTTCGGACATGGACAACAGCAATGAACTACGTCATGATGAAGATCAGAAGTCCATGACTAACCGTAGGTACATGCCCTTGTTGGTTGTTAATTATCTTATGCTGTTTGCGGGTTCTCTCTCATCGAGTTTACTCTCCAAATTCTATTTCATACACAAGGGCTCAAGCAAGTGGGTCTCCACTTGGGTTCAGTGTGCTGGTTTTCCTCTTTTGCTCATCCCAATTCTCCTACCATGTTTCCTAAGTGCCTCTCAGAGGAAGCCCTTCACTGATTTCACACCAAAAACGTTCTTGTATTCAATTTTTGTTGGTCTCATGTTAGGGTTAAATAATCTTTTGATCTCATGGGGGGTAGCATATCTCCCAGTTTCAACCTCGGCACTTCTCTTATCCTCTCAGCTAGTTTTCACTCTTGTTCTCTCTGCCATCATTGTGAAGCAAAAAATAAACTTTTCAAATCTCAATTGTGTGATCCTCATAACCCTAAGCTCCATCATCCTAGGCTTGGATTCCAGCAACCAGAGGCCACAAGGGCTCACTCGAAGAAACTACTTCATTGGTTTCTTCTGCACCGTTGGTGCAGGCTTGTTGTTTTCCTTGTATCTCCCAGTGATGGAGAAGATTTATAGGAACGTGCGTTCCTACCAATTGGTGATGGAGATTCAGTTGATCATGGAGATTGCAGCAACAGTGTTGGCTACCACAGGCATGGCTTGGGATGGAGGGTTTTCTGAAATGAAGGAAGAGGCTGAGAGGGTTTTTGACATGGGGCCCACAGTTTATTGGGTGACTATTGTTGCAACTGTGGTGACTTGGCAGTGTTGCTTCATGGGAACTGCAGGGATGGTGTTTCTGACATCTTCACTAACCGGAGGGATTTGCAGCACAGCATTGTTGTCCATGAATGTGTTGGGAGGGGTTGTGGTTTATCGAGATTCCTTTGGAGGTTACAAGGCAGTGTCAACTGTTTTGTGCATTTGGGGATTCTGCTCTTATGTCTTTGGCATGTACATGAAAACCAAGCTAGGAAATGCTCAAAGGAGGAACAACAACAGTAGTGGACCTTTCTCAGAGTTTATCCCTTTCGGAAGTCGTGATGAGAATTGTTAAACTATAGAGCTTGTAATAGATTGTTGGGGCTATGCTACCTCAACAATTTTCCTTAGGTGTGGCTTAAGACTCCCTACAGACTATCATCTGGTTTATTAGGAGTTTAATTAGGTCTTTATTTCTCATTACAATTGAAGTTTTATCTTATCACATGTTTATTAAACTCTTATGATCTTATCTTAATTAAAAAAAAATTAAACTGCATTTTAGTTTTGTCTTCAATAATCAGGCTTTGATCGATTGATCTTCAATTAAAGAGTACTAAATCCTCGCTAACAAGAACTTAATGAACACATCACGTGAACCATGAACGGGATAGTTGATGATCCCTATCAATAGTTTGGATTGGTATAACTTTATCATCTTTTAATTGCTATAACAGTTTTGGTATCACAAGAAATCTGTTTCTTAACTTTACGAGGGATTTGTTGACCAAATTAAAAGAGAAAAAAGTTTACCAAGATTTTGGAGTGAGTCACGAATAACATGTTCTACAGTCTAGGGTGGTTTCAGTTAGTGGTTAAAGCTATCTTGCTGTATTGTATGGTTTTTTGCGTTGTTTGTCGGTTTAATAATATTTCTTTTTATTGAAACTTATATTTGAAAGTCGTTTCATCGGTTATCAATTGATTACATTCAAAAAGAATACTCCTTGGACAGGCTTTCTATTTTCTTATTATTTTGTTTTCAGACTAAAACATATACTTTTTTCAACTTTACTAACTGTTATTAGTACTTTCTAACTGGTTTGACTGTTTCACTAGATAAAATAAAGAAACTGATTTTATTGTTTTAGTGGTAAAATGTGAAAAGAAAAATAAGTAGTATTGGTTAATTTTCTTCACACAGAAAACTAGCTAAGCTTATAGAAGTGGTAATGAAGCGAGTTACAGCTCCCTAATAAAGTGGGTATAAGACCATGTTTTTTTATTTTCAAAATTCATTGTTTGACAGATTTTAATCACTAACTATTCATGATTATCTACAGATATTGTTTGTCAACAATAAAAGTTACTAAAATATCTAGAAAAAGGATTATAATTTATGATTGCTCTTAAGAATAAAATTTATTTAAACAATTAAGAGTGTTTAAAGATATAATTTCATGAGCATGTACAGTAAGAATATTCATTTCTGTCCCTTTTAATAATTGAGTGTAGGAAATAAACTATTCCTTCTGTATGAGGGGAAAAATATATCCCTTAAATTATGTTTGATTTTATTCACGGACATAAGATAATTTTGCCATTCTTAAATGCTCATGACAGTAAGATTGTCATTATTTTAAAATTGAGCATACACAGGAAAGGTAATAGAATGATCACACAAGAATTTGGAAAGAGGCAATAACATATCCAATCCAACTAATACGACTGTTAAAATTGATTGGTTTTGGCTTATTAATTTTAGTTAATCTATTTGTGAGTCGAGATTTTTTGAGTTGAGTAGACCAAAAACTTATTAACCAAACCTAATTATATTTTAAAAAATAAATTGAATTTGATTTTAAATTTTCATAGAGAAAAACAAAAATTAGCGTCACTGGTTAAATGTCTAACTTCGACATTAAATATCTAAACTTTTTCACATTTTGTTTAAAAAAAAATTCAAGCTTAAAGTCTAGCCCAATTAAATAAGTAAAATTAAATTAACAAATATTTATAAATAAATAGGCCAACAGTCTGACTCACTTCAAACTAACTAAACTTTTAATGAAGACCAAAATTTAATTGGGCTTAGATTTTTCAAAATCGACCTTTTAGCCAATTAAACGAGGCCAGCCATCAATATAACTCATTTTTACCACACCATCCATTAATTAATAATATCAATTCAGTTTACACCTCTATTAACTAGGTCAACCTCCTCCCTTTAATTTGTTTCCTAATTGCATCCATCAATCTCATACCCTTCTAATCTTATAACATG
Organism: Cajanus cajan; assembly: GCF_000230855.2. Lineage (NCBI taxonomy): Eukaryota > Viridiplantae > Streptophyta > Magnoliopsida > Fabales > Fabaceae > Cajanus > Cajanus cajan. The sequence goes on from NC_138517.1 coordinate 75,925,762, forward strand.
GAATTTCTATGATTACCAAAGCACTTACCAACTTAGATCATCTCTGGCAGTATAACTTATTTTGGGTTTTTAATATACTTTTTTTGAATTTTGCAATGCAGCAAGCCTATATAGGATTTTTGAACATTCTTTATTTTTCTCTAATGGAAGAATTTAATTTGAACTTTTAATTTTCTTTTATGTAGGTTTCACAATTAATTGTAATAATAATAATAATAATAATAATAATAATAATAATAATAAATTATTATTTAAGAACAAGTTCTTGAAAATTTACTATAAAAATTATTATATACAATGACATATAAAAAGTGTTATTATAGATACAATATATATAGATATAAATATATTTAACATATAATTTTATATAATTTTAATATTAATTTTAAATGAGATTTAATAATATATATTATATATCATTATAGTTTATACTTATATTTTTTTAATATATTTATATAGTGTAAATAAATAATTTTAATAATAAATATTATATCATTATAAAGTGTGTGCTATTACATATCAAATTTTTTTTTAGCAGTTCTCGTAGAAGAATGATACTTTGTAACATCCACATCATTATAAGAATATGTTCATATTAAGAACCCTGTCAACCATTATTAGGAGATAGTCTTAGAAGCTATTTTTCTCATTAATATATTATCTACACACCTTTTTTTTTAATAAATCAAGAAAACATAAAGTAAAAAAAAACATATTTTAACATATATTCTATTTGACTTTGCTTTCCAATAAATAATTGTAAAGTTTATTAGTGCTTTAATACCGATGTGCAAATAATAGAATTTTTTTAACTAATGTTTTAAGAATATTGGTTAAAAATAACCAGTGAAAATGATTTTGCTGCAACATGTTCAGCCTTTGGAAATATATATGTATCAAAAATTAAAGTAGTAGTTTAATCCACTCGTTGATCAGCACTTTGCAATTTTTATAATTTCAAATATTAATGTCACGAGTTAAAATGTATTAAATTCAATCTATATATGATATTGTAATTAATGGGAGAAATCTTTTGGCGTGATAGTAATTTTTAGTTACAGAGACTAATTTTTATGACCTACTACGTATTTGCTCATATTTCTGGACCGAATTGCAGAACACTTTGGTTAGACTTTATTTTTTTATGAGTAATTAGACTTTATTTGAATATAAAGAAAGACGAAACTAAAAATATTGATTTTATATAGTTAAATCTTAAA